>NC_140583.1:964095023-964625023 GCF_964204655.1 Triturus cristatus | reverse complement strand
TAGGTCTCGCATTAAGGCGAGTTTGAGCTATTGGCATTGTGAATGACAATGCCATTTATTTGTTTTGGGGTTTAAAACATAAATAAAAGGTGCAGTACTGCAAGCTGTTCCTAGAGATCCCTAGTCGGCAAGGCACCAGCACTGCTTGTCTAGGTGCAGCACCGCAAGCTGCTCTTGGAGGTCCCTAGTAAGCATCATAAACTTTGTAGATATGGTAATTCCACCCTACCCTGTACATTCAAATAGCTATGTTCGTATATACAATTAGTAGCTTTGAAATGTGACAATTATATCAATTCCGGATTAGGTTAGGTTGCACTCTATGTGGAGCTGATGAATGAAAAATTTATAGGAGGTCTAATATAAATGTGGGAGGTGCAGTACCGCAAGCTGCTCCTAAAGGTCCCTTGTGAGCAAGGCACCCGCACGGCCAGTACTGCAAGCTGCTTCTAGAGGTCCCTAGTGAGCATCATAAACCTTTGGTCACATATGGTACTCCCATAATCCATTTCATGCAAGACACTACCACAGTACATTCAATATATACAATTAGTAGCTTTGAAATGTGACAAAACCATTATTATATTAATTCCAATTAGGTTGTACTCTATGTGGAGCTGATAAAGGGAAATTTATAGAAGGTATAATATAGATGTGTTGGCAAAGTACCGCAAGCTGCGCCTAGATGTCCCTAGTGAGCATCAAACTTTTGGTTACATATGGTACTCCCATTATTGATTGCATGCAAAACAGTACCACGAGTACATTCAAATAGATATGTCCATATGCACAATTAATAGCTTTGAAATGTGACAAAACCATTATTCTATTAATTCTGATTAGGTTGTACTCTATGTGGAGCTGATGAAGGGAAATTTATAGAAGGTCTAATATAAATGTGAGATGTGCTAGTGAGTAAAGTAACCACTGCCAGCCATGTTTAGGGCAACAAGAGTGTCCTGTCTGAAGGCCTTTAAGAAAATAGTGCCTTGAGGCTGTCATTAAAACCTAGGGCGTAACAACACATGTAATAGGGAGTGTCCTCATGGGAGGTTACAAAGAGACAGGGCGGTACTAAGGAGGGACTACAAAACCTAATGACCAATGAAAAGCCACCATTTGCGAAGGACAGGGACAGGAGCCAATTAAAAAGATGGGCTGGAAGTAGTCAGAGCTTTATGCATATATCCTGAATACAGCATGTCTCGAGACAGCGCAAGCGGTGCCTAGGCAAGACCTAAAGTTTTAAATTATGCTGTAAAGGAATGTGAATTTTAGCATTCTTTCTACATCCTTTAAGTTTCATAACTCTCAGGAAGTTGATAAAACACGTTGCAACAATCCTTCAGTGCTTGTTTATTGACCCAATTATTGCCTACTTTAGAAGGTGCTGTCCTGAAGAGCACCGGCCCCATAGAACACACCGCACACTACGTTTTGCAGGATCGTTGTGTCCGAGGTCACCGTGACCAACCTTGATTCGCAGTTAAGCACACCTGGCTTTAGTCTTTGTTTTTTATTTTTAAATTTAAGTGTCTGTGACATTACCCAACAAACTTTAGAAACCGCTTAACAGCTGACGACGAGCCCTGAATCTCTTGGTTTTGACAGTGTTTGATTTTTGCATATATTTGACGACTGGCAAAAGTTTCATTCCTTTGGGACCTATTCACTTTGCCACTGCTTTTTGATGATGCTCTATAGCATCACCAAAAATGTTTTAGCCACTTATGTGCTGTGTCAGCCAGAAGAAATTTAAATGCATTATGATGTGTCCACTGCTGGTGGCAGCATCATTTTCTGTTTATTACTTTTACTGTTAAAAACAAAAACTGACTATTTCCAAAGCACTCCCTATATTTCACCCTATACCTGTCTCAATACATCCTATACCTCCACTCTGACTCACCCCAAAACCACATTCTTAATACTATGATCTCCAAAATAACCCTTTCTAAACTCTTCCCGCCTTGGATTACCCCAAACCTTATTTTAGTACTATGATATCCCAAACAATCGTTCTTCACTCACCTATTCCTCCTTTGACTCATCCCAAACCTCTTGTTACTACTATGATCTCCCAATAAACACTTTCTAGACACTTCCCTCTTCTATCCTTCCATTATCCCTTTCAATCCAACTAACAGACTCACCACTGGTCATATTAACTAAAAGATCACTATACTAATTCACCAGTAATCCTTTTTGGGTTCCAGAGTAGCGTGCTAGTCACTGAAAAGCGATTCTTCCGCCTAGTCAGGGGTAGTAAGCGCTATATAAATTCAATTGCAATATTAACCATCGTGGTGGTGTACCTACTAGTCCTGATGTGTAACTCTTGACTCGTTTAACTGGCATGTACGTTTTCTCAAAGCAGAGTTAATGAAGTTTTCTCATTTCCATGCAAGTGATATGAAATTTTAAGATTTCAAATGTAGATTTTGTTTTGGATTGTCAAACTATTTCAGTTCTCAAGATGGCAAGTTGAGGCCATCTTCATGGCTAGATGATAAATATTAAGTTTTTTGTGTTTCTGCTGCTTAGCCACAATGTACATGATCAGGTGAGATCTTGGAAGTGTTCGGGTGAGACACTGTCTTTAAAGACAAGTAACCTAAAGCGGCTGATCTGGAAAGATTGTGCTTCTTGTAAGCTATTTAACTGTAAGTAACTTGAACCTGCTAAACAAGTAGAATCTCATTAATGCCTGCAGCACTGTTGGTTCTTCCTGCCTATGGCTTACATTGATAACTAAAGTAAACTAAAATTCCCATTTTGTCTTTTTAAAAGTTAATGTCTTTTTATTGAAAAGGTGTAGGCCGGTCCTCAAGCATCATTTTAACATACTGTGCTTTTGGGAGTGTCCTGCACAGATGATGGCATCAGCATGAATTGGGACCATTTGTGGTCATCCTACATTGACCCCAAGTACAATCTACAGAGTTACCAAAACATGGATCATGTACTTTGCTTGCAGGTATCTGTACAATAATGTGTGGAAATGTATGTTTTTGTTGTTAATGTGGAGCCCTACCCAGTATGATTGTCCGAGGTGATAACTTTTTTTGAGCAGTACATGATAGGCAAGTGAACTTTTTTACTTATTTAACTTTTGCATCTATAACTTGATTTGTTACACTATTTGAAATGTTAATATAACTTAAAGTTGAGCACTAATAGCGGATGTTCATGAGGTGGTGTGCTGATAGTTCCTTGCTCTCTGGATGGTTCTGAAGTAGTCTTGATACGCCTGAAACAATCTATTGAAGAGCCATATGTTATAAGATTCCTGTCTAAAGAGATTTTATGATTTGGAAAAAGTTTTACACCATAATCCTTTCTGTGTTTCTTGGCACTTTTGAACATATTGCCTCAGCTAATAAAGAGGTCGGGGTCTGCTTCCTCCCTTTCTTCTATACTCTATACCATTCATTGAATTTCCCATAACTACGATCACCACATTCAGGAGTTGAAACTGCCAAGTGAGAATCTCCAGTCAACCTGCACAGCCCTGATTTCAGTCACTCAGGCCCAAGTGTCTGCCTAGCTCTTTTGCTGAGCAGTGAAGACTTGCTGCATGTGAAGGTCAGGAGATTTACTGCGCGTCATTGTGGGGCCATGTGCTTCTTATTAAGCAGTTTTATCATGGCACTTTGTTTTTGTGGCATATGGCTGTGAGACTGCTTTGTACTGACTGTTACCAGGAATTCCTGCTGCATCAAATCTTCATCAGTCAAAATGCACGTTCCTACAAATTTCTTCTGAATGCGCAGCGTTTCACTGGCGAAGTTCGTTTATATTTAATTTCAAGTTTCCTCACTTGACAAAACATGTTACTCTTTGACAGTTATCTGTAGTAAGCATGGTATTATGTCTTTCCACAATAAAGTGTAAACATTAACACTACATTTGTGGGTTGGGGTTCTTTGTCAGATCTCATATTGTAATTTTGTTTTTGTCAGCTGACAACGTAACCGGATTAAAAGAAAACTATCCGTTTTGTTAAAGAAGATAATTTTAAAAAGCCACTGAGGTTGACCTTATGCACTTGTTCATACGAACTTAGATTATTGAAAAATAGATTTCTCAACACTCTGCATCAAACTGAGACTAACAACAGTTCAATTTCTACCTAAAATTAGAAGTACTCTGCTGCTTTTTCGGCAAGAGAGCATAACTGGTGTATTTGTTTTAGATTCTTGACTTTTTAAACTAATTAAAATTTGAGTTGTTAGCCAGGTTCACTTTTTCCACAAATTTTCCCAAAATAAGTGCTAACTTTTCAGACTCTTTGTTTTCACATTGTTGGAGACCAATCCAATTGTGTTTTTTGTGAGCGTATTAAATAATGGTCACTGGTTGCAACTTGGTGACAATGCTGCAGTTGTATGCATTAATCTGTGTATTGTGGATTAATCTGAATTTGGAATAACTATGTATAGTGGTCTCCGCTTGCTTATAGAGCATTTTTTAATACTTTGTATTGGCCATTTCCTGTTAGGCAGCCAGATCTGCTCAGACATTGTGCCTGAGTTGGAGCCTCTGACTTTTTAAGTTAGAATGCTTTATTGAAATAATAAACAAAGTAAAACATCAGTACATTTTCTTAAAACAAGAGGATGGAAGTTAGGACAAAGTGTGCATGGCAGTGAGAAAATATAAAATACTACCTCAAGAGATAAAGACTGTACAAAGAGTAAATGCATTTTAACTTTTTTGGTTTTAGGAAAGAGAAGGGAAAGAGGTTGAAGAGGGAAGGGAGAGGAAAATACAGCAGTGGAATAGAGTAAGGAGGAAGAATGAAGAACAAGAGAAATGTAACTTTAAAATATAATAAACTACAAATTGATATCAATGTACAGGTGCAATCAATTGGCACATAAAGAAAGGATGTTAGTGGTAACCATGTTAGTAGAGGAGGCATAAGCTTGACCAAGATCCTTATCCTCAACCAAGAAATTACTGATCTAGAAAACAAACTAAAGACAAGCACAGCCTTAGATGATGCTAAGGCTAAGCTGCTGCATATCAATCAGGAAATACAGGAGTTTGAAGAATATCTAGTAAAGAAAAAAACTGACAAGCTCAAGAAAGATATTAGGTGGTTTTCACAGGAAAAAATATACCCCTATCTAGTCAGTAATTACTATCAAGAAGGACCGTCAGAACAAGATCAATATAATTCACTTCCAGTAAGACGAGGCAAAAGAGTAACTTTCTCAGATACTACCTCATCTGACTCAGATCCTGACATACAAGGGTTAGGAGAAGGATATAACTATGACGATAGGAACCAACGAGGACGCTTTCCCAACCAGTACCCTAGATCTCAGTCCAATTCTCATTTTTTATCCAGGGGCAGAGGGAGAGCCAGGGTGAGATATCCGAGGCCAGATCGGAACTTTTACCAACCGATGGAGCCTCAACATCCACAGCCGTACTTACGTACGAGAAACCAACAGTACTGGAGAGCATAGAATTACCATCTAAAAACAACGAACAGATACCTATTTTTAACCTATCGGAGCATATCCTTTCCCAAGATGAAATCAAACTCCTAAGCAGGGGACTCTCGTTTGTCCCGAGTACGCAGCTCAACCGGTTCAGACTCAATCATGACATGTTCTCTTTCTTTCGCAAGATAAGACTAGCGAAGTTCTTTGCCTCTACCACCATGATGGAGCCAGAACTTAACTATTCTGGGTGCAAACTTCCATCCACCTTCACACCAACCTTAGACATGGTGGGCCCTGAGGTAAACATTTTTGAGAAAACTGTTATCAAAGAACTTCAGAAGATAACTAAATTCATCCCGAAACCCATCCCTAATCTGACTGCCAACGAAAGGGAGGCCTTAGAGAATCTGCAGAACAACTCTAACATTACAATAAAACCGTGTGACAAAGCAGGGGGTATTGTAGTTCTGGATACAACAAAGTATGTGGATAAAATCAACAACATGCTAAGTAAGCCGGAACATTACAAAAAATCTAGTATGAGGTCTCTAGATCAACTTAAGACCCTGATAAATACTGTAACAACTAAGGCATTTGCAGATGGATACATTTGCCAGAAGGAACTAGAGTACCTTAACAGAACTAACACTGTGACACCAGCAATTTACGGAGTTCCGAAAACCCATAAAGACATCCTGGACCCACCCCTTAGACCCATCATTTCCTCTATAAACTCCTGTACGGAACCACTGTCTAAATATGTAGATACTTTTCTTTGCCCACTCACCACCCAGTACACATCATACATTAAAGATACAGGACACATGATCGCTACACTGGAACACAAACCCTTCAACTGTAAGACACAATTACTTGTCACCTTGGACATCGAATCTTTATACACAAACATTCCCCAGGACCAGGCTATAGAGGCGGTGGCAGCCCTCTTGGCCAGGATACCTGGGGATAGACCCGATGGCTTTATTCTGGAATGTCTCCAAATTGTGTTACAAAACAACTATTTTGAGTTCAGACAAGACCTTTATCAACAAATAAAAGGTACGAGCATGGGGGCTTCCTGTGCTCCAAGTGTAGCTAATATCTTTATGGGGGAATTCGAGCGCAAACATATCTTCAATGAGATCGCACCTTTTTTTGAAAATATTACACAGTGGCACCGGTTTATAGACGATATCTTTTTTATTTGGACAGGCCAAGAATCCGACCTTTTGGATTTCATATCCTGGCTAAATTTGAATGATCAGAATCTAAAATTCACTGGCAAATATTCCGTAGACAGAGTTGAATTTCTAGATATTTGGATTATAGGCAACCAAGGACAACTAGAAGTTAGCCTATATAGGAAACCAACAGCTAAAAATACCATTCTAGAGCATACGAGTTACCACCCACCATGTCAAAAAGACTCTATCCCCTTTGGGGAGTTTCTTAGAATCAGGAGAAACTGTACCAACATCACAGAATTCATGGTGCATGCTAATTCTCTCCAAGAACGACTGCTGCTTAGAGGCTACCCGAGAAGACTGATACGTCAGTCACTCAAACGGGCGAAATATTACAACAGAGATGCCCTCATTAATAATGAACCAAAAGAGAAAACAGACAAATTAGTATGCGTGGTAGACCATTCAAATATCAATCATAAAATCAAACAGGTTTTGGACAAAAACTGGAAAATCTTGAACATCAACGATGACACCACCATACACAAACCTATAGTAGCCTTCCGGAGAAATGCTAATCTCAAAGATAAACTGGTCCATAGTAGGTTTCAACTACACAATAAGACAAGACAAACCACCTTGGATGGGAAACCCCTACCAGCAGGCAACCACCGATGCGGCAATTGCCACGCATGTGAACATGCCATAGTTTCACAAACCTGGACATATGGCGAAAAATCAGGAAGACTACAACAGATGACCAACTGTAGGAGCTCAAATGTCATCTATTTGATACTATGCCCATGTGGGCTGGGTTACATAGGGGAAACATCCAGAGAGTTTCGGCTGAGGCTCTCAGAACACAAATCAGCAATAAGAACAAAAAAGATACAAGCGCCCTTGGTTAAACATTACCTTGATTGTAACCATAAGGAAACAGAAATAACATGGACCATCTTGGAAAAGGTTAAGATTATACCAGGAAAGGATCCAGCAAAAAACAGAAAACAGCGCGAAACATTCTGGACCTTTCATTTGGACACTGTACGCAAAGGCCTGAACGAGGAGATATTGTGGTTAGTTACAGAATAATTCTGATACCGCCCATAACACTCAGTTCTCCATAATTTGTCTGCGAATTTGTACTTTGGCACCAGCAATACAAAAATTACAACACTGTGAGGACTTGCCTTCCAATACATTTGTTCGGTAACCACACCAAGATGGCTCTCACACTAGTTCCAGGTTAATGGCATACCGCACTGTGAGATCTGCCTTCATGCTTAGATCTCTTTAAACCATTCCAAGATGGCACTTACAATAGTCTCCGGCCACTGATCTTTTTGGTCACGTATGTAATGTAGTAGTAGTTTCACTATTATATCGGGGATCAGTACAACTGTCCCGTCTTCCCTGACCAGAATCCGCCTGGCTAGTCCCTCCCAGTCAGCTCTGGTACAAATAAACAAACGGCTTGTACAAGTATATGTTTGTCTGACCACGCCTTTTACCAAGCCGTAAAATACATATCTGTATTTACAGATTTTGAATATATCAGTCCTGGCATCCACCTAGTCCAAATACCAAACACCACTTACCCTCATTAGCTTATAAACACCATTCAAAGATGGCGCTGATTTAGACAATCGGGCGACTCCACTAAACGTACGTGCACGCCACTCTAATCTCACGTAGTAACACGTGATCATTAGCGTTACCAAATAAACACACGGCTCTCATCGCATTAGTGATTGGTACACTCGGTGATGAAGAACACGGAAAGCAACGCCAGTTGGGAGGTAAGAACAAGATTAGGCCCTACACCTTAACCATTAGAAGCAAACAGAAAATATCGTAGAGTTTCGTTTCAGACACTTTGGTTCAGCTTATTCTCCGTGATCTTCCAGCGTGTATATTACAACAGGAGATGGCTTACTTTAAATTATTTTCAAGTGTAATAACTTACCAGTTTGCATATAACTGACTAGAAAGCAGGAGCATTACCGACACCAACAGTTTATTTTCAATGAGAGTCACGCTGTTTGCGTGTTTTAATATACAATTGCAGCAGGTCCTCATTATATTTAACTAAAGTATACGATATGGCCACATGCCCCCTATATATTGCTGTTACACACTAATGTGTCCCCTAGACTTGCATATAGCGCGCGCCATGCTCATCTTCAATACTAGTAAATATACCTAGAACTATCCTTATGCCTAGTAGACATGTCAATATCAGCAACACGGTACTAGATGACGACTAGCTAATGTATACCCAGTTTTAGCTTTTTCAAAAATAACATCGTCAACCAATCGACTAGATTGTGTTAATGACGCGTTGGCTCTCCCTGCCATTTAGATTGAATAACGGACATCTATGATATCAACTCTGCATGTAGACAGCTTTTACGTACAGCACTGAAGTTCACTGCATCGAAACAAATTTAGGTAAGCAGCACTGAGTATTCCACTCCAAATCCCTGGCTGCCGAACTTTGTTGGCTAGCATGCCTGAGACACAAATACCTGTAATTTTCATTTCTAGATGGAATTGGAATAAACGACCAGATGTGGTGTTGTTAATCGATCTGGCTGTATTCTTGAACGGGCGACATGTATAAATGAGCCATGGCCCCACGTACCAAGATAAACACCATATAGCCATTAAGGGTGAGATAACCACACATATGTGTTCCGTTACAGTACAACCATGAAGTCTAGCTTAGAACCGGCGAGCATAATGCTATCATCTTTTAATCTTTTAGACCTTGTAAATACCACAGTCCCCGTCAGAGCAGTAGAAGCCCAGAACAGATGTCGGGATAACAGACGCAATTCCGATCAATACATGTAGGAGAATAGCACGTAAATGCCCTCTCTCAGATTTCTCTATCTCTGCTACTTAGCTTATGGTGTTTCTAAATCTCTCTATGACACGAAAATCTTTTTGTATTTAGCGGCACTATTGGGTAACTCATAACTTGGGCACTATCCCTTTCTTTTTTGTCTTAAACTACTGTTTGAAACGACACAGTGATGTTTTATAAAACTTTTTCTAGCTCTAACTAAGCAAGAGCATTTAACTACCTAGTTGCTGGATTTTTTTGTAATCCAAATCCCCCCCAGTTACTCTCATAAATTTCTTTCTCTGCAGAGAGAACCCCATTCTTTTACTACGCAGAATTTCTGTGAGTTCTGGAAGAAATGTTTTGGTCCTGAAGGAGACACAGTCAGTCTCCGAAACGTACGTCGACCGACCAGACACAACAACCACACTCTGAAGAGATCCTCAGAAGAATCAGATTTAAAAACCTTACGACCTCAGAATTTGAGGGCATCGTAATAAGTGCTAAAATCTTATGGATAGAGATTAATTTTGCCTGTAGCATTATCCAAGTAGGATCTCAATTCAGGGAGGGTTTGTTGGTTTTTAATGAAAAGTGATTGGCGGAGAATGTTTGGTAGTATGTAGGAGTGAATGAGAAGTGAGAATGTGCATGTGATGTTTTTCTTATAATCCCTTTTCCTTTTTTTGTGGGGTCTCTAAACAAAAACTCTTGTTTCTATACAAGTATGCCATCTAATCTTTGAGGAAACAAAGTGTATGTTTTACATGTGAATCAGATGATTATATGATAATTGTGAATATATCGTTATGTATATTTTTGTCTCTAATTTTATATATAAAAAAGTAAATAAAATGATACATAAAGAAATTAAAATGGTTTTTGAGTAACTGTGATAACGTGGGGGCTTGTGTAATATATGAGAGATTAACTCCCACAGGAAAAAGATAGGTCAGATAAGAGGTCTTTCTCTATTCAAGTCTGTGATGATGACAGAGCAAATTCCACCAAGCTTGAAAATAAATTTTCGAAGTATCCTTCCAGTTGGAGGTAATAATCTGAAAGGAAATGGCTAAGAACATGTCAGTGAATTTGCCCGCATTGGTCTGTACATTCCAAACTGTTTGAATACCTGCCTAAAAAATGTGTAAAATATCAAAAGGAACGTTAGTTGATAAAATGATATTCCATTTGGACCAAATACGGGACCACAGTGCTTCAACCTTAGGACAATGGAAAATGAATGGAAAAAAATTGCTGCTCTCATTGGGACAAGACCAACATTTTGGGGAATCCAGCAGCTTGAATCTATATAAGTCAGTAGGGGTAAAAAAAAAGTCTGTTATAAAAATAATATAAAGTTTGGGTTGTACTAGCGGAGCGTGAGGAAGTGTGAATTTTGGACCATATAGTCCCATCATTGAAAAGACAATACCTGTGATAGATCAATTTCCCACTGAAGTTCTATCTTGGATGTAGATCTAACTTTAACAGGGCAAAAAAGTAACATATATTAACTGCAGCTTTAAATTGATTGGAGAAGTCCAAAGGAGAAGAGATTGATTGGTCATGTGGATCTGCAAGGTTATTTTGAGAAATGTAAAAAATCATAGAATCTTTGAGCAAGGGATGTTGTTGGGCTCGTGTAGATGAAATACCATAAGATATTTGTATCTCCAGGTATTCCAGAGGAGAAGCATCTCTTAAAAGATGATCAAATGTGATAATGCCTCTGTCAATCCATTATTTCCAAAAAAGAGCTCTTTTATTAATTTTGAGATGTTTGTTATACCAAATTGGAGTGCACAAGACACGATCCGCAGAAGATAACTAAGTTGTAATTAGGGAGGAGGCGATTGCTTTGGAGTGGGTAAATGTAGGTGAAGAAAAATGTTTTGGAGGTTGGGAAAGACGAATGGCTGAAAGAAAAGAAAAGGGTGATTACTGCGCCTGTTCTATGGAGCTCCAAGCTGTTAAAGGTGAATGAGCAGAATCGGCTAAAAGGGGCCAAATTTGTTTCAGGGAGAATGCAGAGTGATAACGTTTGAGATTAGGAAAATGTACTCCTCCCAATTCCTTGGAAAGTTGTAAAAGTGAAATCCTAGCCTTGTGATTAGTCCAAAGAAATTTGGTCAAAGAGCGATAAATAGTGGTGAAAAAGGAATTGGGCAAGGAGACAGGAAGCATAGAAAGAACAAAGTTAATAATTGGAAGAAGCATCATTTTGATCGTAGCTACTCTACCTCAGTCTCAGTCCGGGCTGCCACACACAACGTAGGGAGGAGGTATTGTGAAAGAGAAAGGTCGCCGTGCCTAAGACGTGTGAAGTATGCTTTCAGCCTCATGGGAAAAAACAGATGTTTAATTAGTTACAGGTCCGGTGACATCATGACAGACATAACGTTATTTTCCTCCGTACTCCAGTCCCCATATCCAAATTCTTTAAAAGGGAAAGATTTCTTTTAAGCGCCCTTTACAATAGATTAACTGAGTTTCGTCAGGGGAGGTATGGAGCCGAAGTGACTTGCCCAGGAGCACGGAAATACGGCCTAGTTGGGAAGCCGGGATTAGTACGAAAGTCTCTTGTTGCTACTGTGATGAGGTGTTCTGAGGGAAGGACACCCCTAGCTATCATTATCATTCTGTTCTCAGTACTTGTCCCAAGTATGAACGCTGATCCCTGTAGGTGCTTATGCTATGACACCCATACCTATGTACAGAATAGATTATGCAGTTAGTAAGCCCAGATATGCTCTTTTTAGGCCTGACTGAACAGTGCCCCAATTATACACCTATTGTTACCAAATATTTAAAATCCAAACAGACTGAGGTGAAGACCATTTCCTTCTCACCTCTGGCCATAGGCTGTTATTTTGTATCATTCCACCTCCTATAGATCACTTGCATTGCAGTGCAGGACTATTACATCTCAAATGCACACTGAACCATTACATAAAATTATGTATCTCATATATACTTTGCCTAGAAAAGCCAATACATTTTCTCTAGTTTTTTCCCCACCCTTTAGCAGGATTTATTAATGTTTTATTGAGCGTGCAGTTTCAGTTTAGTTAATTAAGTTGGATATTATGCCAACATGGCAAAACAAACTTAAAATTACAATTATCCAGTCTATATCATTTTTAAATAGATACATTTTTTTAAATAAGTAAACAAGAAATAAAGTCCCATGAACTGCCTTCCCCCCCCACACACACCTGTTGGTGATAGCTTCTCAAGAAAAGTCGTTTTCAATGCTCCAACAAATAGTAAAATTTGCCCCACCCCCTCACAAATACACTTCTTGTCAATTTAAATAAATGTGGAAAAATACTAGCTGCAGCGTCGTCTTTTACTTGTGGGAAAAATAAATGTGGATAAATACAGATAAAATGCTGAAAAAATAAATATGGATAAATACAGACGGAAATGGCAAAAAATTAAATACCATAAAACCAGGAGCCCTAATTATAATGTAGCTTGGCTTTAATAAGAGATGAAAGTGTATCGGGACAATTGGAAGTGAAATACTTATGTTCTAAGGCTTTAATTTGGTTCAAGATGTGTGCAGAGTCTAAGATAGCCTTTTTCTTTCTTCCGGGAAACCAAATTAATAATAAAACCCCCTGACTGCAGCTTTAAAAGCATCCCAGCTAAAATGATATTGAGGGGTAGAGGAGAGATTAATAAAACAAAACAAAAAAATCTTGAACTGTTCAATAGAGTATCTAATAAGAGGGAATTGTTGAAAAGCCAACGCCGGGATGTGGGGGGAGACGAGGGATATTCCATATCTGATGACGGGGGGCGTGATCTGAAATGAGAATGGAGCTAATCTCTGCATTAATCATGAATTGTAGGGCGGGTTGAGTGAGCAAAATGTAATCAATGCGATTTTATGTACAGGGGAAAAGAAGGAAAATTCTAAGACGTCTGGTTGAGAAGTCCTCTAAGCGTCTATCAGGCCTCTGGATGTGATAGCTTTATGAAAGCTTTTTTGCATCTTGTTGGATATATATCTTGCTTGGGATTTCCTATCTAAAAAGGGGTCCATAAGTTGATTACAATCGCCACCTGCAATCAAATTTTCTGCTGCATGTGAGGAGAGCAGGGTAGAGAAATCATTCCAAAAGTATATGTCCGCACCATTAGGACCATAAACATTGCAAAAAGATAGTTGAGCATCATTGACTTTAGCATTTAAGAAGAGCCATCTACCATTAGTGTCGTTATATTCATTCTGAAGGGATACTTTCAGAGACTTGTGAACTAGTATAACCACGCCATTTTTGTTGTTCACCGCCGGAGAACAAAAAATGTCTCCTACCCATTGTTTGCGGAGAGAAGGTAAATCATGTTCCTTGAGGTGCGATTCTTGTAATAATGCTACCTGACATTGTAATTTAGCAAGGTGAGACAAGTTGTTTAACAGGATTACGAATACATTTGACATTCGATGAAACAATACAGAGATCGTTCATCAAAGTTTATGCAAAGTTAGACAAAAGAAACCATAACATTCAAAAAATGAAAGGTAAAAAAGCGATGGAGATTTATTCAAGAAAGAGATGCGTATAGGTAGAGGAAAGCCCAGTGTAAGAGAGAAAGCTTGTGAGGATGTAAAATAATCAAAAGGGAGGAAAATAGAAGAATTCGCTTGGTGTATGCACCAATATGAAATAGGGAGGGAATCATAAGGTACCGTAAAATCAAAAGGAAGAGAAGTATACCAAATGAAGGAGGAAAAACAATAAGGGAGTAGGAGGGAAGGAGTGTAAAAAAGAGAGACACAGAAGAGAGAATGGAAGGGGGAACATAGTCGCCCCGAAGAAGATAACAGAGATGACCAAAAGCCAAAGAGCTTTAGTCATAATGTGCAGTTATAGAAAGAGTAATAGTACGAGAAGGGGGGGGGGGAAGAACAAAATGACCAACTCCAAACGGGGAGCACGGAGGAAAAGCGAATTAGCCACTAAAAGATAAAAGGAATAAGAAGTAGTCCACAAAAGAAGCAGCATTAGAATGAAAAAACGAAGAGGGGTGTTAGGGAATATTGCCACAAAGTGGATAAAACACCACATACATAACGATAACTCGGGTATGAACATCAACAGCTTGGGTATACAAGGAACATCAAAGGGAGACTGAGAAAATAAACAAGAAAACAATGAAGGTTTGCTTACGTCCATAGCTTCTCCTTTGTGAACGTGGATGAATTTTCGAAGTTCAGCTGGGTCTTCAAAAGTAAAAGTTCTATCCTTGTAGGTCACTTTAAAGAAGCTAGGGTGGATAAGTCTGTAGTGAGCGTTCATGGCTCTAAGCAAAGGTCTAAGGTCTAAAAATTCCTTCCAACGGTTGGCAGTTGGCTTGGAAACATCTTGGCTGAAAAATATTTTATGGACAGACCGAGTCATTTGTGCTGTTTTACAGCATTGAGAATTGCCATAAGGTCAGAAGATAGTAAAAAAAATGTGCAATAATGCCTCTAGGTTTAGCTGCTGAAGATACATTTGACGGACCCAATCTGTGCGCCCTTTGAAAGTTGAGGTCCATGGGTTTTGACAGACCAACAACTTGTAGGACTTGAGTCTTTAGGAAGGAAATCGTGTCCGACCCCTCAGAACCTTCTGGAATTCCTTAAATGCGTAGATTGTTGTGCCTATTTCGATCTTCTAAATCTTCTGTAATTTTCTTGAGTTGAGTTACTTCTTTAGTGAGAAAATCCACTCTGGTGACAACATCCAGTGCATCACTCATTTTTTGTTTCACATCTGAAATACGTGACTCGAGGCCAGACCATTTGTCTTCAATACGTTGAAATGAAGCAGTGGTTTCAGTCATGAAGGGTCTGATGTTGTGTAATTCTTCCATAATGGCCTCTAACGTCGGAGGAAGAAGCGACTTAGATGGGAATGATGGGACTTAGTGGAGATTGAAGTGTCCATTGTAAAGTAACGAGAGTCCGACCAACCAGTAACATATAATTATGGGCACAAAAAAGAGCGCAAAAAGCACAAAGTCTCGATCAAGAACAGCCAATAAAAGGAAGTATCAACAAGCCATGTGATGAAAAGAGGATTAGAAGTCACTAGCTAGTCATGAAGACGCCATGAACACAATAGGACGTGTAAAATTGCTGCTGTTTATGTAAAAGCATCAAATATCACCTTCTCAAAAGGACCAAAAAAGAGAAAGTGAGCATTTTGGCGGAAAGGCGGCATTAAAAGCAAAGAAATGCTAGGTGACAGAAAAAAAACAAGCATTGGCATAGCCAATAGGTCTTGCCTTTGGGACCTTATAAGTGTTTAGCCATGCAAAAGTTGCATAACTAAATACTTATAAGGTCCCAAAAGCGAGACCTATTGGCTATGTCAAGCGGCCGTGAAAGTGATCCGATCAAACATCAAAGCGGCCGTGAAAGTAATTGCGGTCAAGCGCTGCGCGCGCGCACATGCACTGTAGCTCTAGGCTGGCCTGGTAGCACTTTTTGGAGCCCTCTCAATAAGTCTTGCTAGACCAGCGCATGCGCTGGGTCAGGCGAGACCTAAAAATGGCGGCCGCCGCAGAGCTGGTAGAGGTAGAGGCCAGAAATCGGTACAAAAGACCCACATTTAAAAAAAAAAAAAGCTTGCCTCCACGTGCAGTGGAGCTTTTGCAGTCTGAATCCATCGTTTTTGGTATGTTAGGAGCAGAATTAGACGCCCCTCGATAAACAGCGCTCCTCCATGGCTCCGAGCCGATTCAAGGAGCGGCCATCTTGAATCGCCGCGCGCGCACGCTCTCACCGCCCTCTGACATTTTAAAGCCTCCTTTTATAGGTGTTGCCAACAAACTGGTTGTTTTAGAAGACCTAATATGTACAATGCCAGTGCTTAAAGTGGACTTTGGGTTAGCCCATTGCTTGTCATTGGTTGCTTCATTCAGTGGGTCTCTTTCCTCTTGTGTTAGTCCCTTCACTGGAGCATAGCTTCTTTACCGTCCTTTTGATTAAGTGACTTCTTGTCTTCCTCAGCTCACTTCATGGAACTACTCTATCCCTTTCTATAAACTCACAGGAATGTATTTTCTTGCTTTCTCCCCAATGAGTTGCTTCCCCACACATTGTCCACGCACTCTGTTGACTGACCGTCACCCCCACCACCGAGCATTCGCTTGTCTCAAAAGCACAGCAACAGGTACATTTTTTTCTGGGGTTGGTCCGTAATACTTTTTGGGATGGGTTAGGTTGTTTTATCTCCTGGGTTTCACATGCTGCTTGAAAGCTCAGACCGGTGGGAAAAACTGCATCTATGGCACTGAAGCAAGGATGATCTGTTGCCATTTCGTCGACCCATTGCTTATGATTGGTTGACTTTAATGTCTTGGCATCCTTGTCAACCTTATTTGCTTGCATGCTACCCCCTCTTCTACCCTTCTACCCCTCTACCACCCCTCTAGCCCTCTACCACACCTCTACCCCTCTTCTACTCTACTACCCCTCTACCCCTCTTCTACTCTACTACCCCTCTACCTCTCTTCTACCCCTCCTCTACACCTCTACCTCTCTTCTATCCCTTTTCTCCTCTTCTACCCCTTTTCCCCTCTTCTACCCCTTTTCCCCTCTTCTACCCCTTTTCCCCTCTTCTACCCCTTTTCCCCTCTTCTACCCCTTTTCCCCTCTTCTACCCCTTTTCCCCTCTTCTACCCCTTTTCCCCTCTTCTACCCCTTTTCCCCTCTTCTACCCCTTTTCCCCTCTTCTACCCCTTTTCCCCTTTTCCCCTCTTCTACCCCTTTTCCCCTCTACTACCCCTTTTCCCCCTCTACTACCCCTTTTCCCCCTCTACTACCCCTTTTCCCCCTCTACTACCCCTTTCCCCCTCTACTACCCCTTTCCCCCTCTACTACCCCTTTCCCCCTCTACTACCCCTTTCCCCCTCTTCTACCCCTTTCCCCCTCTGCTACCCCTTTCCCCCTCTGCTACCCCTTTTCCCCTCTGCTACCCCTTTTCCCCTCTGCTACCCCTTTTCCCCTCTGCTACCCCTTTTCCCCTCTGCTACCCCTTTTCCCCCTCTGCTACCCCTTTTCCCCCTCTGCTACCCCTTTTCCCCCTCTGCTACCCCTTTTCCCCCTCTGCTACCCCTTTTCCCCCTCTGCTACCCCTTTTCCCCCTCTGCTACCCCTTTTCCCCCTCTGCTACCCCTTTTCCCCCTCTGCTACCCCTTTTCCCCCCTCTGCTACCCCTTTTCCCCCCCTCTGCTTCCCCTCTGCTTCCCCTCTGCTACCCCTCTGCTTCCCCTCTGCTTCCCCTCTGCTTCCCCTCTGCTTCCCCTCTGCTTCCCCTCTTCTTCCCCTCTTCTTCCTCTCTTCTTCCCCCCCTCTGCTACCCCTCTGCTACCCCTCTGCTACCCTGCGTTGGGTTAAGTGGCAGCCAGAGCCTAATAGCACTGCTTGTCCTTATAAAAAAAAAAAAAAAGCAGCATTGTCATAGCCAATAGGTCTCGCCTTTGGGACCTTATAAGTGTTTAGTTATGCAGCAGAATATCCTTGGTACAACAACATCAACTGTTTCATGGCTAAGGTCCCAAAGGCGAGACCTATTGGCTATGCCAATGCTTGTTTTTTGTTAATATTTTCAAACCCCTTCACATCCCCACCCTCCTGTGTCTTTGCTTCTTTCCTTTGTACCCTACCCAGGACCTAGATTGGCTTGGAGCCGACCACTGGCTTACCATTGATTCACTTTCCTTTTGCTCATTTTCCTGCTTAATTGTGTCTCCCAGCTTGTCAGTCTTGTGTTTGACACTCCTATGTAGCATAGCGTCTTCACCAGCTCCCTTAATTGCCTGTCTTCTGTGCTTCTGTTGCTTGCGTTTTAACCACTACTTTTACTTTTGGGTTTATCCCTCCATATGTGATTTCCAACTATCTCCCTCATGTATTTCTTGTCCGGCCTGCATGCTTCTCTGTGCCCCCGTTCATGTTGAACTCACTCTTATGTCCTCCTTGTTGCTTTCTAGTTATTATGCATCTGTGCCACCGGCTACATGTTGCCCACCCTCTGTGCTGCTTCTCCCAACTGTGCCCCCCTCGTATCTCACCAGAGGCTTCTCCTCCCCACAGAAATGTTGCATCCCCCGCACTTTTCCCCTTCACACACCCAGCCTGTGTTGCTAATCTCACAACCACGCTTATAAAAATAAAAACAGCTTGTAAGCATCTTTTTTTTTAATTATTTGCCGATCCGAATCCGATGTGCAAATAAATGGAGAGAAAAAAAAATAGCCACATAGTGTCTGGCTGTCTGATAGGCTTTTTCCCCTTATTTAGCCATGCTGACCAGCATCGAAGACCATTGACCAAGCCAATGAGCTTTTTTTTTTTAAATTTATTTTTTACTTTTGGTGATGCTGTTTTGCATTGATAAACAAGCAGTTTTTAGGTCTTGCCTAGGCAGCGCTTGCGCTGTCTCTTCGACACCTGCTCTATTTAGGATGTGCGCATAAAGCTCCGCCTACTTCCTGCCCATCTTTTTATTTGGCTCCTGTCCCTGTCCTTTGCAAACGATGGCTTTCCATTGGTCATTAGGCTTTGTAGTCCCTCCTTAGTACCTCCTTGTCTCTTTTTGTAACCTCCCATGAGGACACCCCCTTTTACGTGTGTTGTTACGCCCTAGGTTTTAATTGCATCCTCAAGGCACTATTTTCTTAAAGGCCTTCAGACAGGACACTCACTTGGTCCTAAATAAGGTTGGCAGTGGTTACTTTACTCAATAGCACATCTCACATTTATATTAGACCTTCTATAAATTTCCCTTCATCAGCTCCACATAGAGTACAACCTAATCTGGAATTAATGTAATAATTCTTTTGTCACATTTCAAAGCTACTAATTGTATATATTGAATGTACTGTGGTTCTGTCTTGCATACAATGCATTAGGGGTGGGGTGGATTTACCATATCTTCAAAGTTTGTGATGCTCACTAGGGACCTTTCAGGCGCAGCTTGCGGTACTGCACAGCCACATCTCACATTTTATATTAGACCATCTATAAATTTCCCTTCATCAGTTCCACATAGAGTACAGCCTAATCGGAATTAATATAATAATTTTGTCACATTTCAAAGCTATTAATTGTATATATGGGCATAGCTATTTGAATGTACTTGTGGTACTGTCTTGCATGCAATGCATTATGGGAGTACCATATTTGACCAACAGTTTGATGCTCACTAGGGTTCTCTAGGCGCCGCTTGCGGTACTGCACCTAAACCTCTATATTAGACCTTCTATAAATTTCCCTTCATCAGCTCCACACACACACTACAACCTAATCCGGAATTAATATAATAATTCTTTTGTCACATTTCAAAGTTACTAATTGTATATAAGGACATAGCTATTTGAATGTATTCTTGGTACTGTATTGCATACAATGCATTATGGGTAGGGTGGACTTCCCATATATTTAAAGTTGATGATGCTCACTAGGGACCTCTAGAGCAGTTTGCGGTACTGCACCTACCCCATCTCACATTTATATTAGACCTACAAATTTCCCGTCATCAGCTCCACATAGAGTACAACCTACCTAATCCAGAATTAATATAATTCTTTTCTCACATTTCAAAGCTACAAATTGTATATATGGACATAGCTATTTGAATGTACTTGTGGTACTGTCTGGCATACAATGCATTATAGGTAGGTGGATTTACTGTATCTTCAAAGTTTATGATGCTCACTAGGGACCTCTAGGAGCAGCTTGCGGTGCTGCACATAGACAAGCAATGCTGATGATGTTCTCACTTGGGAGCTCCAGGAGCAGCTTGCGGTGCTGCACATAGACATACAATGCTGGTTCCTGGCTTACTATGCAATCATTTGCAATGCACTAGGTGTCGCATTACTGAAAGTATAAGCTATTGACGTTGCATTATTGTTTGCAATACCAATACCTCAAACTATCAGTAATGCAAGACCTATTTCATTGCAAATGCTTGTTTGTTTTTGCTGTTGAGACCGATTCGTTTCCCTGTCCTTTTTTTGATACCATAATGCACACCAAGTGTGGAACACCCCAAAATCTTTTTAAATAACATTGTCTGCCTTTGAAGTTACAACTATTATGGAAGTATGATTCCAAAATAAAGTTCACAAAACCCATAGACATTCGAATACAGCATAAGGCCTAGCTCCCCACTCCTATTGAGCAATCGTAATTACATCTGGAGTTTTTTTTCTAAATGACTCATTTGCAAATATTGTCGCACACTATGTAAATATCAAATGCTTGTTTTATTACATTTTTTTTATAGCTTTTTATTGACTTCATGTCTATTGGCCAAGAGCCACTTTTTTAGGTCTCGCTGAGCCCCAGCGCTTGCGCTGGCTCGAAGAGACCTTTTGTATGTGGGATTTTCAAAGTGCTGCTGGCTGGCCTAACGCTTGCGTTCACGCGATCTTGCACGCGCGCAGCCGACCGCCAGCAGCACTTTGAAAACTCGTGTGCGTCATCGCGATCACTGACGCACGCGCACACACAACTCCCGCTTCTCCCCCTCCCCCACCACATTTTGCGTCTCCGGCCGCTCGCGCGCGGCCAACGCTTGTATTACCTTTTTTTCTCAGGACCCATGGCGTCGCTGCTTCAATGCACCTCGGGACCTCCCAAGTGCTCCATTCCTATTTCCGAGCCGATCAGTCTTTCGGTGCAGCAGCTCCATCTCTCATGCTTGTGGCTGCTCCCTCTCATTTCTGACCAGTCAGGTTGCAGCCTTCTGCACCAATCTCTGTTCTCTTCTGATGTCCAGGATGCAGAATTTGAACCGGATCTTCCTCTGCCGCACCTTGGTCATGACTCGAGTCATCAGCCCACCCTCCTCTCGGGCCCCAGACTTTCTCTCTTCATGACTTCTCCTCTCTGATGCTTGGTTTCCACGGTGGTATTGTCTAGGTTGCCTATTCTACCGCTTCCTGTACTCTGTCGGTCAAGCTGTTTGCCATTTCCCTTTGCCTGCCATTTCATCCTATTTGCGGTTCTCGCCCATAGAGAGACTAAAACAAGGATAGAAAGAGGGCCAGAAATAAAATGCCATCCCTCTACCTGCTGTTAGTTTATTTCAAGTTGAGGCATTCGCCAACATCGATTCAGTTGTGCGGTGGCAGCCTGGCTCAGGATTATTTTAAATGCATGAATTTGGGGTCTGGAGCTCTCTCTTCTGATTGTCGTCTTGCTCCTTCCAGGCCATTTCACCTATATGTTAATATGAATGCCACTACATTGACCTCCCACTACATAGACTCCTATTTTGACCCTCTAATATATACACCAGCAATCTTTATTATGTAAATAGCCCCTACCTGGACAAGGCTATTGTTTGTACATCCTGCATCTAGCTTTGTTCCACCAAAACCTATTCTTCCTAACTTTACCATAACAATAACCCTAAATCCTATATTAACCCCCAATATATTCTTAAACGTACATCTGCAGTAATTCTCACCTTTGTCCTAACATAACACAAGGGTTACAATGTAGTTTTGTTTGTTCTAGCATGTAGCAGTTTTGTAGTAAGTGTTTTGGCAAGTGTTGATGTAGTGTTGTCTCTGCAATGATGATTTGATGTAGATTACTTAATCATCCAGATAGGTTATTTTCCATGTTTATTTTTGGAGATGCTCTGAACATTTTTTAGTTCTTGACTACTAGACAGCAAATGCCCTCTCTGTTGGGAGATATTTTTTTATCTTAGTGGGTTTAGAGCCCACCCATTATTATTTTTTATAACTTTTTTTTATTTAACATTTGCTCAGTATACCTGGACAGGTTCATAATTGTAATTGACAAACTACAAAAATAAAATACTTCGCATTTACAATGTCTGGTAATCCCAAATAATGACCAAGGCATTGTTCCGTGCAAAGTGTACATCTTTACATTGTTCATTAATCCAAATAAATCTGTCTCAAGCACATCGTCAATCTCTCGAGTATACATTTCGTGTCCCCTGTATGCCTCCACAGACCCCTAACGTTTTCCCACTTCCGTGGGCATCCCCGACTCTGATACACCACTTTTTCGGCTTTACCACACCAGTTTGTTGCTTATTATTGGTTGGTTTCGTTGTCTCATTTATTTGCTTATTCCTTAGTGTGTGTTAGTTGGTTCGCCTTTCCTTCTAACCAATCTATGGTATTCGGGCTGTGACTGTAATATTTCTGCCTCTGTCCTGTGTCTCAGTGAGGATACCTCTGAGATTTCTTGGCCTTCTTGCCTCCTGCGTCCGGCTTGCTGACCATGCCCAATTGCACATGGAGGCTCTGAAATGGGATCGGAAGTCTTTGTGGGTCCAGCACCAGGGTAACCTGTTGGATTCCATCCAGATCAGAGGAGACTTCAAAAATCTGTAGTAGTGGCTGCTCGACAATAATTGGACCCTGCCCCACTGACAATTGACGGTGGTGACTGACGCATCACTACTGGGTTAGGAAAGGTCATCTGAGAGAGGTGGAGATTAGAGGACTGGTTTCCAGCAGAGTCTGGCCTCCAGCATAGTCTGGCCTCCACATAAATCTATTGGAGCTGCAGAAGATTCACTTGGTGTTGTAGGCTACCTACCGAACACCAAGGGCAGGCTTTTACATGTTCTGGCTGAGAACCGCACTGCAAAGTGGTGCTGCAACAAATGGAGAAAAGTGGGGTCTTGGGTCCTGTGACAGGTGGTGCTGCACCTCTGGAGCTGGCTGAATCAATAGTGGATCTGTCTGGTGGTACACCACCTGGCAGGGTCTTTAAATGCCAGGGCAGATTAGTTCAGCATGGAGCATCATGTGGATCACAAATGCAGGTACACCTAGAGTTGGCACTGGGTAGCTTCCAACAATAGAGAGAAACCTGGCTTGATCACGTCGCCACTGCCAAAAATGCCCAATGTTAGACTTTTGCACACTCAAGTTTCCAAAAAGCTTTCATGGAGACTCATTCTGCCTAGAGTAGATCACTGGGCTGCTGCATGCTTTCCGCTGCTTCTGCCCACTGCCTCAATTTCTGAAGATGAGAAATGACTGGACCCAAGTCATTCTAGTGGCTCTCCTTTAGGACAGGAGAGTATGGTACCTGGAACTTCTAGGTTTGAGCATCAATCCTCTGATCAGGCTGCCACTTCTGGAGGTCCTCCTGCTGCAACAGCAGGGCAGGATTCTGCACCTGAGCCTGCACAACCTGCACCTTCATGCATGGATATTGAGTGGCGAATATTGATCCCCTTGTAATCCTCTTCCCAATATAGTTTTTGTCATCTTGGCAGCGTAGTGTCCTGCAAAGAAATATGTGGATGCTAGTCGCAGGGACATACTTGTGGCTTTGTACAGTGCCTGTCAGTTGGACCTGTTGTAAGCAAAACTGCTGAATGTGTTGGTGTATTTTTAGCTCAACAAGGACCTGCCCTGAGCACAATTAAAGGTTACCTTTTGTCTCTTTCGACCTTTCCCGGACCAACCTTCGTTATTCAAATCACCGGTTAGAATGCTTTTCCTAAAAGGTTTAGAACTCATGTTTCCACATAAGCCTTTCTTGATGTCACAGTGAGACTTAAATCTGGGTCTCCTGTTTCCAATATGTACCCCTTTTGAACCAGTGGACAGTTGCCCATTGCGCCTAACACTAACTGTGCTTCTGTTATGGAAGCATCCAGAAGACAGGCAGAATTTACTGTCCATATTTCCTTCCAAGCCTGATTTGCGCGAGGCTGGATTGCCTTGTAGATCTAATCATTGCATGTAGTCCTACAACTTTTAGAAAACAGAACATTTCAGTTTTCTGTATTAACTTGACTAATGTCAATGTACAAGGCTAACTTCCGCACACACACTGTTAATGTTTTTTTTTTTTAACTAGTTTTTTTAATCAAGAATTCGCACAGTACGGTACATTACATGTCATCACATATGTAAACTGTACAGTACTAAGTAGCATGTATCATCTTACAGTCTGCCATACAATGTTTAAGCGCCTTACATCAAACCTGTTCTACGTGCCATGGATCCCAACCCAATAACATCATGATATAATAAATACAATGCCACAGCAGCTTAGCAACATACGGTGCATTATATCTGGGAATAAACTACCCAAGTAAAACGTGCAAACCATCGACTGTGGTGACCACAGACGTTAACGGGCGTACCCATACACTGCAGTTGGCGGTACTAAAGAAAACAGGCATTTGCAATGCAATAGGTCTTGCATTTATAAGAGTTTGAGCTATTGGCATTGTAAAATTACAATGCCTTTTATTTATGTTTTAGTTTTTAAAACAAATAAAAGGCATTGTCATTTACAATGTCAGTAGCATAAACTCGCATAAATGCGAGACCTATTGCATTGCAAATGCTTGTTCTATTTAGAGAACAATGCCAATGTGACTAAGGCATAAACTCCATTGTCTACGAGCCTAATTGTCTCACTTGAAATGCAAGTGCAAGCTAGGTATTATATTGGGAGTTTTAAGTCAACCTTACTGAACTTTATCCAGAGGTGAGGCTTTTCTTGGATGCTCATATCCACCACCAGCTCCTACATTTAGTGTTCAAGCACCGGCATGTGGTTATGCAGAGTGGATTCTTCATCGTTTAGTGTGCGATACGGTCTCACTGAATAGAAAAAAATCCTTTAACTGAACTTTTATACTTTCTTGGCTGCCCATATGTGTTCTCAGAAGTGTATACTTCCCATGCTGGTCAAAATGTGTTCCTCTGCAGTAGATTCACAGTAGGGGAGAGGAACTGGGGATCCAGGTTCTAGTCTCAACATTGGCTCAACATCCTGTGATTCTGGGCAAATTACTCCAGCTCCCCGTGTGTACCAAAAAAAGTTAAAAAAATGAACAGCACCCGGATACCCTCACAGGTGATTGCCTCGGTTTGCAAATCTGTGTATTTATATATTGTTACACAAGTTATGGTAGGATTCTCTTATCTCCTTGCTGGCAACTGCTCCCTCAGTCTCTTGACTCCTGCTTCTGCCACCAAATGCTCTAGTTTTAAGCACTATTTAGAATGTGCTACTCAACTTGTAGAAAACTCTGAAGTGTATGCAGTGGTCACTTCTGTAGTTAAAGCCATGTACATTTTTCAACACCATGTGTAATTTATTAATACTTTTTTAATGTGGTCTTTCGGATCCAGCAGTAGACCTTGTGTGTTAAACTAACAGCTTAATACATTCTTGCAGCATGCTGGATGCAGTGCACCCACCTTATCATGAGTCCCTTTAAGTCTCTAGACATTTGGGATGATGTGGCGCAGTGGCCTGAGCTACTGACCCGGGAGCTGGGGAAATAAGTTTGAGTGTCAGTGCAAAATCCTTTTATTCAGGAAAATCACGTAATCTCCCCGTGTCCATGGACAGCACCTGGATACCCTCACGGGTAATAAGCTGCACTATATAAATCTACAAACTTAAATTTTGACTCTCGAAGCCGCTAGTAGCAGTTTAAAGCTCACTTTTTATTTAAATCCGGCAGCTGGCCAGCATCCAAACTATCCTGTCATGAAAACTAAAGGTACATTCACACACTTGTAACAGGCCAAACGCCACTGTCCCCCAAACTGAGGGACCAGACATTGGTTTCTGTATAAGTGTGGGAAAAATGGTTTTGGTGCAAGTGAGGGCCAAGTGAATGATTTTTTTTTTTTTTTTGGGGGGGGCCCTTGCTGAAAGAGTTGCAAAAAATAAGTAACACAGAATAGCACAGTACCACAAAGGCTGGGCTCCCAAGTGCTTAAGTGCGTTTTTTGGGGGATAATCTCAGAAAAACTGAAATGCATAATTAGTTTTGATCCCAAGTTTCCTCTCTGTCCCTGCCCCCCACCACCACTTGCTCCCTCTTTACCAGGCCATGAAAAAATTTAAGGTGAGCAAGAAAGATTGGGCTTGTAAAGTGAAAATGCACATTTGACCTACGTTATGTTTGTTCTGAACATGTACAGCTTATTTTCCCATAAAAAAAGTGCATGTGTGGTTGCTTATTTGCCTTTCATTTAATTTCGCAATAGGAAAATGAGCTCCCACTTGAATAGCGCTCTCCCACCTTTGAGTCATTGCAAAGAAAGAGTTCTACTTTTATTTCATACCTACATAATTAGGTTTGGTTATACGTCATGTTATTTTGCCATGGACCACATCATTTGGATTGTATTTTTATTTATATTTTCACCCAGTATATTTGGAGAACCTGTTTGCCTGGTTCAAATTATGTTGGCCCAACTGGTAGATATGCGTAAGGCTTTTCTAAGAGCTGATGACATTAGGAGTATGTTTGTGAGACTAACAATCTTCTTTAGAACATTTCTGTTACACGAGGGAAAGTGTCCTTGGATTTACCTGCCCAAAACATAGACCTACATGTCTGAATTATGGCCAGACTGCTGCAGAATATGATTGGCTAAATAATCATTAGGCAGGGAACCCAACTCTAGTGCAAAGGAAATGTCATGTCTGTAAGGGCGTCTCACCCTCCCCCCTCTCCCCATTTCATGAATTCCCTAATTATTGCCAGTGTACGCCCATTTCACCTTCACCTATGAAATGTGTATTTTTTTTTTAAACCAAGGACTTCTAATTTCTTGGCAAACTTTAGCATTTAAATAAATTAGCGTAATTTTTAAAAGAAACCCGAAATATATTTGAAGTTGAATTATGAACTTTGTGTTGCTAAACTTTGTGAACATGCAGTGAAAATGATAAATAAGAACAAAGTGTAGAGCAAAAAGTGAAACCACCGATAAAACTGGCTGGTAAGCTTTTACTTGGCACATCTTACATTGCCTTAGTCAATAGTCGAATTTTACAAGTAAGTCCAGTCGGTTTAATGATATTCCTCAGCAAGAATGTACATGCTCTGATGTTGTGCTCCATATACAAAACTATTGCCTGAATTTACATTAGTTTATTTTGTAATAGAAATCTGATGGAATTTATAAATAATTACGACGGATTGAAGGCTTCCGTGTTTAAAAATGTTTTAAAATATAGGGAGACCATGTCTGGTACTCAATTGTTTTCACGTTCTTCTTTTAGTAAGGGGTGCTTTCGTTCTCATGTAGGTTGGTTATGCACAGCATTTGTTCCTGCTCAGAGTGTAAAGATTGCGTTTTTACTTTTGGTTACCAGCTTGGACAAATGTATAATTTCCTCGTGGATATTGTGCATGTTTACACAAGTTGTGATTCCGAAAAACAAACTTTTCCAGCCCTTGGTTTGAGGGTGTGCGACGTAGTTAAGAGCTACATTATAAAAAACGAGGAGGAGCCTAGCGCGCAACCAAGATGGCCGCGTAGGTGCGAGGCTCCCGAGGACCTCCGCGACCTCCTGAATTAATCCTGCCGATATCCTGTCCTTGTTGAGGGGACTGTGTCGGTGAACCCGAGCTGAGGCGCCACCCGTTTTTTGGGCTCGAATCGGACCCCGAACACCGGTGGGAGCATCGATTGAAGGTTGCGGCCTTCTCCTCGCGGGCCCCCCGGATTGGAGTAGTGGGGCGATCCGGGGACGAAGTGAATAACAGCGGCGAGCGGGGCTGGGCGACTCGCGTACCCCGCACTTTCACTTTCGCTTTTGCGCCCTCCTTGCCTCAGGCGGGGTCGGGCTGCGGAGCGGGGTGCGGTGGTGTTGCCTTGTCCAGGTGCCCGGCTGACCCGCCGGCGGTGGGTTGACCCGCGGCCCGGTGGTCGCCCCCGCCCCCCCCCCTGACACCCGTGATTTGGTGTGGCGGCCCGTTTGGAGATCTTGGTACGACGGTGGAAGGGCCAGCATGTCCACCAAACAAGATGGCGACCGGGCGAAGATGAAGACAACCCGCCGTGGCACGGCGCACCAGGCCAATAGTATGGATCGCTATACGCTCCAGAAGGGTTCTCCGGAGACATCGCGGTCATCCCTGGTGGGCCCGACGGAGGCGCCTGCCCAACCGGTGGATCTGACCCTCCGGGACGTCATGGGCGCCATCGCAGAGATGAAGGCCTCAGTGGACCAGCGTTTCGATACCTTGGCGCAAAAAATTGACTCGGTCCTGGTGGATGTGGGCCTTGTGAGGGCAGACTTGTCAAAAACGAACGACCGAGTTGACTCCCTGGCCCACACCACAACGAGCCTCACTACGGACGTGGTGGCCCTCCAGAAGGAGGTGCGCCGGCTTGGCCAGGCGAGCGCCCTGATGGACCGGCGACTGGAGGATTCCGAGGGTCGGGCCCGGAGGAACAATGTTCGCATTATTGGTGTGCCGGAGGGCCGAGAGGCGGAGGCGGCAGATCTCTTCGTGGAAGAACTGATCCTGACCCATCTCCAGCCCCGGGGGCTGAGTAAGCTTTTTGCGGTGGAGCGTGCTCACCGGGTCCCTGGGGGCCGCCCTAAGACCGGTGCCCCGCCGCGGCCTATTATTGCCCGGATTTTTAATTTCCGGGACAGAGACGCCATCCTCCAGACCTCCAGGCAACAGGGACCGGTCAGGCTGGACAACATGGATGTACACTTCTACCCAGACTTTACTCCGGCGGTCCAGAAGCAGCGACAGAGCTTTCTTGGTATTAAACGTCGCCTAAGGGACCTAAACCTCAAGTACTCAATGCTCTTTCCGGCTAAGCTGAGGGTGGAGGTGGATGGCCGTACGCACTTCTTCGACCGGCCCGAGGTGGCTGGGGACTGGTTAGATACTTTGCCTGGAGATCGGGGTGGGGGGGGCGCGGCTGGCGGGGAGGGCCCGCCGGATCAGAATTGAGGGGTGACTGTATAGGCCTTGCTCTGGATATTGTTCCTTTACCATATATTGCTTTCGTATGTTCCCCTCCCATGGAGGTCGGGTGGGGTCTGCTGGGGGCTTCCCTCCTCCTCGGGGGGACTAGTTAGTACTTAGCTATGGGGCGACAGGCACACTGCACTTTGGGGGGGCTGTCTGGGCTCATGCAGGGGTGCAGGGAGGGGGGAGTTCTGTTGGGACCGGGGGGTGGGCGGGGTGTGTTGTTTGTTAGCACCGCAAGGCAAACCCGCAACCGTTTTGTTGTTTTTAAGATGCTCGGTGGGGGGCGACCGATTGTTTTGACGTATGATGGGGGGTAGGGATTTGATTGTGTTGTCATGGAATGTTAACGGCCTGGGGGATAGGATTAAGCGTGGTGTGGTCCTGCAGTATTTAAAACGTATTTCTCCAGATGTTGTCTTCCTGCAGGAGACACACCTTATAGGTAACACCTTTCATGCAATGAATCGGCGGGGATATCGTTTGGCGGCCCACTCCGGCTTCACTTCGGGCTCGCGGGGGGTGGGTATTATGGTCAAGAACTCGCTCCCGTTGGAGATTGACGAGGTGCGCCATGATGAGAGGGGACGTTACACTGTTCTGGTGGGACGAATGGAGGGTAGAGTGTTTATCTTTATATCAGTGTACGTCCCGCCTGGGTTACAAGCCACTACATTTGCGGACCTGGGGCGCCTCCTTCTGGACCTTCCGGGTGGCCTGTTGGTGGTTGGAGGGGACTTTAACGCGGTTGCCTCTGGGTCTATGGATCGCCATCCCCCTAGGGACCTCCCCCGGGCACAGGCGTGGCTGCCCGGCCTTTTAGACACGCTGGGCCTGGTGGATTGCTGGCGCTTAAAGCATCCCGTATTGCAACAGTACACCTTCCACTCGGGGGCCCATGGTAGCCTCTCGCGGCTTGATTACATCCTTGTCCCGGCGGCCCAGGCAGGGAGGGTGGGGGAGGTGCGCCATTTGGCACGGGGTATCTCAGTCCACTCCCCATTGTTGTTGCATTTCGATGTCTTCCCGAGGGGGGATGGCAGAGTGGCCCCGATCAATGCATGGTATTTGCGCGACCCCACCATTCGTGCCGACTTGATCAAAGCCTTACAGCGCTATTTCGATGAGAATGTGGGGTCGGTCCCGTCTGCCATCTCCCTGTGGGAGGCTTTCAAGGTGGTTCTTAGAGGGGAGGCTCTCTCCTTTATTTCCAATGCCCGGCGGCGCGAGCGGGAGGAGGTGACCCGGGTTGAGGCCGAGATTGCAGAACTGGAGGGTGACCTGGGGAGCGGGGTAACAGACGCCAAGTTGCATGTTTTGCACTTAAAGCAGGCGGCCTATCGGGCCCTCGTCACGGAGGCGGCCAGGGGCCTCAGTAGAGAGCAGCAGGGGCGATTGTATGATGTGGGTGACAAGGCTGGCAAATTGATTGCGTGGTTGGACAAGAGGGAAAGAGCGAGCCGCGTGGTGCCTTTGATTGAGAGCGTGGATGGTGTGTGCGTCACTGAGCCGGAAGCCATTGTCTCCTGCTTCGCGGATTATTTCCGCGAAGTCTACTCCCCGGTTTCTCCCTGCTCGGAGGAAGATTCCCATGCCTTGCTTCGGGACATCGCACTGCCCTCCCTTACGGTGGAGGACAGGGATTCGCTGGATGCCCCGCCCACCTCGGACGAAATTGCCTCGGCTATTCGCTCGGTTGCATCCGGCAAGGCCATGGGCCCCAATGGTATTCCCATTGAGCTATACAAGCTACGCCCGGATGTGTTGGCGCCCCACCTGCGCGCGATGTTCCTTGCGGCCCACTCGCAGGGCTCCCTCCCGCCGGACCAGCGTCTGGCTACAATTGTGGTGATCCATAAGGAGGGGAAGCCCCGTGAGCGGGTCACATCCTATAGGCCGATTTCGCTTCTGAACGCGGAGCCCAAAATCCTCGCCAAGGTGTTGGCCAACCGGTTGGTTGGCGTGGTGGGCGATTTGGTCCACCAAGACCAATCTGGCTTTATACCACACCGCAACACGGCGCTTAATCTGCGGCGCTTACACGGGGTGCTCGCGCGTGTCCCATTTGTGCGGGAGCCGGCCATCTTGGCGTCCTTGGACGCCACCATGGCGTTTGATACGCTCGAATGGCCATATGTTTGGGCGATGCTGGCGAAGTTTGGGTTCGGCCCGGGTTTCGTCAGCTGGGTCAAATTGCTATATTCGGGCCCGTTGGCGCAGGTGGTGGTGAATGGGCGAGTATCTGCCCCATTCGCGCTGGGACGGGGCACGCGACAGGGTTGTCCCCTGTCGCCTCTCCTGTTCGCCCTGGCCATGGAGCCCCTGGCGGAGTGGTTGCGGTGGCACCCTTCTATCCGTGGTCTCCGCTGGACCCCCGAGCATGAGGACCGCGTGTCCCTCTATGCTGACGATATCCTTTTGTATCTCGCCTCCCCGCGCAAGTCACTGATCGTCCTGGTTGATGTTTTGCGCTCCTTCGGTCGCAACTCAGGCCTGGTCATCAACTGGGCGAAATCCTGTGTCTATGTGCTCTCCGGGGAGGCCCCGGTCTTGCCACGGGACTGTCCGATCCAGATTGCCTCCCAGGGTTTCCGGTACCTGGGTATATATATCACTCTTGACCCGGAGGCCCGCTATGAGCGGAACTTGCTGCCCCCCCTCCAGCGTCTGAGGGAGGACGTGGTGCGCTGGCGGCGTCTGCCGCTCTCGCCGCTCGGCCGAGCGGCCTTATTTAAAATGATGTCCCTGCCGCGCTTCCTCTACGCCCTCCAGAATACCATGGACCTGGTCCCGGCACGCTACTTTCGCGAGGTGGAGGGCCTCCAGCGGCGCCTGTTCTGGGACGGGAGGCCGCGTATTGCTCTGGCTAAATTGACGCTCCCGTGGTACGATGGAGGGGTCGCCCTCCCGGACATCAAACGGTATTACTGGGCCTCCCAACTAGCTGCAATTAATCATGGCCTTTACGGGCCCGCCTTGAACCCGGCATTTGAGATGGACAGGACGCTTCTGCCCGGTGCCGATTATAATCGAGCGCTCTACTCTGGCGCGCCCGACTCCCGTTTGACGGGACCGACGCGTGTCATGGTGCGTGTCTGGCACGCGGCTAATGCAGCTATGGGGTGGAAGGACCGTTTGACCCGAGCGTCTCCGCTGTATGCATCTGAGAGGTTGGGCTCCCTGTGGACGTCGAAGGGCTTCGAGAAGTGGGACACGATCGGAATCAGCACGGTGGGAGATCTCTGGACGAGGGGGGGATTCAAAACTTTTGAGACGCTGCAGGCGGAGTTTCAGCTGCAGGGCAGTGAGTACTTTCGGTACCTACAGGTCCGCCATGCGCTGGGCTCCGTCTTCCCGGATGTTGCATCCATTCCGGAGTCTTCCCCCCTGGAGGACAGAGTGCTAGATGGCCATGTCCCGGACAGCACGATCTCCCTCATATACAAAAAATTGATTAACGATAGATCGTGTCTGCTGACTAGTCTCCGCGAGGCTTGGGTTGCCGACGGGCTGGAGCTGGACGACGAGGATTGGATCTCCGCGGTGGCCTCTCCGAAAGAGGTGGCCATCCCGGCTCGCCTTCGTTTCGTCCAGCTCAAGATCCTTCACCGGGTCTACATGACGGGGCCAAGGCTTTTACGTATGGGTTTTGCCGGTGATGGAATGTGTAAGCGTGGCTGTGGTGCGTTGGCGACTTTCATGCATATACTGTGGGAGTGCCCGAAGGTGGAGCGATTCTGGCGTGGTGTGCATGAGGTTCTACGAATGGTTACGCGTGTCGCGCTGCTGCCTGAAGCGAGGAGATGCTTGCTGAATGTCTGGGAACCAAATGACTACTCGGTCCCGCAGGCGCGGTGGGTGACTCTGGGATACATGATAGCCAAGCGTGATATTGCCCAATTGTGGGGATCCCAGAGGCCCCCTGCGGTGTCGGCCTGGAAAGAGCATATGGATTGGTGTATGTTTCGTGAAAAGGTGGTGTATGTGGCGAGGGGTAAGCCTGGGGCGTGGATGAAACTCTGGGGCCCCTGGAACGCCTACCGCGGGGGTATTTGTGAGCCGCCGCTGCTACCGGCGGCCTCGCCGGCTCCGTCTCCCTAGATGGCGCCCCTCCCTTGGCCGCGGGCGCGCGGTCCCCCAGTCCCTGATCTACTCCCGTCCCCCTCTTCAGAATTTTGCTGCTGGTTTGGATCCCCCACTTATGGAGCACGTGTTGTCACTTTGGATCGAGGGTTGCCTTGCGGTTGTGGTTTGTTCACGTTGTTTTGCTTTAAGAAAATGGAACCGTACTGTGGGCATGGAGCTGTGAGGCCTGCACCATTGATCACTCCTGTCTTCCTACGGTGCACCGCTGAGAAAGTTTTTTGCTGTATGTATGTAATATGCTTTTGATGCTCTAGCGGCCGGCCGTGTGGTTGTAGGCCCATACCTGTAACTTCTATAAACTGCAATAAACGGTTTCAAAAAAAAAAAAAAAAAAAAAAAAAGAAAGAGCTACATTATATATGTTAACCCACAGAATTGAGTATTTTCGTCTGATTACAGGTTTTCATTCTACTGTCTTATAATTTAGGATAAATCATGGCAGTTGCAGATATATTTTCATATTGAAGTGCTTGAGATCTGTGCACCCTCCCCAACTTACTGCTCCAGTTGTCCTTGCTACCCTTTTCCTTGCATGCAGTTTTATCTGTAGCTGCAGAACTTGCGTTTTAGGTCGCGCCTAGGCAGCGCATACGCTCTGTCTCATCGAGCCATGCTGTATCTAAAATATGGGCTTAAAGCACCGCCCATCTTTTTCCATTGGCTCCTTTTGCTGTTGTTCATAAATGGCTGCTTTCATTTAGCGAATATGCTTAGTAGTCCCTCCTTTTCTACTTTTGTAACCTGCCCTGAGGACTGCCCCTGTTTACATGTGTTCTTACCCTTCATGTTATTTAGGATACTTTGTGAGCACTTTTATTTTGGTGTCTTTTCATAGCTCGTTTTCCAGCCATGCCATGCCAGCCAACAATGCACTTCCCCGAGTACAATAACATTATCTTGTTTTTATTGTCTTCCCCACACTATTTTAATGCACTCTCAAGGTCGCCCAAGTATGCTTGGTGTAATTTCTCCCCTGGTGCGGCTGCCGCGCTTCATGTTTCGTGAAGCGGACGCCATGTTGATAAAAGAAAGCTGCACTGCAGCTTCCTCCGATGCTACAATGTTTCCCCCATCCATGCCCTTGGTGTTGCTTGTTATGCACTACTGTCTGTACAAACTTTCTTGTCTGCAGCTCCCATAAGTTGCCTCCGGAGACATGTGAGCAAATAAAATCAGTCCGCCACTACTTGTCTAAATCACAGTGCTGCTTGTGACAAGCAGGCAATAAATGTAATTCTAAACACGCTGCAGCATTGTGCGCGCTTTAACACGACACGGAAGTTAGTGATTTATAACCAGTAAAGCTAAAGTCCCTATATAGCTTGGTCTTTCTGTTTCCATCAGCTTATGGATATTGTTGACAAAAACTGCTTTTTAGCCGAGATACTGCACATCACGAGCGTCATGCTGAAGAAAAGAACGGCAGTCCTCTGTTTACGCAGAACACATTGCAGTTCTTTCGAGTCGTGATAAGTTGCTGGCACCCAAAGGCGCGTACTGCAAGACTGAAACATACAGGGATATGATTGAACTTAATCTACTACATTAAACGGAGGGCCGGGCACCTGGTATACTTTCGGGATATCCTGCCATATCCTCGTCCAAATCTGAAGCCCACCGTGTTTTGTATCCATGGGGTACAGGGCTCTGGGAATATTGTAGTATGGAATATGTGTGGGAAATCAGACCCTTTGAGCCCTCAAATTTGCGAACCAGGGATTCGAAAGCAGTAAGTTGTCTGGTGGCCCCTTGGATGAGGGTCTGGGAATTAAGCCAATTACATATCTGGTAATATTTAATTCGTGCCCCTTTCATGAGGTGAAAAGCCTGTCTGCATTGATCAAATGTAAGGAACTTGTCGCCCCGAAAAAGGGTCCTGAATGACTCTGCATTCACCATTCATCCATGCAAGAAATGCCTGTGGGTGCATGGCAGGAGAAAACATAGGGTTACCAGCTATAGGCGTATTGGGGGAGGGGAATGTAGTCAGTCCCCGGGGTATCGCTAGCTTATCCCAGATCTCAGGACTTTCTTTGTGGGAGTCTGTCTGTATGTATGTATGCAAGCACTGCGAGGTCGAGCCCCAAGGCGGTCATCAGCGAAGAGGGAGGCTTTATGATCGTAACCCCCATAGGGATACCCTGTATAGTCTGGTTGCGGCGCAGGGCAATGGCCAGCGGTTCTACCACTAGAGAAAACAATAACTCGGATGGGGGCATCCCTGTCTGGTGCTGCGATGGATGGAGATGAGGGCAGCGAGACGCCCATTGAAGCGAATACCAGTGGTAGGTCGCGCATAAGGGGTCATCAGTTTGGACATCATCTCCGGGCCCAGTACCATCTTTCGTAAAACCGCTCTGAGGAAACCCCAATCCACTCAATTGAAGGCTTTCTCCGCATCGAGGGACACCAGGCAGGGATGTTTATATAGCGTGCTTTTTCCACCAGGTGGGATACCCGCCGGGTATTATCTGCCCCTTGTTGCTGACGTATGAATCCCACTTGATCAGGGTCAATAAGACCCGTAAGTTGAGGTTCCAAGTGGTTTGCTAGAATTTTCGTATAGATCTTGGCGTTTGATATGACGTAGGTAGTGAATGATCCTCCCCTTTTTTTTTTTTTACTATCTGTCTACTCCACCAATTCATTCCCCCCCCCATTCACTCGTCGTTAAAATAAGTCATAAACCCACGCTATACCTTAATAGCAATACTGTATTGTCTTTATAAGTTTAATGGCTATTATACGTTTGTGTAAAAAATAAAATAATAATAATAAAAAAATAGATGAAAAATGCAAGTTTGCTAGTGCCAGCTCTTCAATCCCTAGTGACACAGCACCCAGGATAATATGCTGCATAGCTAAACACTTATAAGGTGCAAAATGCGAGTCTCTTATGTACAGCCCTCTAGCTTCCTGTAATTACAGACCCCTTTATTTTGGGTGTTGGGGAGAAGGCTGAGAGTTAAGAACCTAGACCCAGAAAAAGGCCAATTGTGAGCAGAGTATGACTATTTGTGTACATCATTCTTGCTGTGAACCCCCTCCATCTCATTCATACCCACCAGTATCTGACAGTCTGTTCTACAAAGATGTAGTAGCCAGGCTCATGGCCGATTAGCTTCTGAAACTGCTTTGTATGTGTGTTTTATTTAATTACTTACGTATTCTCCATATTAGCCTTACAAACAGAGGAAGGTGTTGCTTAATATTTTCCCAGGTGTAGTTGCAAACCAAACTATGAGTTACTAAATTACGGAAACAAAGCACAGGGTGCTCTTAATTTAAACTCTTCACCTGTGACATCCACAGGTACTTCATTATGCTTTGGAGAGAAACCTAGTTTGGTGGTTCTTAGAACCTGCCTTTCAAATTGTTTTGCTGTGGCAATCATTTTGTAGGTCTCGCCTGAGCCAGCGCATGCGCTGCTCTGGCGAGACATTTAGTGAGTGGGCTTTTAAAAGTCCTACCACAGCTTTGTGTGGCATACAGTGTGCAGTTACGCGCACAGGCACGAGCAGAGGTGCCATCTGGCTTTCCCCTCGCTCGCCCAAGCGCTCACGCCTCGCTTCAATGACCCTCCCCCACCACAGAGCGCATCTCGCAGCTTGATTCAGTTTCTCAGCCTTGCTCTGCCAGCGCTGCTTCCTGTCAGGCTATGACATGGCTCCTTCTGTACGGGCTCTCCGCCCCCTCTTCCTCTTCAAACACACTAAGTCCTGATCATGTGCAGAAAATATCCCTGACATTTGAGGCGCTCCAGGGATACAGTGCGCATGCGCACTACCCGCCCGAAAGGAAACTGCCTCGCATAGGAGCCATACCTAGCATAGACTGCATGTCAGAGCAGTTTAACTTGCAGCAGGCTGCGAGGACAACTACTCTCTGCCTTTGTCCTCTCAAATCTTTGCTCGCTGCTTCTCGCAACATCGTAACTTGTATCGACGACCTAAACAGAATTTGTTTCACAGCCCCCTTAACCTAAAACCCTTGAAGGGTGTTTCATCTCCGTTGTTGGCTGAAGTTTATTTGCGCGTTACTTTTGTGCCTGCAGTCGGAGGCTGGGCCTCTCGCTGTTGGTGTGTCGGACCAAGCCTGGAGCTCGTCGCTTGCCGCCTTCCACTCTCCGCCTCCGGGTGAAAGCAAACAAGCTGGTCTTCTCTGCTCGCCCGACCGATGCTGTTTATGAAGATGGACCTGTTGAACTACCAGCACCTGGACAAGATGAACAACAACATCGGCATTCTGTGCTACGATGCTGTCTCTGGCCGGGCGTTTAAAAATGGCAGGGACTGTCGGTTTATGGTTTTTTTCCCTTCAGTTGTAGATCTGTCCGAGCAACAATATTCCTGGTGAATCATTTATAATTTTAAATCGACCGAACCGGCTAATGTTAATTGTAGTGAGCAGGTTGCTTCATGTCTCAAACTGCCTTTTTGGAAAGCAAAGTTAGGTTCTGTGTATACAAAGTTAGAAGTAACAGGATAGTTGACTGCAGTGCACTGAGAGCGCCTCTAAGTACGTCTGCATTCAGTGTAAGTGTCTGCACACTGGACTTAAAAGCGTTGGTTACGTGTAAAACGTTTCTCCTTAATTTGCAATAAATTCTTTTATGGTTCGGGCTTTAAATCGAGTTTAAGTGTCATCATATATATGTGCATAAGTTGTCAAAGTACTATCTGTATATGGATTTCGAGAAAAAAAATATATTGAAGACACAGTACTTGCTTTTGAAATTAAATGCTTTTATACTGTGTTTGTGTTTATGCAGTACTCCGAAAGTTTGCCACTATCAGAAAGCAGGACATATATTTTACTTTGCACATTAAAATGTATATTTGTGGGGTTTTTTCTACAGTAATCCGAAAGTTTGCCACTTTTCAGTAAGTAGGAAACAGATTTTAGCGTTCAGTGTTACAGGGTTCTCCTATATGCGGTACCCGAAATTCGCAAGCTCTGCGTTTTTTTTTCTCTAGACTTGTATTTACTGTGCCCTGTCGGTCTTCAGCATACCAAGGCACGAGGAGTTTTGCAGAACAGTATTAGAGTGCTCAAAGTGGTCATGTTTTAAATATCGTCTGCCGGTCAGAAGCAGAGAGCAGAGCCATGTGCCTGGCAGTGGTAAATATTGGTGAGAGCCCGGTCAGGAGGCACAGCACAACAAAGGCCGGTCCGCTGTCTGCAGGCGTTTCCCGTATGGCGAGGCACAGACCGGCCCTTTGTTTGGCCTCACGCTTCCTGCTGGGCTTCGAGAAAGCCCTGACATTGAAGGATGGGCCTCCCCCGCCTACCGCCCCATCTGCACACACACTTCTTTTGTGGGAAGCGCTGCATGTCGCTGGCCCCCCTCTCTCTTACGTGTCTCCGTGTCGTGCGCGGTTTGTTTCTGCCCGGTGATAAAATCACATGTGGCACTTGGTTTGTTTTCAAATACATTTAACCTGTGCTGTAAACTAAACACATACTAAGTTAAAGGGAGTCTCCAGTGATAAAAGGCACATTATAAAACGTGTGATTGGGACTGTCTCTCGCGAGGTTGTTTGGCTGTCTCCATTTCCTTGTAAACTTCACTTTTTACCATTGCCACCATTCAGTCTGCTAGAAAAACAAACCGAGAACACGCCATTTTCTTTTCTGATGGCAGGCCTTTAAACATCTTTTTTGTGATGGGATCAGCAGCAGACAGGACACATGTTGTGCTTGGTGTTATAGTCAAACTGCAGATTGAATCACTGTCAAAAGAATTTCTACTACCAGTAAAATGTATTGTCCTCCATAGGCAAGGGGAATGTTTAATTTTAATGGAGTCCATGCTGTTGCTGGAGTTTTTATGTACATGCAATTAGGGTATTTAGCTTTCCCTGTGGGATAATGCACACCAAGTTAACAAGCATTGGCATAGCCAATAGGTCTCGCCTTTGGGACCTTCTAAGTGTTTAGCCATGCAACAGTTGATGTTGTTGCACCAAGGGTATTGTGCTGCATAACTAATACTTATAATGTCCCAAAAGCGAGACCTATTGGCTATGCCAATGCTTGTTTGAGATGTTTACTGGCTATGCTGTCTTTATTACCGGTATTTGTGTAACTAGAAACAACTTCCCAGAGCTGTGCGACCAGTCTCATACCCGACTTGTGCTAAATTAGCTACAAGTCTTAGTGGAAGTATTAAGGACCTTTTAGTACCGTCAATATATGCATTGATTTATGCATGTTTGGTAGCAAGCGCGCCTTAACACATCACTGCAGTAGTTGCTTATTCGATTTGTAGCAGCCCAGCTGTAGTGTTCACATTAACACTCCACATAGTTCATTTGTTTTCTTTTTTTATGTGATGCAAGACAAATGCCTTGTGGTGTTCAACAACTGTAGTTTCTTTTCAAAGTTTTATTTGTGAAACAACTCATTGAGCAAGCCCTGGTGTATAGCCAATCTGTTTAGCGTTGACTACCAGCCTTTTGGCTTTGTTAATGCTTGTTTTGTCGTAATTTTAAAAAAAACATTGGCGTGGGAGTGACCTAAAGGATTGGCAGAAATTGGGTATTAAACCAAACATCCCAACTTATAGCTTGGACCCTTGAAACCCAGATGGTGCTTGAAGGGTCTGATATACCCTGCCACCGAGATGAGAATGAAACCAGGAACAAAAGAACACGCATAAATATCATCAACTGTCAGGTTCAATATTTGCAGTCAATGATGAGCAGTTGTAGAAGTTTCTAAAACCTTTATCCTAAAGGACTAATATGGTTTTGTCATCTTTATTCCAGTTAGTCCACATTACAGAAGTGTTGAGCAAAAGATCATTACTGAGGGCATACACCAAACAAAGTGTTCAATAAAGGAGCTTTGTCATTAAACTAACTGAAGGACATAACCTACCCTATATAACGAAAACCCATGGAGAGTTCTCTCTAGAAAAGAGCGAGATTTCAGAGCATAGTTAAAGACTAGAACTCCCCATAAATAGTCGTTCTTGAAAATCAGCCAAGTTCCCTCCCCAACTGCAGTAGCAACTGTTTGAAATATCAGTGGTAGTGAAATGATCGTTGCAGTAGCATTGATCAGAGAGTCAAGCCAAAGGAAAGTAAAGTCAGTTCGAAGTAGCTTCCAGCAACGATAGTGACTATCCCGTAGGAGAGTCACAAGGGGTCTCCTCTGCAACTAGGAACACACAATTATAATGTAAATCATACGATAGTTTAATAAAACTTAGTAGGTATATGATGCACTCCTCCAATGGAAGCAACTCATCCGATGGGGTCGTCCACATCCGTTGCTTCTCATTTCAATTCCCACGATAAACAATCAAGCTTGTACATAGCTAAACAATTGTTGCAAGTAGTGATACATGGAAAGGTCACGTGAGAACCTTCTTACCTAAGGTAATAGCTGCATTCAGTGTCCCGAATTCAACGGGCTAGTCAAATGCAATGAAACAATTCTATCCACAATGTCCTGGTTAAACCTACATAAAATATATCTAAATTATTATTCATTCTAGTAGTCTATTATGAATTCACAGCAAGGTTCATGGTTCTACTAAGATGATCTGTTATGGTGTGATGAAGCAAAGGAGCATATTTTGAAGCACCTGTTGGCAGTAACAACCATGATAGAGCAACTCTCATGTTGTAGTCATAAGGGGTCTCCTCTCCTCTCTAGCTAGGAACATACAATTATAAATCATACAACAATGCAACGAAAGTTAGGTGTATGATGCGCTCCTCCAATGGAAACCGCTCATTCGATGGAGTCGCCAACATTTGCTGCTTCTCCTTCCAATTCCCACGGTAAACATTCACGCTGGTACATAACTAAACAGTTGTTCCTTGTATCGAAACATCGAGGAAAGTTCTCATGAGAACCTTCTTACTAAACTAAAAGCTGCGTCCAGTGTCCCGTCATGAAAACAAAGGGCTAGTCCAATGCAATGAAACAATTCTGTTTACTATGTCCTTGTTAAGCATACATTAAATATATCTAAATTATTATTGATTCTAGTAGTCTATTCATTATGATTGTATCGTAAGGTTCATTGTTATACTAAGATCTATTATGGTGTGATGATGCGAAGGAACATAATTTTGAAGTCTTCACGTTCTTCAGCAGTATGCTGGTGCTAGGCAAAAGTCTAAATAATGTGAAAACATAGCTTGGGCCTAGTTACAGAAGTACACTAAGAATGATCGCCTAGTACAATTCTATTTTTTTTATTTGTTATTTTTCCTACATGTCTAAAGCCAGCACAATCTCCCTACACATAATTTACTTATGCATTGTTTAGCGGAGTTAACATGCACTCTAAAATTATTTCTTACTTGTTCAAAGCAGGCAGATTCTTCCTATGTCATTTTTCTGTGTGAAAACATTTCTGCAATATTTAAAAGCATTCTAAGGTGCAATTGTAATTTGATGTGCAAGTCAAAATGTACATTTTATTTATTGATGGCTGTCTGAAAACACTTTTAGTAAATATATTATATGTAAAATCAAAAGGTCTTGTTTAACCCAGATCTAAAAGTGTAGTTCAAGGTGCTGCTTTTAATTGTTGAACCGCCAGAAGCCCTTAATAGCTAGGCCCCTTGTTCGTATTATGGTGAATTACAACTAGTTTTGGGCTCCTGAAGCTACCTTTTTGCTGGGAAAAGAGTTTTAATGACATCATCTCATTTACTCTGTATTTTGAAGTGTTGCCAGTCACCAGCACCCTTTTATTAAACGATGAAGTAGCTGTGTTATATATTTTACATAGACTTGTATGTAGCAACATTTAGCATGTGGGAAGCTACAGTACAATAAGTTATTAGAGAAGCCCTAAGGCCAGTAATGGTTTACATTGGGGATTAGTCTGTGGATGGGTTAACCCATTTTCCATCAGTTTACTATTATTTCTGTTTCCTAATTTTTTTTATTTTACAACCTAGTTTGTGTGTGGGATATTTTGCATTTTTGTACTCTTGAGTTTCAGTATGTTATCTCTGAACGCACACTGCAATTTCCATGTGGTTCTTTCCTATTAGGGGAATCGTGTGTGTCCAAATATATTCCGCAAGCCAGATTTACTTCCCCGCTTTGATACGATCTACCTCGAGAAAAGCTTGAACTACCTAATTATAGCAGTAGTCTTGGTTTGTCACTTTGGGAAGCATACTTGTTTTGGCTAGTACTTGTGTGGCCAGCAGGAAAATAAATCAAACTCTTCATTTTCACAGTCCTTGTTATGCATCTTTCTTAAGAGCAACTGCCAGTCTTGAAGTGACATCGCTGACGGCTCCAACTCCCCATACTCATTTCTTCTTTGAGAACCCAAAAACAATGGGTAATCTTGAGAGGTTGTTGTGGTAGACACAAGGTACAATTTAGTCACAGTGAGGTAACTGAACTTCTCCTTTTTCAGTGCACCCAGTCTTGTAGTCTGTGGTGAAGGGGCAATGGTAAGCACCACATCACTACAGACCACAAGATGGCGCACCACATTGGAGTGAAAGGGGAAAAATGGAAATCAACACCAGATTATACAATCTTGGTTAGTCTGTAGAGTCTGAGGGTTCATGGGTTTATTAGAGGTACCAATGTTGTTGCTAGATTATGCAGTAAATAGAGATGAAGAGGGAAGACAGCAGTTTTATATTGCTGCTTGTGTGTTGGGAGGGGGAGGCAAAACGGCAGCGAGATGTTGGAATTAACAAGCAAGAGAGAACGTAGGGGGTTAAGGAGGAGAAGCAACAGACAAGAGCAACGTGAACAGTAGGGGCAAACGGGCAGAGAAACTTTGATTTGAAAGTGGCACATGGGTGAGAAAACGGTGAGTTAGGAGACGCATATAATGGGTAGTGCATCACAAAGGGGGTGGGCAAAAGCACACAGCAAAAGAGCTCAACTGGGTACGGACGGTGAGGGGTGTTGGGGGTCAAGAGAACTACACGAGGAAGATAACAGGCAAACGCATGCACTCTTGTCGAGCGATCAAGAAGTAGGTCCCTAAAAGTTAGCAATGGAAAGGCACAGAATAAAGGGACAATGCTCCTGGGGAGGTGCACACACCAGATGGACAAGGCAATCCATTGAATAAGAAGCAAGCAAATAAATGACAGGAAAGCCAAACAATTTTAAGCAGTCGGAGGGCTCTAAGATCCTGTATGTCTTGATAAGCCCATGATGTTCTGCAAAAGACACTGCATGCATTGTCTAGTATGCTCAACCTAAAAAGTGGAAAGGGAGACTGATGTTCATACAGGGTGCCACAACAGTGAACCCAAAGTAAGAGTTGAAACTAGGGGTTTAAAAGCATTTCCTCTGTGATGATTGTGAATTGGTTATGCTGGCTGGTGGCAAGTATTTCCTACATGGAAAACAATCTGTGGTAGATGAGGTGACACCAAAGAGTTGTATATTGAAGAACAATAACTAGACTAAAGATCACTGCTGTAGGTCAATTGCACTGATTTAATGCGATTCCCCAGGGACAAATACTCAGTTTGGCTTGCATGTTAAATGTGTTTCTGATCTTTGCTGGACTACGGTCGTACAACGACTGAGGAGTGTACTCATGAAAGAATTTACATTATGAACATAATACTGTACATCCAACTACTTGTTTTGACTACCGTTTTCGAATGCAACTTCCTCCTTCTCGGACTTCTGCAAGGTCATTACATTATTTTTCAGACTAGAAGTTTCAATGTCATTGCGTTAGTGGTAGGAACATTTCATAACCCACACTATTTGTTTATTGTGGATATCCAACTTACTCTGCATAACTTCTTTGGTGAACATGTTCTCAAAATGATTGCCACACCTAAACTCATCCTTAGAATGCCAATACAGCAACACAGAACATAGTTTCCAAGTTTGATCTTAACGTTCTGGGATCTGTTACCACTTTCCCATGTCAGGCTCTGACCACATTCAGTTGCCCTTTCCTTGCATGGGACAGTGTCTTACCTACTTTGTGTTGTGCATAGAATATGGGTTATCTGCGTGGAATTAATTTCCTCCTTCTGATATAAAGTCACTGAATTTTTCCACAAATGAGACGAAGGCGAAACTGATTTGATAAACAGAGGCTGCAGGCATGAATGGTGGTATGGCTTCAAATGCTACAACTTCCTGCATTTAACCAGTCTGTTTTTCCCACTAACATGTTTTGCAAATTGTTAACACGCAAAAGGATCACATGGAAAATTAATTGTTTGGCTACTGCTATATGGGTCAACTGTCCAAGAACTAAAATTTTGGTTCATTTAATTTCCCTCCACATTTCTCTTGTCATTTAAAGGAATGTTTAACATAAGGATTGCCTGTCTCCCTGAGAGGGGAAATGTAATATAATTTGGCTGCTACTTTGAGGTTTAGGAAAGTAGTTTTTGGTCCAGCTCATTTCCCTGGGCACATAATTGTTTTTTTTGTTGCATCACAAACATTTTGTTTTGCTTAGTTTCTTCTCACCTAGCTACTGTCCCTGACTACATCAGTTCTTAAACGTGTGGGGCAACTAATTGGTTTCTTGTTTTCAAATCCTCGGATCTTGTCATTACTTGTATTTTAAAGGAGAGTCCTCAATAGTTATCTTTTCCTTAATTCTTTATGCTGTAGATAATATGAAACAGAGTTCCTAATACATTGCAACATGCTTATTTAGGTGCGCACTTAGTATTATTTCACGCAACACAGCACTCCTCTGCGTGAAAGGCAGAGAGTAGAAATGCTCCATATTTACAAATTTTACAAAGATGTTGAGCATTTCTGCTCTCTCCTTGCGCTGGCGCACAGTTTGCTATCTAGTGCCAACGCAGGCACCCTTGCATGGAGCATGGGTGCCTGCTTTACAGCCAGGATTATTTTCCTTATTTCTATTTTAATGTTTGCTCCAGAATGCAACACGCATGGAAAGTGGAAGTAATGAGGTGAAATGAAGATTTCTCCTCGTTATGCCTCTGGTCCTCGTTATGCCTCTGGTCAGGTAGTAACACCAGTTTTAGCACAAACCCATATTTACAAGTCTTTGTTAATATAGGTTTGTGTCACAATTCATGGGCAGATGCATGGTAATGCCAGTGTTCCACCCATGCAATGCCTACTTGTCGCAAAGTAACGCAATACAGAGCTATGTGGTGCGTTACTTTGCATTTACTAGACCGCGAAAACTGGTTAAGTAAACTCCACATATGTTCTTGCGGCTTTTTTTTTTCATAAAAAATAAGTTACGCTGGTCTATATTATTAACAGAAAAAAAGTTGAAAATTATTTTGAGAAAAAAATAACAACCTAATAGAGGTGACCTAGCCCTTGAGGCTGACCTAGGATTAGCATGGGTTTATTCTTTACGTTTTGCCTTGCCAAACTGCTGTGGTTTAAAATAGCTCCCCTCCTCCTTTTTCCATGTTCACATAGTAGTTGAGGGCACTGTGCGTTTAGGCCTACAGCAAGGGTGTCTCTTGACGTTTGGCCTTTGAAATTCATATTGTAACTTTGTCTGCATGTCTTTGGTCATTGATCATGCACAGTTAAATTGGTGTGTCACAAGTTGACTCTATTATGTACCATCAAAGTCGACTCTGTTGTTGGCCTTGGGTATCGTGTTTATTGACTACGAACATACACAAAACTTTTCTGCAACCAGAAGGGTCTGACATTCATAAGTGTTAATTTTGTAAACGGGCTAGTAGGGCAGAAAATCAGAGTAAAATGTCACCCATTTAATGCCCCCCCCTTTAACCTTATTTTAAATAAAAAATGGTCTTTGTTGAAACATTCATGACAATCTACACAAATGAACTCTTGCTGAATTCCAGATTTTGTGTTCATTTTGAAAATGTATTGCTTTCCAGATTTATTAATGGATTTCACATATTTCCACCACAAACCTCAGTTGGGTAGAAACCTCAAAAATAGGAAAAATTGATTCCCACTTACAAAAATGCATAAAAGTGTGATTAAAAAATTAGTTATTCATTTAGTTTGATAGATATACTTGTTCCTGAAAGCCGAAAAGATGGTGATCCTAGCATAGCAATACTTTTGCTGATTCCAATAAAGTGCACTTTTTTTTCTCACATTACTCCGTACTCCTGCCATTATTTATATTTAAAAAAAAAAACCAGAAAACACCAAAATGTTGGTGGGCAATTTTCTCAGTCCCCAGTATGTTTCTTGAATAATAGTTTTCTTTTCATCACACACAAAATTTATGAGAAAAAAATTAAAACTTAAGCATGAAGTGCCTCATATATGAAAAAACCCTGCACACTGGTGCAAACCGGCTACTACTGCTCTTTTTAATGTACGTTTTGTAAAACCAAAGCTTGAAACTGACTGCCATTTAGGAAAACCTAATCAATCGCCTTCAGGATAGTAATTGGCGTTGTTAACCTAGTTTAAAATTCGTGGATGGCTCTCTAAAGAATCTCAGGTGAAATAAGGTTATTGGTTTGCTTCTGGTGTTGACATGCGTGTTTGCTGATAATAACCTTAATAATGTGGGGTTTTGTGAGAGGGCTTATTGTACTGTGGTTAACGAACAAAGGAGGTGAATCCGATTACTTCCGGTGCGTTTACTATTGAGGTGTGAAGTTTGATATCCAAGGTTGAGGGGTGAAGAAATTAACTTAAATAATAATCTTAAAATATATTTGCAAATACAAGAGGTGGTTTCTTAGAGTGTTTACTTATTCAGTAGGTTTTTTTACTCCTTGTTTACTGTTGGGTGTTAGCCTGTTGGCGCATGGGACCACCAGACTTGATGAAAATTATTTATTGGCGTTCCATATGTAAATTGAATAATGTTGGAGCGAGTATTGAGACCTGAGGCATACCGCTTACCATTTTGGCTCTGGCTAGGGCATGCTCTCCTACTCCTCACCTTTGGGTGCCTGTGTGTGTTTTGATGATTCAAATATTTATATTGGGTTTTGCAATTAACTAATGCTGCTATAAATTGTAAGTCAGTTCAATACGCATCACTCCACAGTGAACACTCTACAGTAGGCCAACATGTTAATACATCTAAAGTTGCAGTCCCTTGTAATCACTCGAACTATGTCTCAAATTATCCTAAAGCTTTTAGTCTTCTATATTTCGCTGATTACACACCAGGTATATGATGATAGTGAATTTCAACTTGGAAAGGGGAGAAAAAGGACTGCACAAGCATTTAACATGCAAGGTAGGCAGGTAAATGGTCAGAAGTGATTTCTTGGGGGGTGTAAGTCCAAATACAAACTGATTTCCCATCAATCCCCTGGAGGAACAATGGTTAAGAAGCAGGGATAAGGCCAGGCACACCATAAGGGATCACGCAGGATGCATTAGATGCTGGGTGCTTTTCAGCCGTGAGTTCTTTGAATTGTAATTAATAACATAGCATCCCAGGTTGCTGCAATTAGGTGCTTCTGGATTCTACGGGCCTCTTCCTAGTACAGCATAGTTCTTTCTGCATCACCCCAGCAACGCAGAGCCGTGCACCACTGGGCGAAAGGCAATGGCTGCTGTGCTCACCAATGTATAGTCAGTAAGCGTTTTTAAGGGACAGATTCAGAAAAAGTACCTTCATCGTTTGACTCTTCCTCCTGGGGAATATGCCGAACGCTATAGCTTCCCATGATACATGTGTAGTGAGCTCTTTAAGAGTGACCAGTAGAGTGTGTATAGAATGACAGTATCCCGTTACTCTATAGCAAGATTAAATGTGTTTGATATCTGTGGCAAGTAAGGTTGCCTGATGTATACATGTGGTTTAACTGTAACGGTGTAAAATATGTCCTATGGATTACCATATTTTGTATATTTTTACATCTTGCATTTCTAGAAATGAGATGCGGAAATTCAAGGGCCTGTACCCATTCGGTATCATGTAAGGGCCACCTTGGATGTTCCTCCCATTTGTGCCAGAGATAAGCTAGCAATACCTCAGTATGCTTCCTTATTGCACTATAAAACGAAGTAATAAGATGGTTTCCTTCTCCCATGGTGTGCCTTGACCTGTGTGAGTTTCGATATGGTTTTCTGTTAATGATATATATATATATATATATATATATATCTATTTTCAGTACCTAGATTGGCTTACCTTTTCAGACTGGAAGAAAAAATACTTTTTTTGACAATACGTTTTTCCACCAAATGGTAGACCACCCAAGAAGACTAAAGAATTGAATATGTACTTTGGCATGACCATTAAGTAAAACGTATAGCTCGGCTGTCTTTTAACCGTAATAAAAAAAAGCTATGATAATTCGTAACAAATGTGATTGCAGGTCTTATGATGTACTTAAGATGAAAATGATTTTGTATTTGACAATCGTTACTCTTTCTAATATCCCATGATAGTCTTGCCTAAATTTTAAGTTCTGTCAGATTTTAGAATAGTCATACTTACTGATGTTTGCTTGATTATGCAGTTTTAATAATTTGGATTGCTTACTGTATTAGTTAATTGTTTTAAAGCGGTCTTGCTAATTATCCTTTGATTTGGCTTGAAATATTTGATTTATTTGTAAAATTTGCAATTTGCTACTTTTGGAATGCACTAGACCAGTAAATTTAAAATATAAAACTTCTTTCTTTCCAGGAACACCATTTACAACGGGCTATCTCTGCACAACAAGTTTTTCGGGAAAAGAAAGAAAGTATGGTTATTCCAGTTCCAGAGGCGGAGAGCAATGTCATCTATTACAATCGTCTGTATAAAGGAGAATATAAACAGCCAAAACAGTTCATTCACATTCAGCGTAAGTTTATTATATATATATTTTCATGCTGTAAATTAAATCCGTTTGTTGCATATGGCTCTCACTGAAAGCCACAGGGCTGAATTTTAGGTTGTAAATTGGGCTATTCACTTGCTATGAATCAATAACCGTGGGAAACAAAAGTTGTTTCACAGTGTTGCTACGTCCTAGGTAGTCACATGCTGCTTTAACAGGTCTCTCGGAGAGCTGCAAATCAGTGCAGCACTGCCTCTCTGCTTGGGTGGAGAGCAGAGATCAGCTTCAGCTACATAGAAGAAGGGAAGGCACAGAGGGTGGTAGAGTTGACAATTGGGAGACAATTTTTTTTGTTAATGCATTTTGGGATAAGGAAAGGAGGCCATGCTATGTACTGCTCTCTAATTACTCATCTACTTCTGCATATAATTTGAAAGAAAGGCCAGAGGGTTTGATGTGACCGTACATAACATAACATTCTAAATGGGTAATAAGCGAAAAATCAATGTATTCGCCTTGGGGTTCTGAGTGACCTTATAGGCAAATCGAGCTTCAGTTATTTAGTTTTATTTCTATAATTCTATGTGCCATTAGTTATATTTTTAAAAACATGCTAAAATGCCCCCCCTCCCCCCCGCCTTGGCAGAAGAGTTGGACAATTGCATGTTAGTTAAATCTGTTTGTATTTGTTTGCTTTGTTTGCCTGTGATCGTTTTTATGAAATCAGTGAAATTTGCAGAGTCTTGCAAAGATGCATCAGATTTCTATTTTGCAGCTTTGTTCTGTGCTAGAGCTTTGCAATTTATACATAAAGCAAGTCAAGTAAACCAGATTCTTGATTAGGAAAGTTAGCTGTTAGAAGCATTAGTTTATTTTTTGTTTTGCTAGTGGAAGTGCTAAGTTGATGGGCTTGAGGTCTTGATTGGAGATTGTATTATCTTTAACCTAAGTAGCAGCATTTCTGCATCCTACACAAACTGTTGAACACCTTGAACCCTCTAGCAAATGTGGTAGAGATGAAGCACATGCTGTTTCTGTTGTGGGGACTTGTTCATAGAAACTACACTACTGGCAAAATGAGGGCAAAGTTGCAAATCGTGCAGGAAGCGTGTGATCCTAGTAATCGGGTGACTGGGCGGATTTGAGTGGTTTTGTGGTCATATGGCATGTCAAGTTTAAGGATTACTTGCAGACTGCCAGGACATAGCGCTTTTCTTTGTTGTAAAAAATAAAATTCTAGGCAGAAGGGGGCAATATGGCGGCTTCTTAGTATGGCGCATTAGCTGCCCTCCTTGGCTCCAGTCTCAACAGAAGGCCGTGGTGGCCCTTTAAATTAAGAAATGCAACATGTTGGCACTTACATATATTGTAAAGAAAGTTGGACAGCAGTACCTGGATGGGAAATTGGAAGTGGCTAACCCCAGTGGGTCGAGAGAGGCTGTGTTGCTGTAATTTGCTGGTGGCGTGCTCGGCTCATTCAGCCGACGAATAAAGGAACATTTTGGTCGGAGAATGCCCCTGAAATAGAATAAGCATGTGAAGAAACGGGCTGAAGCGTCAGTGTCCACCTTGGCACGCACAGCGGACGAGCTTTGAAGACAGCAGCAGGGCGAAAGACTGAAGAAGGTGTCGTCTGCGGCAGAGAAACGCAAAGCAGAAGTAGGCGGTGACAAGCGAAAGCTTGTGCCGCAGAAAGAGAAGGACTTGTGGTCTAGTGTGGAAACGCAGAGGGGGAAGCAACTGTTGATGCCTGAGATCTTTGTGGGGAGGGCTTCCAGACTCCCTCTAAAGGGACCTAGCCGGGCCGGTATACCCGAACACGCACCCGAGAAGTATGTCAAGAGGTCATGCGCCTCTCTCCTGAAAACCGTGGGCACAGATACACCGCCGCATTAACAAAATGACACTACCATTGGGGAAGGGTTAACACCAGAGGAGGGTCTAGGAGAGGCCAGGCCGGTGGCTTAGAGACCCCAGCGGCATGGGTTTTAGAAAGAGGGTTCGGAGCCCTTTTAACCCCAAAAGTCTTCCTATTTGCATGGAAAGATGCCTGGAGTGAAGTGTTGTGTTGCAAGGTCTGATGGAAGAAGGGTCCCCTGAAGGTGGGGGATAAATTATTTTACTTGCGGACGAGTCAGACCTTTTTGGAGTAAGCTAAGTCCTGACAAAGGAGGACCCTGCTCCAAGTACCTCAGGGGAGAGCCCCAACAATAGTTTGGTTAAACTAGCCGCACACACTCGCGCACACACACACACGCATGCTTTATACAGAAAAAGTGATGTGAGAAAGCTAGGGTAAGTGGAAGGGGCCTTGAATACTACATGAACATCAGCCGGCGGTTAAAGTGGTATAATTCTGCCACACGCCAATTATAGGAGGAGGATAATGGGGGGATAACAGGTACTCCGCAAGGCGGGATGGCAGTCTGGGGGTGGTAGATACTCCCACTATCGAGCTCATCTACTGTACGCTCATTCAGATAGAAGTGAAGATCCGAATTGAGTATAAGAGAACTCACTTGGCCACAGGGAAACTACAAGAGGCAATGTGAAAAATTAACCAGATCGGCTCGAAAATGACTGAATTACTGCGGTGGAACATTGGACAGAGTTATTAGAGGCCGGGGTTTGAACAATGGAGAAACAACACGTCCCAATTGACAGATATGGTGTGGATTCTGGAGGACCTTTGAAAACCATCAACGTAGGAAAAATTTAAGGTTTTTAGGTCTGGCGGAAAATGTTGAGGGAAATAACAGGTCATTCACGTTGGGTTTGTTAAAGGGGGCCTTCCTTGATATAGTTGGCTAGGATTGGGAGTTGGAGATGCAACAAAGTCACAGTTTTCCTTTAATGCAATAGAAAAATCGACAATCCCAGAAGCATGAGAAGCCTAGAGCAATCTTGGTATTTTCTTAGCACTTTTTTTCCTTATGCCAAGCAATCTTTGACAAAGCAAGGCCAGGACCAAGATGGTCAGTTGATGGCCACATGTTTATTTTTTGTCTCGCCAGACTTCTGTCATGTGACAGTTGAAAGAAGATGCTGCTTACGGCAATTGTTTTTGCCCTTTCAGGGATTTGGTTGTGAAGTATTCTTGATGAATCCTGCCCCCCTCAAGGGTAACTTAAGGGAAAGGCTCCGAAATTACATCAGAGATAAAGGCACAAGAATTCCCTAAGGATATCTCTGGTGGGGCTGGGCAGGGGTGAAAATATGGAGGGGCATTTGGACTACGGTTTATATCAACTGTTACATTCTGTAATAAAATGGACTGTTTATTTTATAGGGGTTGATGACGGAAGGTAAATTGGGGTGGGGCAGTTAGGAGTTCAAACTCAGGAGTTAGGCAACTCTGGTTTATTCCAGGGAGGGGTACAACCGATCATCTGTCAAGTCATTACTTTATTTTATGCAGCCAAGATATCAGGAGACATTATGGCTTCAGTACTTCTTGATGCTGAGAAAGCTTTCAATAGGGTCTCCTGGTCAGATCTTTGGGCAGTGTTGAGCTAAAAGGGATTGGAGCCCAGATACATAAAATCTGTGAAAATGCTATACTGTGATCCAACTGCTAAGATCTTACTGATGGGTGGGGAAGTCTGAGATTCAATGGGACACAAGACTAGGATGGCCAGGCTCCCCTTTATTATTTGCCCTGTATATAGATCCCCTGATTAGGAGAATTAAGTGCAATTCAGCAATTCTACCGGTGTCTGTTCAGGGTTGGGAAACTAAAATTCTGGCATATGCCGATGACTTGGCAATTGTCACTCCAGCCCATGGGGCGGCTGTAAGGGAAATAGAGTTGGAGGCAGCTAAGTTTGGTCAGCTTTTCTGGGTATCAACTGAATCCAGACAAAACAAAGTCATCCTCAATTGTAACTTACAATTGGAAGATGGGTGGTGTTTAATGCGGTATATGGAGAGGGGTTGGGGGAGGGGTTGGGGGGGGGTCAGTCTCACGGCAGATATTAAAATTGTGGAAATTAATCTAGATCCTCTGATTTGAAAATCCAAGACAGATTTCGGAGAATGAATAACCTTAGGCTCACCCTGATTGGGAGAAGCAATTTAGTAAAAATTATGTTTTTACCTAAAATTCTATATATTATTAGGGCCAACCCCCTTAAGGTTGAGAATTATTGGTTTAAGGTTTTGAACAGAATGAATTGGAGATTTTTATGGGCGTTTTCTAGGCCCAGAAGGGTACCGAAGTTCTTGATTCTCCCGAAAGAACGTGGGAAATGGGCAGCTCCAAATCTTTGATTATATTACTGGGCCACTGCCCTACCCTGGAACTGATGGCTTTTATGTTTTATAGTAAAGAAGAAAGTATAATTTGAGTTGAGGATTTTCCTACGATGTATGAATTATTGATAGGAGAGGAGACTATGGGATGTCTTCCGCAGTAGCTAGATTTTGGATATTTTAAGAGTGAGGTTTAAAACGCTTACTTGCACATATCGAATGTGGTCTACTGTTTGAAAGAAAGAAGGAATTTTGGGATATGAAACTGGGCTTGCAGATTGAGGTCACTCCTCAGCTTATTTTATTAGGGGTTCAAAAGGGAGAAGTCCCATGCTCGTTTTTTTTTTTTTTTTTCTTATTTAATTCCTTGGAATGGCAGTATTTGGGTTGTTTAGCTACGGCGTGGTTGGACCCTGCCCCTCCCTCGTGTTCTCAATGGATGTCTAGATTTATCTCTACGTACCATATAGAAATGGCAGTGTATGCTCAGAAAGGTAGATCGGCCAAAAAAAGAGGCTTACGAGTCTGGGCACTTATGAGGAAATTGATCTCTGCATTGTCAGAGGGGGGAGGTGCAAGGAACGGTGGTATGCGATAATGGGTTTAATAAGAGGGGCGGTGCAATAGTCTGATAATAGGAAGTTATCCGCATCAGCACTTTATAATGGATAATAGTAATGATTATGTGATGAATATTCAATTACTGTGGAATATTAAGTGTTTTATGCGGACTAATTTATGTTTGTCTTATGACTTTCGCTGCTTGGATGGGGTGGGTGAGTTGGGGCTTGAGGTTGTATCAAAAATCATAGTAAATATATATATATATATATTCTTAAATGCTCAAGAAAAATGTGTGGATTGAATAGGCAGAAACAGTTTGAGACAATGAATCTAAAAAAGAGAAGACTTCTGTCTCTAGCAAAACTATACAAACTGAAAACCGCTGTTTTGGAACATTTTAATTACAATTTTGAGGAAACGTTGTTAATTCTTAGCCTGTGTAGGCCAACCCACAAGTGTATCAATGATTTATTAATGGAGTGTTCATTAGTGGATGGATGTCATGACTGGGTTAGTGATGAAACCCGAGTTTTTAAATATTGACTAGATTCAGTCTAGAAGTAGACAGCCATATAATAATAGCTGGTTTGCAAAAGGTGGAATAAAGTGACGCAGCTGAAAATGTTAGTGTATGATGCTTGTCACCTTAACCTGTGTGCAAATTCTTAATTTCAAGAAAGATAAGGACTACATATAGAAGAAAATAAAACCATATAATCGTGAAACATCAGCCGTTCTCATTCTTGTCGAACTTTTTCCTATTCCAATATGTCTAAAGTGCCAAGTTTGTGGATGTTTAGGGTAGGGGTGAAAAAAAAAAAAAGTGCCAAGCAAATCCCTCAGAATACCCACGTTACAGAAATCAATGACTTTCATTGTTACTGCACTGCGTTAATAATTGCAGGTATACATTTCTCTTGTAAGTACTGAATTGCCAGATCGCACAGCTTGTTGTGCTCTTCCGTGACTGACTGCTGTTGGTATTGTATTGGTTAAACTTGTGCATTGCTAGAATAAAGGCTGTAAGTAACAGAAATATGGAATTATTTTCTGAAAGGCATGTCTTAGCAGTTTTTTTTTATACATGGTGATTATAGTTGTGCCCTTCACTGTCTCGGTTGATAAACATAACCACTTACGGTACTGCCTAGACTGACAGGGATATTGGACTATAAGATATCTTTCAAGGGTTTCGTCTTCGTTATACTTTAAGTATTTTACTATATTTTTGATAGGAACACCTTCTGCAGTTAACTCAAGTGCTTTTTTAGGTTTCGCCTGCAGAGCACTTGTGCTCTGCTTGCAAAATCTCTTGTATTTAAAAAAAAAAAAATAATCTTGATAGGGGCTTAGATGCCCCACATTTGTCCTATACTTTCCATGGGCTGGTTCCCACATGGCTCCAACGTAACTCTTGTTTGCTGTGCAGCCTGGACCAAGTACTGCTTCCGGTGGCCAGTTTTCTTTCACTTCAGACTCTCCTTTTTTTCCCCTTTATCTTACTTCTCGACATGCAATGCAAGATGTTTCTACAGTCCTCTCCTTCACCCCTGCTTAGTCGGACAGCTTGCTCTCTGAAGACCATTTAAAGCACTGCTGTGGTATTAAGCCCTCCAGTGTCAGTGCATAACGAGCTCTGTGAGTGACACATCACTGCGTTGTCCATGGGCGGTTATTATACATCACACACCGAAAAAAAGAAAATGTGGATTCATTCTTGCAGTTCAATCTGTCACTTATGTAACTATTGTCATAGAATGCCCATGTTTCTTGTTGTTGGCACAGTCAAGACTAGAATATGAAATGGGGATAATGTGCACGTGACGTGGCGCACGCCAGTGAGTTATGGGGACAGGTCCCAGATTCATGGCTGTGCAAGGCACTCATTTTTGTGCTTGCACACAATACTCTGTGCCAGTTACTTCCTAAAGCTCTGTTGTTTGTCATCATCTCTCTGCTCTGTGTTGCTTTCCCACCTCTCCTCTGCATTCTTCTGGTCCAGATGAGAACTGATTGGTTCCACGACAGGCTTGCCGGCAGAATTTGGAGGACTCCAAAAACAACCACAAAAATTATAAAATACAGCAACAGTGGAATGCAATAACAGTGAGGTGAGGGGCATACCTCTGTGCCTTTCCACAAGTCAGCCAACACTGTGTATGTACTTAAATAAACATCTACGGCACTCACAGGGTTGCATTACGCTCTATGGTTCTTGGAAGTTACTGTTAAACCCAGGGTTGCCCACTTTGGTCCGGATCCAGGCCTGAGTTTCAAAATATCTGCTCAAGATAAAATGTACATTAAAAGGATTTACAGAAATAGAGGCCGACCTTTGAAACTAAGAGCGAGCTAACCGTCCTGAACTGATTTGCAACCACCTACTATAAACTAGCTCCTTGAGGTAAATTCTACGTGAAGAGTTTGCACAAAGCCAATATTGTTCACATTTATAGCAAGCATTGGCAAAGCCAATGTGTTTCGCCTTTGGAAAATCTATGGGCTTTGTCAGGTCGTTGCATCAAAGCACTTTTTTTAAAATTTTAAACCATTTTGCACAGCAGCTCAACTGCTGTGCAACATTGAAATATATTGGCTTTGTCAATGATTTTTGCCAGAGTGAAACCTATTGGCGTTGCCAATGCTTGTTTTCAATGGATTCAACAAAACACCAACTCACTGATTTACCTACTAGGTAGGCTATTTTGAGGCAGAATCTTCAAACTTGTTGACAACATTTAGTTAAAACTATTTGGTAAACACTTCGCATGAATGCACATTTTAGTTTCTTCCTGTCTGGTTACCCTTGAATGTTAAGTATTGTGCTTTTGTATATGACTTGTATTTAGGATTCCATTTACAACCAACAGTTGATTTCAATAGGTTTTCATTTGTAAATGGAAAATATACTGGATTTCTAAGCATTGTGCTTCAGTTCCAATCTTTTATTGGTGGATTAGTCTTGTACTGTCGAAGTGAAAATGGTCCCCAATTGGATTGCTTAGGATGTGTGTTTTTCAGAGGTTTATGGGGAGATCAGATTTCCCTGAAAAATGTTTTGCCGGTGCCATAAGCCACAAACGTTACAAGAAGTGGGAGTAAATTTCCCGTTCCAGCGCTTACCGTTAACTTGACCGTCCGCTTCCCTTTATTCTGCAGCAGTTTGAATGAAACAACAAGTGGGGTACTGTTAATCACATACAGCATTGAGGGTGTAGAAAGGCCATGGGTTGCACTGCACAACAATATGGATTGTCCCAGTTACTGGGTTTTAGGCAAGTGACCGCAGACTTCTAATTTAAAAAAAAAAGTATTACTTTTCCTGGTAACAACATTTTCTTACGTTTTCTTGACTGATACAGACTGCCAAGAACATGATGACCAACGAATGAGTCCCATAGTCATTGTCGGCCCTGCAGATTGTGGCATTCAGACAAAATAACAAGAATGTTTGTTAGGGCTATGTGTAGATTGACGTATTGTGGTAAAGTTGTGATTTAGTTAGTCGAAGACCTATATTGTTTTGACAAAGCTATAAGTGTGACCTTTTCACTAATGTTAAATTGATCCTTTATTTTTATCTCATAAGAATAGGTAAGATTAGACAATACTGAATAGTGTTTACAATTTTACTGTTCTGTCCTTAGCCATTTTAATCACCTACTGTTTTTTCCTCCATAATGCAGACAGGGCTAACCCATCAAAAACTGTTTTCCCTATTCTAGTTTAGTAACAGTTCAAAATGTTTTCAACTCCACAGTTTTTAGAAAAAATGTTTTCGAGAAACGCATAGTCCTATTTTTTTAAATTTCTTTTAAGGCTGGAAAAATGAAAAGAAAACCCAGGTTATAGATAAGATCCCGGTCCCAATATGAAAAGTCCACATTTGGTACTTGTGAATTTTATGACACGTAAAATTTAAAATGAATAAAATGTGTCCGATATGTATTCAGAAATCTGAGTTACGGGGTGAAAATGTAGACAACTGTACTTTGAAGATTGATACTGTCATTACTGTTGTAGCAGTTAATTTCACAATGCGATCTTGAGGTGTGATTTTATCTGGAGATTGTTGCTTTTGAATAAATAAACATGGTGGGAGGTAACGTGCGTTGAATATTGCAATTCTATACCGTTATCACTTTTTACTTGCAGTTGTTGTTTTGAAAATATCATTTCTGATGAACAAGCAGGCATTGCCATAAGTCCAAGGGAGAAGTCCATATAACTATACAGAGGCCGAAATTAATATGAGCAGTGACATGATTTGTCTTGCACATCAAGTTGTGTTTTTAGATATGGTAGTGTATGCTGTATTTTTCCCTTTACCTTTTATATTATAATTTTCGCGAGAGAGCTTTACTATACATGTCTCTAAAGCTTTTTGTATTTTTCATTGATGAAATTAAGTTTGCAACGTGCTCCTGTAAATCAAATTCTCTGCACTCTCCTGCCATCTAGTGTTGGGCACAGACGTTTCAAGTTGTTTTCCTCCCTTTTGATTGTGAGAAGTTGGCCTGGCATATGCTGTCCACTAGTTATAGTGGGTACCTTGCACCAGTCCAAACTACCCTTATTGATGAATATGTTTAAGACCACCTTTATTGAAAGCTATCCTAGTGGTAGCTATGGAGAGCAGCCTTCAGGCTAAGTGTTGAAGGAGTGTAAAGCAGCTTGGTTTACCAGATTATCTCTTGAATTTGTGTGTGTATATGTGTGTATACATGTGCGTGTGTGTGTATGTGTGTATATATATATATATATATATATATATATTTCTAAACACTCTCTACTAACCTCTTTATGAAGTTAGAGAGCAAGGCATACAATAATACAGTTCTAAAATGTCAGTAAATAGCACAATATACAATGGGCCCCAGGGGGAGACCAAACCATATATTAAGAAAGTGGTATAAGAACCACGACTTGACTAGACATAGTGTCTAGAGCACATAGAATTGCTGGGACCCCAAGGAACCACCCAAGGTAGTGACACGGGACCCATGGGTGACAAGTGCAGTGTGAGAACACAGCCGCGAGCTCCGTACAATCCTATGGGAAAGTCGCGGTTGGATTTTAGAGTTTAAGGACACTGAGGAGAGGACTTGGAGCAAAACCTTTCAGACTTAGAAGGTTCTAAGGCCGGCACCCATGTGAGCACCGGAGTACTCGTGTTACCTTTACCTAACCCAGGGAAGCTGAGTGCATAGGTGTCAAATGGTGTCGGGAATCTTCGATGTCGTCAATGGAGAGTTGCTGCAAAGTGCTGCTGCTGTGGAAAGGAAAAGTGTCCGGTGTGATCCAAGCCTAGATCGAAGATGTGAAGAACCTGAAAGCAGGGAGGACAGAGTCTGGGTCACTTACCAGTGACCAGGGGCACAATAGACTAATGCCCACCGATGTCTGGTGTTTCAGGTGCGATGAGGTGAAGCTCGACTCTACTGCCATGGAGACCAGGAAGCGTCGAGGACGACCACAGTCTGCAGGCAAGCTGTCCCATGAAGGATGTTGAGTGGGGGGGGGGGGGTCGGTGTCCAGATTGGAGACCAGCAAGCCTTGGCAACGGCAACCCATGCGGTGAGAGTAAAACTGCTTCGGTGTGGACCAGCAAGGTCCTGTGGACTCCCCAAGTGATGGAGAGTCAGGGCACGTCTGGAGCAACCAGGTAAGCCCGTCGAAAGTTAAAGTACACTTCTCAGGGACCCACAAGTCGACGGACAAGAGATCGCGAAGGGACCTCGAGAGGAATCACTAGATACCAGCCCACGGGGTCACTTGAGGAGTGTAGGCCAGCAATCTTCGGTGGAATCACTACTCGGGGTCTGGACTACAAGAAGTCCAAAGCCCAGCCTCCGGGATCGCCAAGAAGCATATGCTGCTGCAAATGGTTGCGGTGTCCAGGGGTTTGAGTTGCACAGTCCCCACGAGGGCTTTGGATCTCAGTTTTGTTGAGGGCTCCAATCGGCCTCGGGAAAGTTTGGAAACCCACCTCCTGTATTGCAAAATCGTTGTAGTCCTTCTAGGGCTGCGTCGATGCAAACCGGACAGATGCGTCTTTGGTGCCTGCCTTTCGGGGGAGTAACTCCTTTACTCCAAGGAAGATTCTTCGGCCATCCAACGTCATGTAGATAGTAGAAGTTCTGGGATCCTGCAGGCAGAGTTTTGTTCAGGTAAATCTAAAGTCCAGGAAGGGGTGGGATAAAGCCTGGGGACCCACCTATGGGGCGGTCAGGACAGAGGGGTGGCTACACCCATGTCCTTTGTTCAGTTTCGTGCCAGAGCAGGGGCTGAGTGCCCCTGCAACCGGTTTGAGCAGGACTATACACAGGGACACCAAATGTGCCCCCAGTGCAGACATCAAAGCACTGTCAGAGTGCACCCACCCATCCCCAATACACTAAAACCTGTGTGGGAGGTGGTTACACCTCCCTGTGACAGGAAACCTATTGTTCAGGCCTCCACTGCTGGAGTTTCGTCCAGCAGCAGGAGGGCAGATGCGTGTCTGTGGCTGGCAGCATCCATTTTGTGATGCCAGGGTTTTGTTAAGCTGGTACTGGGTGTACCGGTGAAGTCCTGTTTATCTAGTAGGGTGGAATCATACCTCCCGCACCAGTAACTGGCACGGGAGGTATGATCCCAAGGTGTTTGACACCAAAGAAGACATGTTTCCATGCAGCCATTCCAAAGTTAGCATTTACCGTGAGGTCATAATGCACTTAAGAGTATATAATTTGGTTCCATCACAAACCACCCCGAAATAAAGGTTCCGAAGGCTGCAGAGGAGTTCTGCTCGTGCATGGTCACCCTCTCATATAAAATCCAGCACCCTGCCTTCAGGATTGATCAGGCCTGCCATAGGGCGACTGATAGGTTTATATGTGAAGTGATGTGGATAGATCTAGGGAACCTATATCTGATTAAGGGGTGCATACGCCACCTTACACAGGCTGCTGTAGCAGACCTGTTGTCATTTTAAATGGCTTCCCAGGGGTGGCATTTTAAATGGCAGCCCCTGGTAGGCCTCTGGGGTACCTATGCCCTGGGTACACAGTATACTATATACTAGGGACTTATAAGGGTACCCCAGAATCCAATCTGGAGTGTACCTAAAGTACATGCCATCAATTTAGAGAAGAAGCAGCTAGGCTAGGGCCCTGAATAGCGGGGTCCCAGCCAGACTAAAGTCTAAAAACAGTGAAACATCAGCAAAAAGTGGGAGTAACCATAAGAAGCAGATCCTACTCTCCTACATTGATCACACCTCCAAACCCACAATGCACCAGGACAAAGACTCCATCTCAGATTCTTTTTTTCTCCTATCGAGCTGGAATGTTATTCTTGAGCTTCGTGACCTTCGAGCTCTAATCTAATCATTCGACACCAGTGACTATGATCACCAGCAACAGCTTCCTAATACTCTATCTCAGCAACCACGCTTCCAGTTTGACCAGTAACAGACGTTTTCTCTAAGTGCTGGGTCATATGGGTATTACTCATAAGAAAATGGGTTATGGAAACATGCCCTTTCAATTTTGCTTCAAGTTTCTATGTTTGCTGTCTCTGCTTACATGGGTACCACAAGGAAATCTACCTGTTCGACCTGCCAGGCCTTCAAAAATAAACAAACAAACTGCTACAGGAGAGAGTTGGTTAGCTTATAATAAAATAGTGTATCTGAAAGAAACAGTTAGATTCCTCACCTTAGAATATCCCCAGGCGTCGGACTGAATCCGGAAGATTTTTGTAGCAATACCCCTTGCGCGTCGCTAGGCGTCTGCGGCTCCGCGTCCGTCGTTGGCGTCGTGCGCCGGAATGACGTCGTCTGAGTACTTAGACCGCGCGCTGACGTCAGTTATTCTTTTTTCCGCGCCAGTAAGCGCCGATCCGGGAGAGCTACCCCTTTAGGCATTTTTTGACTAACTTTTTTTACTCTTTTTGGTCACTTTCTCGACTCTGGTGCCGGTAGGATGCCTGGTTTCAAGGCCTGCGACGACTGTCACCGACTGATGTCGGTGACCGATCATCACCGCCGGTGCCTGTACTGCTTGGGCCTCGACCACGACGCGGAGTCGTGCTCCGATTGTATGGCCCTGACCTCGAAAGCTAGGCGGGAGCGGTCCCGCAAGCTTCTCGAGCTTCGCCACTCGGCTCCGTGCCCCTCTCTATCCCGGTCCAGGAGGAGGTCCAAGGATCGGTCGCGGAGCCCCACTCGACATCGTCGCTTGTCTGGCTCGAAGTCTTCGGGTAAGTCGAAACGCTCCAAGAAGTCCAAGAGGCGACACCGCTCTTCGGACACGCCTCGCGGCCGAGGGTTAGGGTGGTTCCACCCCCGCGGCTCCGCCGGAGCCGCAGATGCCGCGCACGTCCCGATACCCGCCGGTCTCTGGGACTGACGCGACGCCGGCAGAGGTCAGTTCCTTCCTCTCGGCCATGAGGAGCCTGGCCCCGCCGGCGACGCCCGCTGGCGCGGCTTTGGGCCCGCGGACTCGACTGCGCGCCGGCCGCTCCGGCCCCGGCGCCGTTGGAGGCTCCGGCCCCGATGCCGCAGGTCCCCGAGGGGCCCGAGCCTGGGCCCCCGTCGATGCCGGTCTTCCTCGTCACGCCGACTCCGGTCAACGTTGATCCCCGGTTCAGCCCGTGTCCGGTCCCGACGCCGATGCTGCGCCGCCCGACGCCGCATCCGACGCCGCTAGAGACACTCATGTATCGACCGGCTCCGATCATTCCTCCTGTTTACCAGGAATCGGATGACGGGGGCGACTGGGAGGGGTCTGAGGACCCTTTGGCCCTTCAGGGCCAACTTGCACAGGACTGGGCAGATGAACTGGGGGAGGCCAGTGGTTTGGATACCTCACCGGACACTGGATTCATCTCTCCTCCGACTGTGGCTTCGGAGGAGGGTGCAGCTTTTTCTGTGGTGCTGCGCAAGGCGGCTGCGGCCCTTGGGCTTGAGCTGCCTGCCGTGGCTGTGAGGACTAACATCCTCACTGAGGTGCTTCAGTCTGCCGCATGCTCCACTGAGCCTCTGCTGCAATTCAATGAGGCCCTCATTGACGTTCTGCAGGGCACCTGGCCAAGCCCTCCACAGTCCCTCCTGTGGATGGGAACGTTGCCAGGCGCCACCGCCCTGCTCCGGGCGACCCCAGTTTTCTGTCCCAACACCCCACCCCCGAGAGTCTGGTTATCCAGGCCTCTACCTCCCAATCCTACTTCCCGTCCGCTCCACCGGACCGGGATTCCAAGAGACTGGAACAGTTCGGTAAAAAGCTGTTCTCCTCGCTCAGTTTGGGCCTGCGGTCTTTGAACACCGCCTGTCTCTTGGACCGTTATTCCCACTCTCTGTGGGATACGGTGGAGGACGTGCTGCCCCTGTGCCCGGAGGAGGCCCGGGCACGGCTTTCCTGGGCTCTGGCCGATGGGAGAGATGCAGCGCGCCATGCCATCCGATGTGGACTCGACACTACGGACTCGCTGGGTAGGGCGATTTCTACCACGGTGGCGCTTCGACGTCACGCCTGGCTGCAGTCCATGTCCTTTTCAGGGGATGTCCAGAGCACTCTCATGGACATGCCTTTTGATGGCGCTTGCCTTTTTGGTGAGAAAGCGGACAGTGCGCTGGCTCGCTTCAAGGACTCCCGGGCTACGGCCAAGTCCTTGGGCCTCTCGGCCCCGCAGCCACAAACTTCCGCATTTCGCTCCTTTCGTGGCCAAGGAAGGGGCACCTCCTCGCGTCCGCCTAGCCACTGGCCGCAGAACCAGCCTGCACGTGGTCGCGGACGTGGTTTCCGCCGAGGCGGTACTGGATGACAACGCGGTCAGTCCACATCCACCCCGGCAGCATCCGCCTCAAAGCCTTCCTAGTCCGATCTTTCAGGCCCATTCCTCGCCAGTGGGGGGCCGGGTATCGCCGTCACCTGCTCCACTGGCGTACCATCACTTCGGACAGGTGGGTGCTGCAAATCGTCCGAAGGGGCTACTCCCTCCTTTTCGAGACGACCCCTCCAGCCATGCCACCACAGCACCACCGTATCTCGGAGGATCATTTGAATCTTCTGCGAGAGGAAGTTTCGGCCCTCTTGGCCAAAGAGGCCGTCGAGCGTGTTCCGAGCCCAGAAGTAGGTCGTGGTTGTTATGCCCACTACTTTCTGGTTCCCAAGAAGGGCAAAGGGGGCCTACGCCCTATCTTGGACCTCCGGAACGTCAATGCCTTCCTCCGGAAGGAACGGTTCAAAATGTTGACTTTGGCTCAGGTTCTAGCTGCCCTAGACCCTGGAGAATGGATGGTAGCGTTGGACTTGCAGGACGCTTATTTCCACATCCCCGTCCTGCCGGCCCACCGGCGTTACCTGCGATTCACGGTGGGTCAGGAGCACATTCAGTTCACCGTGCTCCCCTTCGGCCTTACCAGTGCCCCTCGGGTGTTCACGAAAGTGATGGCGGTGGTTGCAGCTCATCTGCGCAGATCAGGGGTTCAAGTCTTCCCCTATCTCGACGACTGGTTGTTGAAGGCGGGCTCGCCCCAGGCAGTCGTCTCCAACCTCCAGACTACGGCGGATCTCCTGCATTTGCTGGGGTTTTCCATCAACGTGCCGAAGTCACACCTTAGCCCCTCTCAAAAGCTCCTCTTCATCGGAGCGGTTCTCGATTCGGCGCAGTTCCGGGTTCATCCGCCGGAACAGCGGGTCCGGGATATACAGGCCCTGATTCCCATCTTTCGGCCTCTATCCTGGGGTTCGGTCAGGCTAGTGTTGCGGCTTCTGGGGCTGATGGCCTCCTGCATCCTACTAGTGCAGGCGGCGCATGCGGGCTCTGCAGTGGGACCTGAAGTTTCAGTGGGACCAGCATCACGGCAACCTGTCCGACCATGTCTTGATCTCGGAGGGCACTGCACAGCAGTTGCAGTGGTGGCTCACGGACCGCGATTGGGTCACGGGCAACAGCCTCTCCCTCTCCCTACCCCTACCGGAGCATGTCGTAGTGACGGATGCGTCCCTCCTGGGATGGGGTGGCCATATGGGAGAGGCGGAGATCAGAGGCCTCTGGTCTCCGGCGGAGTCTCGCCTCCACATCAACTTGTTGGAGCTGAGAGCGATCCGACTTGCACTGAAAGCCTTCCTTCCTTCTGTCCGGGCAAGTGTCTTGCAGGTGTTCAGGGACAACACCACCGCCATGTGGTATTGCAACAAACAGGGCGGGGTGGGGTCGTGGACCCTTTGTCAGGAGGCTCTGCGCCTCTGGACATGGCTGGAACACCAGGGCGTCACCCTAGTGGTTCAACATCTGGCGGGCTCTCTGAACGCCAGAGCAGACTAACTCAGCCGCCAGTGCATGATGGATCACGAATGGCGTCTGAACTCCGAGGTGGCGCAAGGTCTCTTTCCGCAGTGGGGAGAGCCTTGGTTAGATCTATTCGCCACCGACGAGAACGCGTAATGTCAGCAGTTCTGCGCGTTGGAATTTCCAAGGCGGCACTCGCTCGGCGACGCTTTTCGTCGCAAGTGGAGTTGCGGTCTGTTGTACGCCTTTCCGCCTATACCACTTCTGCCCAGAGTTTTGAAGAAGATCAGGCACGACCGGGCCCAAGTCATCTTGGTGGCTCCGGATTGGGCACGAAGGTACTGGTATCCCGAGCTACTCAGTATGTTGACCGATCCTCCGATACGTCTGCCCCTTCGAGAGGATCTTCTGTCGCAGCAGCAGAGGACGGTCCTCCACCCGAACCTGTCCAGCCTCCACCACCATGCGTGGAGATTGAGCGGCGGCAGTTAATGCCATTTGACTTGCCTCCTGAAGTCTGTGATATCATTCTGGCAGCCAGGCGTCCCTCCACAAAGACTGTATATGCCTGCCGGTGGAACAGATTTGTGGCATGGTGCACAGCAAAGGCTGTGGATCCCCTTTCCGCCCCTCTTTCTGAGGTTCTCCTCTTTCTTCTTTCTTTGGCCCAGCAGGGCTCTGCCCTGGGCCCCTTGAAAGGTTATCTTGCTGCCATCTCTGCCTTCTTACGGCTTCCTGATCAACCCTCTCTTTTCAAGTCCCCTGTAGTGTCACGCTTTCTTAAAGGCATTACTCACACGTTCCCTCCTGTCCCTTTCGTACTGCCTCAGTGGGACTTGAATCTTGTCCTAACATTTCTGATGTGCGCTCCCTTTGAGCCTCTTCACAATTCTCTTCGTCTTCTGACTCTTAAGACTGCTTTCCTGGTAGCCATCACCTCGGCTAGACGGGTGAGTGAGCTCCAGGCTCTATCGTCCAAGCCTCCTTTTCTATCTGTTCATCCGGACAAGGTTGTCCTTAGGCCTCGTCCTTCCTTTCTACCGAAAGTGGTGACCCCCTTTCATCTCGGGCAATAGGTCACCTTGCCCATCTTCTTTCCGCATCCTTCCAAAGAGGAAGAGCGGCTCCACCGTCTGGACCCAAAACGTGCGCTCTCCTTTTATTTGGACCGCACAAAACAGTTCCGAGTGGACGACCAGCTTTTCGTTGGCTACGTGGGTGCAAAGAAGGGAAAAGCTGTGCACAAACGGACTATCTCCCGGTGGGCCGTTTTGTGTATAAAAATCTGTTATTCCTTGGCAAAAAAAGGACCCTCCTGTTGGGCTGCGAGCCCATTCTACTCGGGCCACGGCGGCTACTACTGCTTTGGGACGGGGAGTCCCTTTGCAGGACATCTGTCAGGCGGCGACGTGGGCTTCGCTGCACACGTTTGCCAGGCACTATTGCCTAGACAGCCAAGCCTGGAGGGATTGCTTCTTTGGCCGTTCTGTCCTCCAGGACTTTCTGGTGTGATCTTGGTTCGCAGACCCACCACCGGGGTTGGTATTGCTTGGGTATCTATTCTAAGGTGAGGAATCTAACGTGTTTCTTTCAGATGAACAAGTTACTTACCTTCGGTAACGATGTATCTGTAAGAAACATTAGTTAGTTAGATTCCTCACCGACCCACCCATCCTCCCCGTTCTGCGAACTGACATCTAGGGTTAAGGCTATCCTTTTCAGGGCCCTAGATTTTTTGGCACCAGTGTTGGTCTCTTGCATGGCTCTGCGTTCCTGGCGCGGAAAGCTATGTACAAGAACTGACGTCCGCGCGCGAGGGCGGCGTCTAAGTACTCCGACGTCATTCCGGCGCACGACGCCAAAGACTGACGCGGAGCTGCAGACTATGCCTAGCGACGCGCAAGGGGTATTGCTACAAAAATCTTCCGAATCCAGTCTGACGCCTGGGGATATTCTAAGGTGAGGAATCTAACTAACTAATGTTTCTTACAGATACATCGTTACTGAAGGTAAGTAACTTGTTCGTCACAACAATGCTGAATTGCCGCCAGTCTTTGGTCCCGGAAACCTCGACTGATTTGCTCAGAAGGGAATGTAACTTTGGTTTTGAATGAGTCAAGCAAGACAGAGCTCCAAAATCCTCTCCTGAGAGTTCTCATGTGTAGGAGAAACAAGATTCAGGAATCCCAGGCAAACAAGCGTGCAGGACTAAGGCTACTTCACAGGCACTCAACCATCTTTGAAGAATCAACCTACTGGACCTTGTTTTTCTAAAAGGAGATGCACCCTGAAATGTCAACCAAAAGGCCTCTATATTTGGCTTTGGCCATTGTCTCCAAGTCCACTAATTTATAGATTTATATAGCGCGGCTTATCACCTGTGAAGGTATCCAGGCGCAGTCCATGGGCATGGTAGAGATTAAATAATTTTTCTCAGAATCATGGGATTTTAAGCTAATGCCACAACACAAACTCTGAATCCCCAGCTCCCGAATCTGCAGCTCTGGCCGCTGCGCCACATTCTCTTCACTTGGTTGCACTTCTGCTCTAGAGAAGCTTTTAACCAAGGGCTCTGAGTTTCTACTCCAAGCAATGCTTATAAGACGCTGAGGCGCCAACCTGACACCTTTTGGTGCTGAAGTACCCTTTGAAGCTGGCCTGGTCAACTTTCAACTCCAGCCAAAACATTGAACAACGCAAACCTGCCCAGTGAGCTTCGGAGGTACCTGAAGTCAGAAAACAGAAACTCTACATCCAGCAAAAATACTGGCTTGAACTCCACATCAGTAGGCAGGCCCGAGGCCCATCAAAAAAGGGATACTTACATTTGAGGAGTAACTTTAAGAGGAACACACTCGCACTCTTACTTCGCTGGTAGAACTACAGTGTTGACCCTTTAGGATTGCATGAACCTCAAGCCCTACTTAGTGAAGGCTTTGCCACTCGACCATATTACCACCTACCACACGGTTACCACAAGTTTTTTTCCCATACTTTTTTTGGGGGGGGTGGGGACGGGGAGACACATTACCTAAAATCGAAAGGCCTGTGCAGCGTCTGCCAATGCACAGGAGCATGACTAAGTGCCTAACAGAGCATTTCAGAGCTGATTAAAGTCAGAGTGGTCCTATCCAGAGTTTATAAAAGGTACAAGACGGTTCCGTATCACTATCTATATCGGGGTTCATATACCTAAAGTCCGAGCCCTGAAGAAGTCCTTGTTGGACGGAATGCGTTGGCTACTGTCTCATTCACTGGAGTCCCTTTTATAAGAAGAAAATAAATAAAGAACGACTGAACAAAAACTCTCTTCATATGTATTAATTATATGCTGGCTGCCAATGCAATGTTGTGAACAGAATGAAAATTAATTATCAACCTTAAATACACTTTACTTGACAACCACTAATTTTGTGTGCTGAACCATCGAGAATTAATTTGTTTTGGAAGCTGGTTTTCCATTTGAAGTAGAGAAGGGCTGTACTTCAGGTTAGTTTCACCATTAGAAATATTTATACTCTGCCCGATTTTCTTGTGTTATATGCAATATGCATATTGTATATGCAAGTTCTGCGCAGGACTCTTGAACCAACTATGTGCAAGGTACGCTATGCATGAAAATCGAAGTGTTTTGTCCATTCCTTCATAAACAAACCAATTGAACCCCTGCAAGCACGGATTCAGGACATATGCTATTTGTTACAGCTTAATGAGGCGGGATTGGAATACACATCCATTAGACTTCATCTGGTGGCTGCTTACATACAGAACAGGCAACATGTATCCTTATTCACAATCCCAGTCATTAAAGCTTGAAACCTCAATGTAGTCATCATTCTACTCTTAGAGTCCCCATTTAAACCATTGCATTAATGTGAAATACAGTGCCTTTCTTAGACGACAGCATTCTTGGTGGGATTCACTGACTTGCACAGGCTGAGTTGCAAGCTTAAACAGTGCAGGAGCCTTTCATCTAGGTTGACTAGGATAGAGGTGCTATGAGGACAAAGCCTCACTTCCACCCAAAGGAGATCGCTCCATTTCATGCCAATCAAACTGCTGATTTATTGGTTTTCTTGTCACACCCTGTGCGAGTGACAGAAAAAGAATTACACAGACGTTAAAGTGGGTCGGATTGATCAGACTAAATCCATTTACAAAACAACAAAGTTACTTTGTTGCATTTGCAAAACTGCGCTCCAGAAAATCCGTTTTAAAGAGTGGTATTGCTAGGGGGATCTCGAGTGCATCCAACTCTGTTTTGCCAAAGTAACAGAAAAGCTGCATTCTGTGGCCCAGAGCACATTCTGCTAGAATTCAGGAAGCTGTAGCGGTTTCCAGTACCACATGCAGCTACTAAACATAAGGGAGACTGGTAAATGGTCCACACATACAGCATACAGCACATAAAACTTTACTCCAGTCCCCTACCCCATTTGCTCATGGGGTTTGTTCGGAGGTGTGCACTGCCTTAGTCTGTGCAAAGCACATGATCTACAGCAGCAAATGCTACTAACAGAAAATATTACTTACCCTACAACTATGGGTTTGTAGCTTATAGTGGTTTAGATTCAGGTGTGACCCACGGCCTTTTATACCCTCTCCCCTGCACCATACACACCCAGCCCCCACCTGAGCAAGCTCATGCTTATGTTTTTACATTACATATGTTGTACTTCGTGCACGGTGCACCTGTACATCTTTTACTGCTCTGTGCTTTACTCCGGTTCTTTCCCGCTGGGGGGGGAGGAGGCATTCTGAAGTGGACGCTTTGTCCTGGAGCATTGTGGATTTTCGGGCGGAAGCACAAGTTATATTGAAAACAAAACTATCAAACTTTGTGCTCAACACTAGAGTGCAGGAGTATGTAAATCTACAGGAGCACAAGCTAAAAACGTATATTTACAGGATAAGTAACTTTTTTCATACCTGGGCGTGAAAGAGTGACTTTGCTTTTGAGTTTGGACTGCGTTGGTTAAACGTGATGACTCTTCTTATTTGTTTTTGTTTATTTTTTCTTCTTTCTTTTCTCTCTCATCTTCCTTTCTTATGACCTTATTCCTTATTGGGATCTTTTTTATTTTAGTGTTTATGAAGTACGTTGTGGGATATTTTGCACTTTATTTGAATTGTTTTAGTGTATTATAAGTCTAAAAAAAAAGAAATGTTTATTAAAAAAAAAAAAAATGTAGTCTGGTAAGCAACGAGTAACGTCCATTGGAATTGTACTTTACATCAGCAGCTGAGTCACTCAAGTGCCAAAGAAGTCCTCACTGCTTCCTTAAGCCCCTCCTACAGAGATTTGAAGGGTTTCCAAATTGCCTCACCAAACATCGCTGTGTTAATTAGAACACTAGAGCTGACAAAATATTTTTTATCTGACCACAGTTATGCCCCCTGTTGTGGATTTTTTGGGGGTAGTTTATTTGGGTAATATGAAGGATATTTTGTCATTAATTTATAGAACCACGTTGGAGCTTCACAGGTGCGACATAGTGTCTGTAGGTCACCCACCCATCCACTTTGGTAATGGGTGTCACTCGCCCTTTTGTTTGTTGTAAAGTGTGTCCTTTCACGTTTAAAAAATGTGCTATTGGTCTCGGGCAGCATGGGCTGTAATCTTTTACGCTTTTGACGGGAGGAGGAATTTAATCGCTGTGAAATGAGTTGAAGGGGTAACTGGACATTTACAACCTCGAATGTGTATCTGTAAAAGATTATTTAAAATCTTACCTATAAACGTGTCCGCTGCTGTTATTTTAAATTAGACTAACACCATAGATACTATTTCCCAACGAGGCAATTACTCTTATATATGTTGCTCAAAATATGTGATTTACTTAATTTCAGCATTTAACTTGGATAATGAACAACCTGATTATGACATGGACTCAGAAGACGAGACCTTGTTAAACAGACTGAACAGGAAGATGGAAATCAAGCCCCTGCAGTTTGAAATTATGATTGACCGACTTGAGAAAGCCAGTTCTAATCAGGTAATATGTTTCCCAAAATTACGACTTTATTTTGCTTGCAATTTACCTACATGTCAAATCTACTTTTATATTTTTAGTTCTGAAACTGTTTACTTTTTAGTATTTCCCCACTAATATTGTATTAATTGATTCAAAATACTAATAAAAATAATAGCTAGTTCCTAATGTAGTATGCCAAAATAATGATCCGTAAATTGGTTGTTAATTACATGTTTCAATTTGGCACACGTTTCTAAGTATTACATGAGAAGCCTCTCTCATTTGGTGCTGTTTAAAAACAAAAAAAATGTATACATATTTTGTCACCAGTGCTGCAAGATTTTTATTTTTTGTTCACTTGTTCATAAGAAATATTTTCTTATCTAGAAGGAATTCACTTTAATTGTGCTTGTGTTCATATTCTATACTGTAGCATACTCCTCTTTTCAGGATAACTTTTTAAATGCAGTAAATTATGAAATTCTACTAAAGGGTGCACTATTGCCTGAAGAGTTGTTTTCTCCATGTTAAGGCTACCTGCAACATTTTTAGTGTGGATCATATTGGAACAACTAATAATTGGGCTGCATCTCTTGATATTTTTTAATTTCATACTGGTTGTCGGAAAATATTAATGACCATGCACTGGCTCCGGGCCATTGTGATTTAACATGAGTATATATGCTGTACTGACTAGTACGCTTTCTTTGGTACTGTAGAGGTAGTCTGAACTCCTGTTTGTTAAAAAAAAAAAAATTTGGATAGCCTACATCATAATTTGTGAGATACATAGCAGTTGTACAGTCAAAAGGAATGTCACACGTGTTGTGAGGAAAATTAATTGCAAAAGCATGGCAAAGGTGTGTTTTGGCTCGGCTCTTGTCCATTGTATACCTTGGTGACCTGAATAAATGTTTGGCAAATCTGAATCTTCTGAAATTGGAAGCCAGGAATATTGGCGTTACTGTTTGGCCACGCAAAGAATAGACTCGTCAGTCTAAAAAGAAACTCTAGCGATGTATTCAGAAACTTGCAATGAAAGATGCTGGTTTACAGATAGATCCATGAGGTAAATGAGTACAGATGCTTGAGAATGTGAGGTGGCTGTGACTGTAAAGCAGATTTTCACTAATGCTGTGTTTTTAATGTGGGCGGCTTCTTGACAGGCTAATTGATTTAAAGTTTGAGGCAAAAGATTTTCCAACAGTCACATAGTGTCTGTATTCCCGTATGTAAATAACACAGTTTATTTTGTTGATCACTTTTTCATGTCTCCTACAAATAGGCCAGGGTTCTCCTCTGAAACTGGCCTGTCTATTGGTGTGATGCAGGCCATTTATACTGGTGCTGGCTGGCTTTCACTCTCACGAATATTGAATTATTTTGTTTGAGTAGCCAATCAAAATGTAATCAAAATTTAGAGTCGAGCACTTTTCTCTAAAGTCCAAAGAACACCCAGTTCTGAACAAGCTGCAGCTTCTCATGTATTAACAAACCAGAACAATCCGCAGGTCTAACTTAGCTTCAACAAGCTCAAGAGCACAAACCGTACAGGTTTAAATTGCCCCTCTTGGATCTAAGGGGAGTCCTTTACAGAGGACGCAATCCCATCACCCACCGAGGTGGCATGCTTCATCATCTGCGATCTCCTCTAGGTTGCAAATCCTAGTGCAACTAAGGGCTACAACCCACTCCCTGGGAGGGAGGAGCACAGGGATGTTTTGAGTGATCAAGACTAGGACCTACTAGAGTCCGCAAGAAGTGAAGCAGTATAGATAATATTTTTTGCAGTAATGGTTGCAGTGATAAAGTGAAAAGTTATCTAAAATTGACTACCAGGACGAAAACAGCTTTATTTATATCTATCCTAGTGTCAATATAAAACTAGTGCGTGTGCAGCTTAGGAAAAAATAACTGCATCAGTCCGAAAAAACAGCTTCTCATGTATTCCATTGGAGGATCCAATAAGCAGGGCATTACAGTAATCCACTCAGTATAGCTGTAGCTTGGACAACCGTTTTGAGACTGTCAAAGTATAATAGACCATTTTTTGTCAAAGTATTTAGATAAAGAAAATGGGCAGGAGAGACTTTAACATGGGCTCTTGTTGTCCTTGAACTATCGAGACATATGCCCAAGCTTTAAACTGAACAGGAATAGAAATGGCTCCAATGTCTGAGTGCCCAAGGCGTTGCACTACTGTCATGGGTGGTCCATGAAATAAGGACCTGTATCTTAGTTCAGCTCATAATCTTTATCACCAAGATCATAAGACATTCCCAATAATACATTTTGTTGAAAGGAGATATACACCTATTGTACCATAAAACTGGGCATATATACATAAATTCACAAATGGTGTTCAACAGCTTCAAGCCCATATAGATCGGATAAAAAATTGATTATATAAAAAAGAGAAACCATTCTTACCTCCCATAAAAATAATTTTCAAATTAGAGGTATCTCTATTTCATAAAAGTATCATGATAATGTACAAATGTGAAAGATTTTAATGGTAGAGTACCCACCTTAAATTGAAAATTTTGTCTTCTGTCTCTAGGGTTAGATCTAAAATCCCAGTATGGTTTGTACAGGGGGCAAGACTTAAACGCTAGGGATTTACCTGACAATGATGTGCTCTCGATGGTTCGTGTACTATTCATGACAATCTTGGACCAATAGAGCTCTTTCATTTCCCTTTTGGAGGGGAACAGTTGGCCTACTGGATCATCCCTTAGATGTCTCAAGCCCATATTGGCCAGTGTGCTTTTGACCTTTTGTAGCCAGATGATCTTACATGTGGTATCTGCTTCCCAGACATCCTTAAGTGCTGTAGCATAATGTGATTGCTCAGGAGTGGTCCATAGTCTACGCCAGAATGCTATCGGGCGAAACCTCGCTATCTCATCCAGTCGATTGCATCCTAAGTCGTGGTATATAGGCTTTATATTAAGTTTTGAAGCTTTCTCTTATTCAGAGGGCAAGAGAATAGAGACTGTGTTTAAATTTCTCTTAGATCTGACCAAGTTAAACATCTAAGCAAATTGATCTTTGAGTTACTCCATGTAATGCAGTTGTAGAATAATCGGGGGGGATTTTTCCTGCTTGCCTTTTGTGTGGTTAATAAGGCAGTCAAAACAAGGACAGTATTTGTAATCCCAGTCTCTTGAAGTAGAGTTAGTAAAGTGTTGTAGGTAAATGTATTAAGTGGCAGAGAGATCAAGAAGAACCAACGCTGCCTTAAAGCATCGACTGCAACTCATCCATGATATATAACAAGGCATATTCTATACTGTGTAGTGGTCTGAAGCCCCACAGAGCGTAGTTATGAATTGAGATTTGCTTTAGAAAAGGCGTAATGATGATAAATCTATCAAGAATTTGTGAAGCAACTAGCAATAGGGAAATGAGTTGATAATTACCTAGAATAATAGTCCCTGGAGCACTTTTTTAATGTAGGCGAGGCTACCTCATGCTTCCTATCTGCCTTAGTGCTGTCTTAACTAAGCATTGCTTAGGGCAGGAGTTGCTGGACAATATCTATCCAGTCCTTCATGAATGAGCCAGGTAGGACAGACTTCATAAGGGAGCTCTATTTCATTAGTTGAACTAGATCTTTAATTGTGTCAGAGTACATTTTAAAGGACTGGATCATTAATGTGTTTTATGAAGGAGTCCTGAATCTGGCTTAACAGTAATCAAATCTGCTATTCGCTGAAAAGCTTGAACAGATCGTGTTGATATTTTGTGAGAAAAAGCCTACTAACGAGTCACAAAGCTCATCAGCACTGAATAGTGGACGAGCTACATTTAGGAAAGAGAAAAGGATTGATGTGTTTAAACAATTGTGTTGTTGAAATTGATGAGAAATTTGCTTTTCAAGGAAGCTGGTCATGGTGATCTTTGAAGGCTTTTTTGTATTTAGTTATTTAGTAGTTGTGTAAGGCAAAATACTACAATTGCTACTTTTCTTTAGTAAAATCCTTTTCAAATCACAAACCAAAGTGCTTTTGGACGAGCATGATGATGGCATATTTGTTTAAATGGAGCGATCTGGTCTATGGTCTGGGTAAGTCAGGTCTCAAGATTGTCAGTCAGTGATTGTGACTCAGCACTGTAAGACGTCGGGGTATCAAGTCTAACTCTTGACAGTGTCTCTTGAGTTCACTTGCTCCTGGCCCTCCAGGATCACTAGATCAGGCATTGGGAGTCCTCATAAGAGGCTTTAACTTCCTAACTAATTTAATCCACCTAACTAATTTAATCCAATAATGGTCTTCCCAAATGAGTGGGATATTCTCTGATGATCTATTGATAGGTAGCGAGCAAAATGTATTTTAAAATGTGTATTCTTTGACTGGCATGTCCTTCCAGATATGAAGTCAGCTGAAAATGTACAAATGATTTATAGAATTAGTTTTAAATGGCTGAAGCTTATAGACTTGTATGAATAATATTTATGAACAGGATATTCCAAGTCAGACCAAAATCTCCGTTATACCACAATACTGACTATGCTGCTTTGAACAGGAAGACCCTTTATGCAGTTTACTGCAAAATATGTAGTGAGGTGGATTTCCTGCCCTATCTGGACTTGAGTAATGACCATGTACTTCACATTATTTGAAAACCGAAAGGATGCTTATAGTGCCAATATGGTGCAGCTTAATTCTCATGGTGATGTGGATTAATTAAATGTTGTAATTAGTGGTGAAGTGCTTAGTCCGCTGAACTGTTACAAAAGGTGCTCACTATGCAATAAATATTGGGCATGAAATACAATTAATTAAAATTGTTTTTGGCTACCATAATCTTATGCCAGTAATTTTGTTGAACAAAAGTGTAAATACCTTGAGAGTGAGTTCTATTCGAAGCTCTTACATGCTGAAGGTATTTCTGTTTTTCTTGATTGTAGCTTGTAACTCTTCAGGAAGCAAAGCTGCTGCTAAATGAAGATGACTTTCTTATAAAAGCAGTATATGACTACTGGATGAGAAAACGTAAGAACTGTAGGGGACCTTCTCTAATTCCGTTAATCAAGCAAGAAAAGCGGGATGGCTCTACGAACAGTGACCCATATGTTGCTTTTCGAAGGAGAACAGAGAAGATGCAGACACGAAAGGTGAGTTGTGATTACTTTGTATGAAATTGAAATATTTCTACAGATGCCCTAGCACGTACACGTTGGATTGTTTATAGCACGCTTGTTTAATTTCTAAGTGTTTGTGTCTTTTTCATGTGTGTTCGTAGCCCTAGTGTGTGTGGCTGAAGATGCACATGCTTGGCACGAGACTGCCATCTAGTGTTGGGTTCCGATGTATACAGGGTTTTTTTCGAAAAGGTTTTTTGAGGCACGAAATGTAGTGTGATTCCTCCTCTTGACACACATTGTGCATGGGCACTGACTCCGTGTTCAATTGGTGTTTGTTCTGCCAACAGGTTTGGATGCACACTGAATAGGCTCCTAGTTTTGCTGTAGTACGTATGGTTTTGTTGAACCCTTTCTGTGTCCTTTCTTGATATTTTGGTTCTACAGCTTTGTCTTCAGCAAAAGACATTAAAGTCTCGCTTAGCGCTTGTTCTCTAAGGACATCGAGACTTGGGGCCTTCGAGGCCAAAAAAACTTTGCCACATACTTACAAACTACTGCCATCTAGTGGCGAGAATCATTCTGGCTTCAGACCCCCCCCCCTTTTTTTTTTTTACTTTTTAGTTATGTTTAGGTTTCTCTTACAGCGCACTTGCGAGAGCAATTTTTTTGTCCCCAAAAAAATAAAAGAAACTTACCTCTACTTGGTTGGCTCCCTTGTCATTTGTGTTTCTTTACATACCATTGTTAAGCACTTCCTCCTTGCCTTCGCTTCCTCCTGGGGCTTCTCTGTACCCATGCCATTGTTCAGCACTTCCTCCTTGCCTTCGCTTCCTCCTGGGGCGACCCTTTATCCATGCCGTGTAGCATGGACCAAATACAGGTCCTGTGGTAAGTGTACTTTAACTGGCCGCAGGCTCCTGCTGGTAATCTTTGTTGCTTTTAGACATCCCCACCTATTGCGCGCACGTCCAAAAATAATTCTCCTTCATCCCGCCTGTGTTTCCCCACCACCCCCATTTTTTTTCCACCTTTCCCCCATTCCTAATTGGTGCCCCACCCTGCACCCCCCACTGTTTTTTTATTACATGTCACACAGCAGAGCTAGTTGCTGTGCAACATGGCTTACACTGAAAAAAGTGCTATGACGTGGTGGTTAACGTTGGCTGCGTCATAGCACTTGTTTTGTTTTTACACTATGTTGCAAACTTGCGCTGCTGTACACCATGTAAAAAACATTTACAAAGCCAATAGATTTTGCATACGCGAAACCGGTTGACTTTGCCAATGCTTGTTTTTAAAAGGGCTTTCTCTCTCCTCAATACTTGATGTAATTTACTCCACTTCATTTTAAAATCTGTCCTTACCTTATAAAATAGTAGGAAGGCCTATACACTATACAACTATGTGTTCAACTTGAAGGTTGTCAGTAGTCTTTTGGTGAGTGCAGCGCACCGATTGGTCTGACTGGTATGTTGAACTCTGCGGTACACTCCTAGGGGCCCCAAATTTTGTACACCAAGAACCGGAACCGGCTGCAGACCAAAAAAAAAAAGACTGCAATGGGGCAGTAATAGCAGAGGGATGCACTGAAAACACAGATTGGCATAGGACTGTGGTAACACTCTGTTTCAGGGGCAGTGCTACACAGTTTTTGTTGGACCTAACAATTTACCAGGTTCCACATAAATGTTGGTATTTTTCAGGAAATCAGACAGTAGAAAATAAAGGTAAATTTTGTGGTCCACTTCAAATTAGTGTGTTTTGGCAAAGACTCATTGCAACACGTTGGTCAGTGAAGAAAGGTCTACAACTGTGATCCAGTGCAGTGGGGATGCTGAGCTAAGTGATATTATCTGCTGCATGCACACTGTCCCCCCCCCTTCACCCCAAATAACGGAGATATGCATTTTGCATTCAGCAAAACAGAACTGTCTTTTCTCAGACAGCGGCTGAGAAAGGGAAGCAGCTGTGCAGTCAGGTGCTTCTTTTGTATCATGCTGCAAACAGATTGAACAAATGTGCAGCATCTTATGGGTAGTGTTTATTCTCACCTTAACTTTCTTGCAATACCGGGGCATGTATTTAATTTGGATAAAAGGTATTAGAACACCGGGACAGATGGTAATAACCTGGGAGTCTGCAGAGAAATCTGGGTCATCTCGTCACCCTATATACTACCCATCTCCAGAAGTTGTCCATACTTAATCGGTTGGATGGGTCTATGTATATATCTAACTACTTAAAATCTGATGTACTATCACAGCGAAAGTTGTCCTTCGAATAGTCCCTTTGTTATTCCATGGGCAGAACTTAGTTTTGTCCAGTGTTGGGGTATCTTTCATAGATTCACAGGCTTAAATCATTCCCCTTCGTCTCGATGGGAGTCCCAACGTAACCTAATTAAGCAGTAATTAAATAATGCCATAGGCTATCATGGCCCTGAGCCATGTTTTAAATAGCCTATCAATGTCCTCCTTAAAGGACCAAATGTTGAATGTAGCCAATAAGCTGCTAGCACCCTCTACAACTCTCCTAGCAGAGGCCCCTTACCTCAGATTTTCACCCCACGTCATGTGTGAAGGGAGTCTCCCTGAGTTTTACTCTTTCTTCAAACCTCTGGAATTTATTCCTGGATATCTTTTCTTCATTATGGATGATTAAAAAGGCCTTTTCCGCCGATGTAAGACCTGGGGCAAGAAAAGGGTTCTTGTGGACGATCCTCACAAGGACTGCATTTATTGACGCCACCCACCCTTTGAGCTAAGACAGTGCAAAATCTGTCGCACCTTCTCTTCTAAGACTGAGGGATAGAGAGGGGATGCTGCTTTTGTGGCTCCAGTTCACGAAGCAACAGAAATCATCTGAAGAAGAGTGATGGATCATCCAGGCCTCACAAGAGAGTCGGATCCCATGAGGATACCTCTGGAGAGGGCAGGAAACACCTCAAACACTCCCAGGAGAGCAAGAGCTCTAAAAAGGAGAAGCATCTCCAAGTCTCCTCGGAGCCTACGTCATCAGTTCCCTCAACTCCTGTGAGAAAGTAAAAGGAACATCATAGAGCCTCTTCCTCAGATTCTGTGTGGCACAGAGACAAAGTACCAGTGTGACATAGTCTGCTCAGTTGAAGGCAGGAACGAAGATGACCGTTGCCATCACCGTCCTGATACCGCCAACGAGAATCTCATTGACACCATTATTGTCAACGTCTCTCCCATTGATGGCCATCCTGTCGGCGAAGACTCGGTCGAAGTCAGTGAAGGCAACGTTTACGATCATACCGTCGACGACAATACTGGTAGTGTCGGCACCGTCGACGACTGACATTCCACCATCAGTGGTTATGATAGCATCGATGCCACTGTCGATGATGGTAAGCATTACTTGAGTATCGAAGACATTTCTGCATCCGGATGTGTGTGCATTTAGCAAGGTTCCCTGTTGCCCCCTTCACATCTGTTGGACCTGCATGAGTCTGAGGATGGAGTATATGGAGTTGCTTATAGTCCATCTGAATGTAACGTGTCGAGAGGAGGAAGAGGACTATAAAAACGAGCAGCAATACTATCTGGCTTCATCGTGCCATTACCAACTCCATGGCTTTCCTCCCGAGCCTCACCCAACAGATGGCACATTTACTACCATCTCTGATTAAAGATCTTTAGGCTATGCTGGCTGACTATAGATAGAGGTTTCATCCCCAAGATGTCCAAATAGAGCCACCACCGCCACCACCTCAGCCGCAGCCCCCAGGAACACCGGCTTTACCAGGGACACCAGCAGTATCGCTCCTTACAATACAGGAACCTGATGTAGACGACACTTCCTCTTCGGATGAGGACCGAGGAGAGGGTGAGATCCCAGGTCCTTGCCCACCTGCAGATCCCTGGGATGATTACATCATACCTACTTCCTCTCCTCCGTCACATCATCCTTGGACTCTCCTCCAGAGGATACCAGGTGGAGGCGGGGGGGACGCTCTTCCACCAGAGTCCATCTTCCCATGGCTGTGCAACATAAAGATTGTTTCCTGTATGATTTCAAGGAGGAGGCTAGAAAATCCATTCGGCAGACAATCCTGATAATTGATTGTTTGGCAGTAGGGAGTGAAAATTATGAAAACCCTGGCCACGATATCGCCAGTGCTCGCTCGCATTGACAAAAAAATACAGTGCCCCAGAGGATTCCTCTTACTGCCTGACTGGTCACTGAGGCCAGATTTCACAGGCAGCGCAAAGAAGATCAAAGAACCCGGCCACCCTGATCTCAACTCCCCCTAATAAGGATGGGCGTAGACTGGATGTTATGGGGAAGCATTCCTCCACTATGGCTGCAATTACCATCTGGGCAGCCAACTCTTTGACTATCATCACCCATAACGATCATAAATCGGCAGATGTGGTCTGACATGGCCTTCATGCTAGGCCTCATCCCTGAAGACAGGAAGCAGGAGGCTAGTAAAATCCTCTTTGAGGAAGAGCTAGAAGCCTCTCAGATCATCGACTGTGCTATGGATATAACCAACATGGGTTTTCGCCAGCTTGCAAGTGCAGCAGTGTTGAGGCGCCAGGGATGGTTGAAAGCCACTACCTTTAGACCTGAAGTCCAGACAAAGATCCTGGACATGGTGTTTAACGGGGACTCATTGTTTGGCAAACATATCGACGTGGTGCTGTTATCCATAAAGACTGACCCCGATACAGCAGGGCACCCTCCAGTACAGAAATGCTCCTTTTTAGAAGAGCAGAAGGACGCGGTTTTACCACATACAGAGGCTGTTATCAGAGGGCACAACCTTGTCAACCGCAATACAGGCAAACCTACCAACCTGCCACCTACCATCAGTCTTCTACGGCTGGCTTCTCTTGTCATGGGGGCTGCAAAATAATACCGGTCCAGGGCAGAGATAACGGAAGGAAACGATTAACTTCTCCCACTATATCCCCTCCCGTGGGTGCAAAGACTTCCAGTTTCTTTCATCTGTGAGAGAACATAACTGACCAGTGGGTACTGGGTCAGATTGTCTTTGGCCATACTCTGGAGTTTGTGAAGAGACCTCCAACTACTCCACCCAAGGGAGCCTCTTCCCCTCGTCTTCACTTATTACGCAAGGAGACAAACATCATGCTTTTAAAAGGAGCAATCGAGGAAGTTCCAACTCTGCAAAGGGGTCAGGGTTTCTATTCCCGTTTTTTCTTAATAATAAAGACGACTGGGAGTGGAGACCCATACTGAATCTCAGAAAGTTAAATAAATTCCTGAGTAAGTAAACATTCATGATGGTAACCCTGGCTGAGATCTGCATTGCTCAGCAAAGGAGACTTCATGACCGCCCTCGATTTGGGAGACGCATACTTCCCCATCCACCGAAAGCAACAAAAATTCATTCCTCAGGTTATGGTAGCTGGTACCCACTATCAATTCAAGGCTCTTACCTTCGGCCTCAAATCGGCACCTCGCGCCGGGTGGCTGCAGTCCTACATTCTCAAGGTCACCAAATATTCCCCTACTTGGACAACTGGCTGCTGAAGACACCAACAGCAAGTCAAGCGACAAGAACCATGACACTTGGCGTCACTTGTTCAACCAGCTGGGATTGACAGTGAACTTTAAAGTCTTCATTTATTCCCTGTCTAATAACACCATTTCTGGGAGCCAGGTTGGATACAGTTCATTGCAAAGCCTTTCTATCCGAAGAGCGACAAATCAGTCTACGCCAGTTGGCTATGGCCATCTCAAAAAAGTCAGTTTCAGTAAGGGTGTACAAATGGCTCCTAGGAATGTGCTCATCAGCAATATACCTAGTGCCCCCTAGCCAGGCTCAAGATGAGACCTCTGGTTGCAAACGGCGGGATCCTGCGAAGACATCTTTCAGGTCATCCCAGCCATGAACACTGCAATGCAGTGGTGGTACCACAGCCCAAACCCTTCGAAGGGACTCACTTTCCTGCAGGGGATCCGAGACAACATCCTGACAACAGATGCCTCCATGGAAGGCTGGAGAGGACACTTGCAGGACCTCCAAATTGAAGGCAAATTGTCTAATTCTCAAAAACTAAAGCACATTAACAGCCTGGAGCTGAAGGCTATATTCCTCTTTTTACAAGCCTGTCTTCCAAGGATAGCAGGTGCCTCCGTACTGGTCCGTACGGACAATACGACCAGTATGTTCTACATAAAGAAGGGGGAACCACATCTCTCACGCTTTCACAGGAAGCGCTAGAGCTATGGACTGGACAACATAGCATGGAATTTCTCCCAGGGCTGAGCATGTTCCAGGCTTGCACAACACGCTAGAGGATGCTCTCAGCAGAGCTGCACACAAATTGCCCCGCATAGGAACTCCGCCAATACAAATTGGATGGAGTATTTGCACTTTGTGGGAAACCAGCGCTGGACCTGTTTGCTACAGACATCAATACCAAATGCCTGTCCTATGCCGGGGTCTCAGTGCAATGCTCTTTTGATGCGATGGTCCGGGATATATGCCTACGCCTTTCTGACGTTCCCATTGATCCTCAGAGTGTTGACCAAAATGAAGCGCAAGAGTTGCTACTAGATAATAATTGCACCCAGGTGGCCGAGGCAACACTGGTTTCCAGAACTCCTTCATCTTTCAGAATCCAGGCACGTACGTCTGCAGCTGTCCCCCTCTTCCCCCCTCCTCCCCCACACCTACTGACCAGGGTCAACGTAAAGGTTTGCCATCCGAATCCAGCGTCTCTGCACTTGCATGCCTAGCACCCGAGTTCCTGGAATTTAGAGACATGAACACTTCTCCGGAATGTAGAGGCATCATCGCGAAATCTAGAGCAGAAAGTACCAATAAAGCGAACAAGTTGAAATGGAAAAGGTTCTGTGTTTTTCAAGCATTCCTGCAACAGATTTTGACATATCTCTTATCCTTGGCAAAATCTGGTTTAGCTTTCGTCTCAGTCAAGGTGCATCTAGCCTCCATCTCTCATTGTAGAAAAGCTTCCAGAGACCCCTCTCTTTGTGCCTCAAGCTTGGTAAAGCATTTTATGAAAGTGCTTTTCTGCACTTTTCCTCCGGTGCAAGCACCTCCCACGGAATGTAATCTCCACGTGTTCCTGGCACAACTAATGAAAAACCATTTGAACCAATTCATAAAGCTGTGTTGGAGTACCTAAAAATGGAGTGTTGCTCTTCTGGCCATCTCCTCAGCCAGAAGGGTGAGTGAAATCCAAGCTTTCACCATCAAGAAGCCTTTTCTAAAGTTCAGGGAAGATGCTGTGATTCTAAAGACTAATCCTATATTTATTCCTGAAGTACGGTCTCAATTCCACCTTACTGAGCCAGTCCTACTCCATTCCTTCTTCCTGCAACTATCACCGCCTACAGAGCAAGCATTCCATACTCTTGATATTAAGCGTTGCCTTAAATTCTATCTTCAGAGAACAAAAGACATTTGGAAAACTGATCAGTTACTAGTGGCCTACGGTCAAGGCAGAGAAGGGACTTCAATAACGAAAGCCACTATCGCAGGAGGGATTTCGGCACCGAGACAGTTCTGTCACGTCAGGGCTAACAAGCCTTTGGAGCGAAGAACGAAAGCTCTCTCCACGTCAGGTGCCCTCTTGTTGGAGTGACTGTAAAAGATTTATCGTACTGCAACCTGGAGGATCGCTCATACCTTCACGTAGCAGTACTGCCTCTAATCCACACAAGATGCAAACGCAGCTGTGGGCCAGGTGGTGCTTCGTCACCTCTTCCATTAGGACAAGTCTCTTTCTAACTCTTAGAACGAGCCTTTTGTTCTCATGGTGATTATATATGCTTACAAGTTCATGAATCTATGAAAGATACCAATGCTGGATAACCGTAGTTACAGGTAAGTAACTTATTTTCTTATTCAACAAATTTTATTTTCCGGTCTTTCGGACTAGATGCCTTTTTCTTTGGCTGGAGAGCTCGCACATTCTAAATTTGTGGAAAGCTCTAAAGAGTTTTTACCAATTAGATTTGTCATATAGTGTTTTATGATTGTCAACAGTGCTTCTAAATCCACCATTGCCTTAAGATAGCCTTTTCATTTCACAGTCTCGCTATATTAAACTCATTAGAGACCTCCTAATCATTCCAACAGAGCAAACAGAGTATTGGTGACCTTACAGAGAAAAGTGCCTATTGCAAACATTTTTAGGGCAGCAACCTAATCTTCGCTGTATGTTTTTGCTAAAATTACTCAGTGGATGAATCTTCAAGGAAAGATTAGGCTTTTGTCCAGAAAGTGTAGCTTCTCGGTTGCCTGTAGACTAGCTGTGCATATGCTGTTTTACATCTCCACCCTTCATACCCCCTTTTGGCATGATAATAGGCAGTGTATTGTTTCAATGGGAACACCATAAAGTTTATTCTTTTGTTTTCTAGTAATTATTAATTGTGTTTTTTGCAGAATCGAAAGAATGATGAGGCCTCTTACGAGAAGATGTTAAAGTTACGCCGGGAGTTCAGTCGAGCCATAACCATTTTAGAAATGATAAAGAGGCGAGAAAAGACCAAGCGGGAATTGCTGCATTTAACATTAGAAGTTGTTGAAAAAAGGTATAACCATGACTTACGGAATCCATCTAACCTGTCTTTTGATAAGGTTGCACTTCTGGTTCTCTTTAGGTTTTGTTTCAGTATGCATAATTAGTAAAACAGTATTTCTTATGCTCAAATGTCTAATTTTTGTATCTAAAAACGTGCCTAACAGGTATCACATGGGTGACTTTGGAGGTGAAATCCTTAATGAAGTGAAGGTGACCAGACCTGAAAAAGATGTACACGCTACTCCAGCATCTCTTCATAATGGAAACCACCACAAAGCCCCAGAATGTAAAGTCAAGGTATGTTCCCGTTTTTTGATTGCTCATTGATATTGGCTTAGGATATATTTACTTGCATTGATATAAACTATGCGTAAGATTTTCATGATTGCAGATTTTTTTTAACTTGGAATTTTCTGAATATTCAGTACCTAATTAATGATGAGGCTGTCTTCAGCAAGACTGAAAGACCTTTTTGGAAGGTATTGTTGAGCTAGGAGATAACCACCATTCATACTCTGGGAAGCCTGCCCCCTGATTCAGTGTTCCATTTGCAGGACTGATAATTACTTTGCTAATTTCTGGATATGGTTTGCCCCCTGATTCAGTGTTGCATTTGCAGGACTGATGGTTACTTTGCTAATTTCTGGATATAGTTTGACTAAAGTAATCAGAGGTTGTACCATTCTCATTGCTGACCATAATATGTGATCATTAATCTGTTTAAGTAAGACCTTCCATTACTGTACAACATATGTTTTATTTGGAGCAGTAATACTATTACTTAGTTACTCTTCCTATTGATATTTTTAATTATTTTGCCCAGCAGTTAATTTGGGTCTTTCATGTGAAACTAATATTCTTTTACAGATAAAAAATACCTATGTTATGTACATACCCTTTTTCTAGCTGGATTCAGGCATTTCCGATGGCCCTTAATCTCCTCTGCTATTAGCTAGTGAGGTTTTCTTTTAGTCACTCAACCTAGTAAGCCTCTAGCTTAATATATTTCCTTACTGGTGCGGGGTAAAAATAATGTATGAACATTCATTCTGGTAGTGTGGGTGTCTTGTGTCATACCTGCGAACTTGTTGATCTTTGGTCAAAGCCCTGTTATGTATTCTCTTTTGTATTATATACTGTAGTGGCACTGTGGTTAAGATAACACAGGTGAATCACAAAGGCCCTGTAATGCCTATTTTAGAGCTCCCGTTAACACTACACATGTCTGGGACTCCTTGACTAAGAATAGATTTCTGACTTAATATCCATCACCGTACACTCCCATAAATCCCACCTCAGAGTTTTCATCCGCACTACATCGAGGGCTTTATCATAGATTGCGAGAACGGGGATGTAGATATATTGTAAATATTTTTCAGTAGGAGATGATTACAATTTCCACTCCATGCAAGTTAGACTTTAAATTACCGAAGGCAGAAAGACTGCATTATATTCAGCTAAGGCACTTTGTGATGTGTCCAGAACGTAAGCAAGCCACTGCTAAAGACAAAAACGCAGTTTGGGAACGTGCTGGCCACGCTCTTGACTCAGAAATGGCTTATAAGCAACATTAATAAATAATAGCCAAATCATAAGTGGGCTTATCAGAACAAATGGGACAGGACATTGGGTAGAGAGGTATTTTTGAAAGAGTGGGAGAAACTCTGGTCCTACATCCACAAATGTTCGATATCTATATAAAAAGGAAATAAATCCCATGCCGTTTACCTCAGTATTGTGTTATTTGAGTTTGACTCAGCCAGAGGTTAAATGTATGTCACATAATGATAAGCTGTTCGTTTGAAGCAGTTTGGGAGCATCCAAATTGCCACTAGCCATGTGGTGGAAGAAAAGGGATCCCCTCTTTCGATCTTTAAGTGGTGTAGTCTCCTCTGGGACATGTTGGGCATTAAACACCTTATAAGTAACATTAAGCAGGAACATTTGTGTTTTAAAGCCTGGTGATACCCCCCCCCCTCCTCCCCCGGGTGGATTATCTCTGGAAGAGGCATCTGAATATTGTATGTGCCCCCGCTAAATGGCATTACAAATTCTTCAGCATAGACGTTCCAGCAACAAGCTACCCTACAGATGATCGAAAACCGCTCTGTTTATAAAAGGGTAGTAGTTTGCTGATTGGAGGAGAATAGATGGTAAATGGGTGCGGCAGTGGGAGGGATAAGGTTGCAACGGAGCTTTGACTGCTAGTTTTTTTGTTGTGAAAATGCTTGCATTTTTCCCTCAAATAAGTGCACGGTGTCATTTAATCTGTTCCTAAGCGACCTTGTCCCCATTTTAAACGACTGCAACTCCCACGCCCCCAAATTAGGAGGACTGCAACTACCTTGTCTACTTTATGCAGACGATATCGTCCTTATAAGCTATACCAAGGTAGGACTTCAGCACCTCCTGAATGCAACACAATGCTACTCAAGTAAAAATGAGCTTACAATAAATCTGGAGAAAACCAAGTCAATGACCATCAGCAAGAAAAGAAGCAAGCCAACATCATGGTACTGGGAAAAGATAAGAATCGGAGACACTCCAATATATAAATATCTAGTAGTGAAGATTGACAACGGAGGGCAGTTTTCCGCCCAAAGAACGAGCATTCGAGGGAAAGGGATATCTTTGACAATTTCGCTGAAGTCTTTAAACAACAAACTCTCTGGTCCATCTCTTTTGCCCTTGACGCAAGTAATCCGCGCTAAACTTCTCCCAACGATTACCTACGGGAGCGAGGTGCTTAGAGGAAGAGACGCCAAGATCCTTGACAATACAATAATAGCCGCTTACAGAATCCTCTTCAGCCTGCCCAAGCAAACCTCACCAGCTCAAATTAGGCTTGAACTTGGCATTGATCAACAGATCTTGGCATGGCAGGGAGCCTATATGATAGACTGGGACAAAGTGAGGAAATCGAAACAAGGAACATTAAATGAACATCTGTGGATGGAGTTAGCTCAACACCCGTCCTCAGCAGCAGCCAAGTTCCTACGGGACAGCCTGAAGAACACGGGATTAGAGCAGCTCTGGGATACCCCAGCAAACCACACAACCTTCAAAAAATTGGTCAAAAAATCGATCAGACAACTATCATGGGTTCAAGACAAGGCAGCCCTTTTCTAAAATAACGCATGGCTGGATGACCCTAAACTCGTACTCAACGAAGGCACCACAGAGCTATTTTGGTGAGGGATATTCTAAATTCGCCAAAATGTGCTTTTTAAAGCACAGACTGGGCCTGCTCCCCTGCATTCAAAACTTCCCAATCTGGATCAAAATAAAAGCTGATCCTCTATGTCGGCTATGTGGTTTGGGGTAAGAGGATATGCTGCACCTGATCTGCTCTAGTGAGAAACTACGCGATGAACGAAAACACTTGTTGAAACACCACTTCAACCAGCAAGGGATCCGCACACGAAGAAAGTCAGTTCTCGCTTGCTTTTCTTCCCACGATCCTCGCTTGAATTGCAGCTTTGTAAAATTTATGAAGGCAGTGGGTAAAAAGATGCCAAAAATTAATCTATAATGGTCCCTGCATCATCGACTTAACATTGCTTGTTGATTGACATTATTGACCTCATGAGGAACCTGAGAGAGAAGAAATAATCCTACTAACATGAAGTGCTCAATCTTTTTAAAAAAATTTTAAAAAAAACTTTTATATTCAAGAAGCTGTCGTGTGTACAGTCGATCTAAGGAAATGCAACTGCTTTTATTCTGATTTTATTTAGAATTTTATTTTTACTATACCTGTTCTTAATTTATTTTGTATAGCAATGGTTTTAAGTAACTATGCTAATAAAATTACTTACTTACTTACTTACCAGAAGATATATGCTTTTTGGCCAATGTGAACGTTAATAAAATTTCGAAAGATCAAACCCAGTATATCCCATTCAAAAAAATGTATGTGGAATATGTATTATTTCAAACTGCTTATTCTAAACTTGGATTTCCATCTACCTTTCCCCAACACCATCTTCCGACTGTTTTTAGCCCTGCCACATTTTTTAATGGAAATGTATACCTGCTAATTATAAAGAATTCAGACGGGGTTTTATCATTAATTATTGGAATATTTGGTGTAACAGCTGCTGTGTCAATCTTGGGTCCATCATATGAGATTCCTCCCTCAGCACATACACTGGTAGAAGTGACAGCATGGTGGGAAAAGCTAGCAAAATGCAAGCTCAGGATGAGGAATTTTTCCTTTTTTTTTTTTTTTTAAGCTTGACAGCAGTTTGGTATTTTGGAACCTGCCTGTGTTTTACAATTGGCAAGCTTCCCTTCCAGTTAGTAATGTTTCCTTTTAGGCTTAAGTGTGATTTACTTTTCGATCCCTTTATTTAGGAGATGACCATAGCAAAGAAAGCCTTCCCATGTAACCATAGAGGGCTCTGTTGTGAAAGCAGATTTTTTTTTTTTTTTTTTTTACATTGCACCAGTGCGATATTGTAGGATGGATTCCTTAACATAGAACAGGATTTGCTTCTGATATGCACGTGCGGAAAGTTACGACTCTGCTGAGGCTGATGTTGTCGGTCCTGTAAGTTTTACTGAGACCACTGCAGGCCTGGTTTGAAGTTGCTGACTTGGGAGGATCACATCTAAGTACCAACAAAGAAGCTGTACCTCTGCCATCATAGTTAATCAGAATTTAGGAATGGTGCAGCCATCCGTGGGCAATACCCTCTCACATTATTTAATGAGTTGGCTGACGGGTAGTACAGAATAGGTATGGGACCAATGAGCGCTGCTAAGAGAATATCTCCCTTTATGCGTCGGATGTTACTGGTATCAATGCTATAAAGCGTTAGGTCTAGAGCTCTCACCTCAGTCTTTAAAACAATGCGTAGGTAGAAAGGAGTATTGGAAAGCCTTAATATTTTCATATGTACCACGGAGATAGATATTGAAGGTTAAGGGACAAACGTCTGCTCAACGTAGCTGATATAATAAGAGCACCTTTGGTGGAAACATGCTTTGAAGTAAGGTTGAAAATGGGTTATCAGTGGACATTAGAAGATTGGACAGTGCTGCTATTAAGGCAAAGAAACGCCAGCCTCGAAAATAATGCATATCCGTGTCAGAGTACCCTTTGGTTTATTAGCACCATACATATTTTTGTGGCCGACACAGCTTTGTTTGGTAGCTTTGGAATGTATTTAAATCTTTCCTGTGCTGGAACTCCTGATTCGAAAAACAGAGTTTTCGGATTTTATCCGTTTGGGTTTTTATCTGTGTTTCATGGAAGATGTTTGAACTTTCACCCACTTGACTGTGCTACTAAAAGAAACAAAAGTTGTAATGAGATCCACTACTCGTCCTTAAGAAGACTCTTCGGAGGAATGACTAACTGCAGTCTGTCTCATGAGGCATCACTATCTAAATAGATTTGCAGTCCGCAGAGGTTCAAAAACGTCTTATCCACCAACACTAATGGAAACTAACTCCAGTATGTAGCCAGCCTTTTGCTTACAGATCAAAGCAGTCCTGAATATTTTGCCCACTCAAGACAGACTTGGAAATGTGAGAATTTGTCATCTCAAGTAAAGGGAATGCCCATGGACATATACTCAACCTTGAACCGTGTGCACCGTGTGCTCCGTGTGTGTGTGTGTGTGTGTGTGTGTGTGTGTTGGCGTGTGTGTTGGTGTGTGTGTTGGCGTGTGTGTGTGTTGGCGTGTGTGTGTGTGTGTGTTGGCGTGTGTGTGTGTGTGTGTGTGTTGGCGTGTGTGTGTGTGTGTTGGCGTGTGTGTGTGTGTGTGTTGGCGTGTGTGTGTTTGCTTCAAAATCCGTATGAAGACCTTTAATCAAAAAATATATCCACACAAAGAAGAGTTTCTACATTTGCGGCGTTTCAGTGGCCCTTTTTCCTTCTGGGTTATTTTACCCAGGCCAGTCTAAACCGTGCTTTGTCTAGCCTATGGCATGGTTTTGGTAGGGTTCAATAATGATTTCTATTTTGAACATGGTGGCAGTTGGCACTCTCCTTTCTGCCGTGTTTATTTTTGCATTTTCAGACTACTTATTTTTTACTGTTTTAAATCTGTCCTCCAGCTAAAACATTCCTTCCACCTTCATGCTGTGTATGTAAAGAAAACTCAAGGCAATATCTTAATGAAACCAATACTCTTGGCGGAGGGGGGTGGGAGCAAACTTTTGTGGTGTGTTCAAGATTAAGGGACAAGCTGACATAAACAATTATTTGGTTAATCGGAGGTAGAACGTCTTGTGTGTGAAAATTGGACCGGGAATCCAATGCTCTTTCAGGCACCCAAAAGTCTTGTGCCTTTAGAGGGGAATTGCCACTGTAGCTTATGTAATTATGTAATGTACTTATGTAATTTGTGTTTTAACTACCCTGTGTCGTGGAGTAATATTGTTAGTAATGTATTAGATTTGGTTTCTCAACTCTATAAGTGGGCCACTTTCCTCTGTAAATCTTGCTGGGATTAATGTCATCCCTGCGCTGCTCTCATTTAGCAGTCGGGTATATATGAATTCCCATATAACTAGTATGTCACTTATATATTTTTTGTCAGCCTGTGCGAAATGTGCTTTGTAGAAGTTACATGCAGTTAAAAAAAAAAAAAAAAAAAAGTTTGTCCTCCCTTTCATTTGAGGGCTCTTGTGCAAAAAAACCCACATTGCGTGTGAAGTAATCAACAGATACGTTCTGTGTGTTCGCATTGTTACCATGCTCCTGCGTTACGATTTTTACAGAAGGAAGCTCAGTTATGTAATGTGTAATTTTTGGCATTTTGCGTAACCAGTATGAAACGCTGGAAATTACATTATATAATGATAAAGGACACCCAATTTTACTATGTCACCACCTCTGTATGAATAATCGTTACTCGATGTTCCTGATACAAAAATTGACATAAGAAAACTAGTGGACCTTAAAGATGACATGTTCTGAACTATTGTGCTAAAAGCCTTATGTTGTCTAGATCCTGTTTTAGCAACTGGTGGTATTTGATGAATGGTGCTGGTTTCGCCGGCAGTAAAACCATTGTTGCTGACAAGTAAACTTTATTGACCTTTTCAGATAGTTTTCTAATATAATTTTAATTCTTTGTGGTTGTTGGTACTAGTTGTTGTTACTGCTGTGTTGTGTTATGTTGCAGAACTGGTCAGACTGCCTCCTTTCAGGACCTTGGTCAGTGCCTGAAGCAGTAGAATTTGACTGTTTTATTCAGTGTGCCACATGGATTACTTGCCGGGCAGAGCTCGATACTATTGCTGACCTATGGCTTACTTAGTACTATGACGGCCAGGTTTAGTGGTTGTGTTGAAAGTACGGATGTTGCTTTAAATGCAGGTTTTATATAAAGTAAGAAGCTTTTTTCGTCCGAGGTATGAATTTGGATTATTTAAGAGGGCCGTAGAAACCCTAGGCAGATGGCGAGTTCTCAGTAAATCAGTAGCATAAGTAATTGTCAAATTTCTTCAGATTTCATAACGCCACAGTATTGAAACTGGTTGGGTTCTTAAAACACCTACAGCCCCGTTTTTATGTGCTACTTAACTGACTTTTTGGAGTGGTATTGTTGCAAATTTGCCGAGTTTGCATTATTCACATTTAGATTCATTGAGATGGATTCTAAAAGCAGTAACGTTGCAAACTGTATTGTTTTGCTGTGTCATTGGTACAGATATTTCCTGAGTTGATTTGAATGAGACCTATATTCCTGTTATTCCCTGCCCTCTCATAACCAGGAACACTTCCTCAAAGGCCTTGTGAGCTCTATGAATTTCAAAATGAAGTACGTGTCAGTCACTGCCCAAGTATCGATATTCGAAATTCACAGGTTGAACTTGGCAAACAGTGATGACATCCTTATTGTCTACTAAAGCAATAGCACTTTTAGTCACAGGGCTTTTGAGTAGCAAGTGCCATTATTATTCCGTTTTGTTAGTTAAAATGAACAGTGTGTTTCAGGTTGCAAGGGTGTATAATCATAAACCAGTAATTTAACCAGCAGTCCTGTAACTGAATTGACATTATCTTATAAATTGCTTGCAGCGCTAGTGTGATCTAAGTTCACTGAAACTCAAGCTTGTGCCTTTTGTCATATTTATTGCTGTTGACGTCCATCTTTTTGCCATTTGTAAATTCCCTGAGCGTTTGTGTTCATTTATCTTATCTTCACATTACAAAAGTATACTAAAATAATTCAGTAGTTCACAGATAACTGTGGATACACTACAGCAATATTTATTTTTATCCAATTAACCCAATCTTGGATTTTTCCTTTCAGCATTCTCATCATTTGTCAATCAAGACGGAGGTTTCGGAAATTGTCCGTCAGAAAAAGAAATATCCAAAGAAGCCAAAAGCAGAAACCTTAACAACCCCGCAGCAACCCACCACAGATCCCTTGCCTGTGATCAACAAGAGCGATATAAAGCAGTACGATTTCCAAAGTTCTGATGAGGATGAATATTCTCAGGTATTTAACGTAAATAAAACATGCTTTCTTTTTCATAAACTGAAAATGAGTCTTTCTCCCACTAGCAAAATTATTGCAACTAACTGCTGTGAACTGTTTTTCCTAAATGATTTTTTTGTTTCCATTTGAACTGCATGGTAAAACTCAAACCATCAAAAAATTAATCATTTAAAATGCAACAATGTGAACGATAGGTTACGTTTTTGCTCGTGTATTCAGTATAAATGACTAATTTTCGGGTTAAAATAAATTTTGGCTTAATTGCCAATCAAGGCAGTTGTATTCCTTCAGCTCCTATCTTTTTCATAATTTATCTTTAAAGCACAGATGTGTAAATCTGTGCATGCAGAAGAACTGTTGTGCAATATAGTAAGACTTGCTCTGCAAGGGCTGTTTAATTTATTGCATAAAACTAGTGTAGTCCTTTTTTTGCTTTACATGTTCTAGATTAAGTTCTGTTGTGCTTTTTTTGAAGGATATGTTTTTTTTCTACTGCAGATGCCTTCGCCAATGTCGGAACCGGAAGACAATGACCCAGATGGTGCATACGCATTTAGGAGAAGATTGGGATGCCAGTATTATGCTGTAAGACTTTTGACAGTTTGTTTAATCTATCAGTGAGTTAGTCCGTTCCAGTCCACATGAATAGGTCTCAGCACACTTTATCCAGTAAAAAAAAACAAGATAAGATTTTTTTAAAAGTACCTGTACATAATTAAATTGGTCACATTTTCTTAACAAATCACTATCTTTTAAGAAACTTATCTAAAGCTATCGATGTATGGGCATTATTTAGTAAAAAGAGACAATTCATAGCGTCAATACACCAAACCGAATTACCATGAAACAGGAGGCCCAGATAGACGTTAACATTTAGGATGAACAAATCAAATGAACTCCAATATCTTTCCGAAATAGACAGATGACCCACACAAAAGCTCAACATTCTGCCAAAGTGTTGGATACATAAATGTGACTCTTGCTGATCATCCAAGGCTTCAATGGGTTTTTCTTAATGGAATAATCTGAATCAGATGCTATAGACTTCTAAAAAGCACTAACATTAGCTGAGAGTTATATACAACAGTTTTCAAATTGATTTTGAACCAAAATTGTTTCCCATTTTCATTTCTGGCAGTAAGGCTATGTCTGTTTAGAACAATCATTGAGTAATTCTGAGAAACCAATTCTGCCCATTTTTGTACTGTTTTTGATGAAATCCGAATAAAATGTCATGTTTTACAGAAAATACATTAAATTATTGTAAACCTAATTGATCTCTTAATGCTTAAATTAGTCTGGGAAAGGGAATACCAAAAGCTCTCCATTAAATTTCCCTCTATAGCATCAAAATTATAACTTCAATGCAGAATAGGCACTGGATGGCTATATAGAACAATTGGGATTATTTTTGCTGTATGCTTTTTGATTAATGGAGCACCAGACTGGCCTCCATACAGAGCATACAATCTTCAAAGGCCTCTAAAAGTCATACATGCTATTCAGTTTTGCTGCTCTGCCATTTCCAAGACACAGGGGCTTAAAGAGCGACCCATCCAAAAATAATTTTCATAACCTGTAGACAGTTGTGCTTTCCCTAGATACCAGCTCTTTTCCATCTTTCCTTGCATAGAAATAATATGTTGAGCCTCAGTGTGTTAATTTCCAAATTGTTGGTGATACACTATTGGGATTAAGAATCTAATTGATGTTAAAGGTCAACTTTCTTCCAGCAACGGTGGCTAAATCTGCATACAGGAGAACTGTGATTTGTATCTGTTATACTCTTGAACTACAGCGTTAATTAAAGCATCTGGCAGAACGTGTGGAATAAAAGCAAATAACTGCCAGCACACAACGAGGCCATTCCCAATTAAGATTGGTATTGAAAATTCTTCTGTGCAACCAAATTGCAATTGTTTCCAGGTTTCATTATGGCGTTCCTTTATTATAGATGGAAGCCCTGCTGAAAATCTCAATCTTATTCAATTTTCATTATGAACAGTTTCCATCAGTTGTCTCCTAAATAGCTCGGAGGTTCACAAAATGAGTCAAGATTTCCATTACTCATGTTAGCGGACTTCCGTGCTAAATACCAGAAAGCAAACCTAGGTTGAGTGCAGCCTCCATTTTGGAAACCCTATTTCTCCAATGATCTCAAGAATGTACCCAGTAATTTGTTATTCATTCCGAGATTCTTGATTCATGCCAACTCTAGCAGCACACTTGAACAAGGGATGAAAAAAATCTGCTGGCCTAGTTAAGCCTTAACTAAAGAAACGAGAATATCTGTTAGGATCTTTAACTAAATCGTTGTTAAAGCTACCATTTCAGCCTATATTTAGAATGCGATTGGGGGTTTGTCAGATTAATCATTATTTCTCTGTATATAGAGTTGATGTATGAAACAAACCTGTAATTTGGTTTAAAAATGTACCTTTGTTCTACCCATTTTTTTGGCCCGAATTTTCAGGCTTCATGAGGCAAACTCTTTTTACCATTTAGTTTTAGGTTAACTGAGCACAAATAAAAATGCTAACATTTTATTTAACGAGTACTAAAACGTGTTTCATTATTGCATTTCAAATAAAGCATAACAATAAGTTCCAACCAGTGAGGCTAATGATTTACAGTTCTGTTTCAGCCTTCTGAAGAGGGGTTGTGCGGATGACTGCCAGTTCCTTGTACTTTGTCATAACCAGTTTGCAAAGTACCACTTTATCTACATCAGTGTGTACATTGATAAGACTCCTTCACCATGGGATTCCCTCTAATATCCATAAAGGGTACTATATAGTCAGTGCATATGGGAGATCCCGGAACACAAATTTAAAGTCATTTGCCTGTTTCCTAGACCAACCAATTAAAGGGAAACCTGTATGGAAAAGTAACAATTGCTGGTCTTATTTTTTCCAATTAAATTATCAGTATATTTGGCTGCAAAACGCCACTTAAAATATTGTAAACTACATAAAATAATAGCAGGGCACGGTGAAATCTGAAGGACACAGCCCATCCCAACAGCAAAGCAAATAGCGTCTCTCTTAGAATTAATTGCAACCTGCATCTTCCAACTACCAAATACATGCCTGAACATGAGACCTCTGCAACAGTGTATGGAGGATCATTGGAACTAGCTATCTGGTCCCAACAATGCACATGTAGCAGTCACTCAGCTGGTGGTGTCTTCCAGAGAATCTCCTCAACGGAATTAGTTCATCAAAATGTCCCAATGCGGACCATAGTAATGGATGCCTCATGATCAGGTTGAGGTGTGCACATAGGTCACCATCAGATTCAAGACACTTGGTTGGTCCCCGAGGGAACAGACATACAACATCTACCTCCTAGAGATGAGAGCGGTACATCTAGCTCTGAAAGCCTTCAATCCTTCAAGACCAACTCACTCCTTATTTAGTCAGACAGTACAACCATTGTGCATTATCTGAACAAGCAGGGAGGGATGAGTTCAAAGCGTTGTCTCTGTAAGCTCAAACAATCTGGAAATTGCTAGTGCCCAGGAATCTCAGGACTATGGCTGTCCATCTGGCAGGCATTCACAATGTGCGAATGGACACTCCGAGAGATCCATGAATAGGTATTAATCAATGCCTTTTAGCTAGGCATCTTTTGCAATTGGGGGTTACCTTCAAATAGGCCTCCTTTCACAAACGGAGAAAACAAGAAATGCCCAGACTTCGCCTTGAGGTTTTACCAACCATTCAAGTTGGGGAATCCCCTATAGATCAACTGTTCAGGCAAATTACTTTGTCTGTCCTTCCATTCCCCTACTGCAGTCAGTGATCATCAAACTAACTCACTCGAATGATTTTTATTGAACCAAATGGCCCACCTTGCAGGTTCAAAGATCTTCCCCACTTCTCTGAACAACCACACTCGAGACTGCGGAGAAGACCGGACTTTCTGCGCAGGTTCATAAGACACCCGTCAATCTTTGAACTTGGCAGCCTGGCTCCTGAGCTCATACAATATGGCCATGAGAGAAGAGATGTTGTATCTGGTGTGCTCGGAACAATTTTGATTCTCTCACCTGCCAGAAAGAATCTGTGCCTCCATTTCCTTTTCATTTGGCCAAAGCAAAGCTGCAGTTTTCTTCTATTCGGGTTCATCTTGCAGCTATCACAACCTACAGAAAATATGCTTCACAAATTTCCTTTTTTTGAATTCCTTCAGTTACGGATTTGCTTGTATTTATTAAGAAAGTGTATCCTTCCATCAGGAAACCTTCATCTTATGGGCCTTTCTTTTGAGCCTATGTAACACTTCCCAACAATACTTAGCACGGAAAGCTTCTTTCCTAGTTGCTATTGCTTCTACATGCAGTGTTAATGAAATTCAAGCTGTTTGTCGCATACCTTACACAGTTTTTCACAGTAATTGGAGTGTCATGGAATTCACCCCAAATTCCTCCCTAAAGTGGTGTCTGACTTTCATGTCAATCAGATCATTGCTTTACATACCTTTTTCAGAATCCCTATACTTGAACGGAGGTCTCTCCATACCATTGATATGAGAAGGGTTTTATCTGGCCTCTCCCAAGTCCTTAGTTTTGTCCAACCGATTGTTTGTAAGCTATGGCTTATTACAGACCGGGTTTACCACATCAAAACAACACTTATGAAGAGATTGGTAGTCTCTTGCATACTCCTGGCTACAAGAAAGCTAATAACAAAATCTTACCTGGAAGGTTTAAAGCCCATTCAACCAGAGGTTAAGCGGCAAGTGCTGCATCTCTAAGAAATATTCCAATCTACGAGATCTGCAAGACAGCAACCAGAAGATCTCTTCACATCCTTACAAGGCACCATTTTCTTGATTCTGGCTGTAGAGCAGGTGCCCAAGTATGGCAAGACTCTTTGAGAAATCTTTGCTTAATGTTATACCTTTTATCTCTTCCCTTGCAGCTATGGGATGAGCTGGCCATTATATTCAGTACTTATTATTATTACTGGAAATCCCCTGAAGGAAAAGGAATGCTTTCTTACCTGTAATCTTAGTTCTTCTTCTTCAGGGCACTATTGATTGAAATCATAAGCAACCCTCTTCACTGATGAAAGAGATGAAATTCTATTTATGCTTACCTGTTACTATGTTAAAAAGAAATGAGTCAGCTGCTACCTACAAAGCACAGTGGGACACTAGAGGGTACGATGCCTTTAAAGTAGCAGTGTTCTAATGTCTTTCTTACTTTGTTACCTTCTATACAATTGTCATGTTTACTTCCTGGCCTTTCTGATGGACTAATAAAGCACTACACAAAATGTAACTCTTGAAAATTAATCCAGAATCCCCTTCACAGTCTCTCTGCATGGTGTACCTCCCAAATGACAATAGTCTTTATATGTTCAAACATTGCCATTACATGGGCCGTCATGAAGGGCAGAAAATCCGGTTGCATGACCTGCACGATGGATTTCAAAAGGCTGCCTTTGGTAAAGTCTGAAGGTTGGAGGACAAGGTACTCCCTGGGTTTCAGCTCTCTAATCTCGTAGTTTTCCTAGAGGTAGATCCTCCGCAATGAGACATGGGCATTCTAGGTAGAGACCTCCATTTAAATTTATATCTCATTTGACGTAGACATCCATAGGTACTTTGACATCTACACCACTTTCAACATTTATTCTCAGAAATCGATCGTTTTCAGCCTCCTCATACTACAAAGCCTAAAGACTTGCCATCATCATTACCACCTTCTGGATCCCTCTCACCTTAAAGGCTACGGCGTTCTTGTGTATGGCACCACCATCTTTAGAAAAACAAGGTTCTACTGACCGCTGACAATTCAAGGACATGCTCTCTGCCAAGAGGGGGATGCTCTGCCAAGAGGGGTTTTTCCAGTGGTTAGTATTTCACCTTTGCTATTGCCTCGGAGATATGGTTACATGTGTATGAGGTTCTGTAGAAGAGCTGTTTGACTCGCACAAAATTTACATAGAAGTCCTGTCTTGTTTAGTGGCCATATTGTAGGAATTGAGAAGCCATAAGTTAAAATTTTGGGGGTGCAACAGTTGGGCCCTGAACCTGTACAGCAGGTCGCTCTGTACAGCAGCTTCCCGAGTGGCCTCTTCGAAAGATGTGTGAGGTCCAGGAACCATCTCTGGTGTGGCCATTCCAGAGCTACTAATATACTGGCATTGCAGCTATGATACTTGGACAGTGTGTTCGGGGTGTGCTGCAGACTCTTATGTCCAGTACAAGTTTGATCAAATAGCTGGGTTTCATTTTCTTTATCTAAAATTAAAAACTAAGTTTTTCACCTAAACATTGACATTGAATCACTTTTGTTTTAAATGTTACAATGGTGTTGTGCCATTTTTTTCAAGCTTTACTTTGATTCTAGAGACCTAAGGCATCCTCCTGGCTATTGTTTTTAACAGGCCTTCAAACAATGCACATTTTGAATTGTCACTTTCACCAATCTGTAATTTCTCTAATGGCAGTAGGAGCATTCCAGTTAAAATTATAGTCCTTTTTTTTTGCATAACAATACAATTCACTGCCCCAGATGGCTTCATTCTAGGATCTGCGATGGAGTACAGTTTCTGGCATCACAGATTCGACATGTCACAATGGTGCCTAGGGATGGTTTACAATTAATCTGAGGAAAGATGCCTATCCATCAAAATGTGTTACTAAGGTAGGTAACTTGTTCTTATAAACTTTTACCATTAGTTGTGGGGATTTATCTTCCTCCCCATAAAATTTGAGCAAGCTTCGTCATAGTTATTAGGCACATGTATTCAAAAGTTGACATATTTTATGACTGCACTCAAGCCTGACCAGTGATAATATGACCATTGGACAATATTGATATATGTGGTGGGCAAATAGCAATTTGTTTTTAATAATAGTTAGGTCAGTGAAGCTGTACACTGTATTCCGGAAACTTAGTTTTAGCAACTGTGAAATTCATTACCCTTTTCTCATCTTCAGCCTCGATTGGACCAAGCAAATCACCAGTGTGAGAATTCAGATCTGGCAGGACTGGCGAAGTTGAGGTACAGGCATTGTTTAACAACTCTGACAGTTCCAAGACGGTGCATAGGATTTGCAAGAAGGCGACTTGGCAGAGGAGGAAGGTAATACTACAGTTTTCACTGTCATTTGCCGTTTCACTGTGTACACAGGAGTAATTGCTTCATCCTTAATTCAATCTTTTTTTTCAGGGTGATAATGGACCGAACTTCCACGGAATACGATCCTGTGCTGCAGCAACTTGACCCGGAAATGCTGAACAGTTTTTCAAGCTCAAGTTCTTCCCAAGTCGTAGACTTTAACTCCAATTTTTCACGGACCAATGCTTCCAGTAAACATTTTGAAAACAGACTATCCCTTTCTGAAATACTAAGCAATATTAGATCATGTAGACTCAAGTGTTTCCAGCCAAGGCTACAAAATTTACAGGACAGTGATAATGACGAATGTACCTCAAGGAAACTAGGACAAACTGTGAATAATAAAAGGGTTTCTGCTGCATCTGTAGCTTTATTGAACACCAGCAAGAATGGCATATCTGGTAAGCAAAAAAGATTTCTTATATCGGTTTCGATGGTTTTGCATAATTTTTTATTTATTAAGAAACTTTTTTTCTGCATTCAGCGTTTAAATTATGAACTGCTGACGGGGATCTGAAAGTTATTTACTTTAATGAAGTATCTACTTCACATCTTTTGTACATCAGTGGGGCCACATTGAAAGCTATGCTGAAGACTTCAATGTTTTCAAGATAAACCAAGGCAGGCCTGTTTAAAGAAGAAAATTTGTGTATTTGGTTGTTTAAGGGCTACATTTTTTGTTTTTCTGAAAATGATACTGTAATATATTTTATTCTCCTTAATGTGATCTTGTTAGATAGTAACAAATGTTGAATATTCACACCCATATCTGGGAACCTTTCACACTTTTAATAAACATTTTATATTTCTTTGTATAGACACACGCACACCCTTTCTTAGACAAAAAGTGTAGAAAATTATTTTGTAAAGCCTGTGCATGTCAAATTGGACAAATTAAATTTTTTCAGAAACGGACGGGCCGATTCCACTTTAAAAATCACAAGTTTAATAACAAGTGACCACTACATTGTTTTCATATGAAAAAACTTTGGGCCATCTAGAATGCAAAGGGTGACGCCAGATACACTCACACTCAAGTGCAACATCAATAGTTAGTGTCTTTTTTTGTATTCCCACCTGGTAAGGTGATATTTATTTGGCTGACGGAGCCAATCAGCAGCGGTGCATTTTATCAAGGTGGGATTTGTGGTTTAGGTCAGTCTTTGTTTTTTACATATAGCTGCTGGTTTACACGAAGTTAGCAAACCAGTTGTGTTTCAACAACATACATTTTAGTTTGAGATGTTTGCTTATTCAGTGCTCTCATCTGACCAGTCTTAAACGAGAGATCCAGCTCATCTGGACGTTAATTCTGCATAAATATGGCAGCACTTCGATCCAAGGTAAATGGTTCTCCTCAATGTAAATCTTTTTTTCCCCCCACAGGCCTTAAAAAAAAAAAAAAGAAAATTTAAAACTCTTGACTACTAGGCCACTTCAGGACTACTTAAAGAAAATTAGCATTGGACCACCCCTTCCTCTTCTTTAACAAGACCGAATACGTTTTTAAGTTACCCGGTTTTAAGGTATAGAAGCAGGAGAATGACATTTTGGTCCTGCCACACTAACCTGCTTAAAACTCCCCACCAACTGTGATCAGGGGTAAAGAAAAATAGTGCATGGTTGTCTTCCTTAATTACCTTTCTCTCCAAATTGCATTACACAGACTCTTGACAGTGGATTACATCTCCACATTTAAAAGAAGTCCTTGCTGAAGAAGCTTGATATCTGACATACATTTCGATGTTCTTCAAACTAGATGGTTCTTAACATTTGAGAGTATAAGTTTGAAAGTTTTGTTCAAACTTCAGATGCTTTTAGTCTCTGGATTACTGGATTCAACAGTAATGCTTTGCCTCACTGAATATGACAGTGCAATACATATCCTGTGAAAAAATGGTTCTATCACTAGAGTTAAGAGCTGCAGCTAAAATCTGATTTTCAACATACATTGTGTGGTAGCACCTCCTCTGTAATAGAGCTCAGCCACTTGGTTGCTTAGTGGGCTAGATATCACAAAAGACTGGCAGAGCTTTAGGAGGTAGATTAAACATTCAGCTAATTAAATTGATTAGTATGTGAACTCCTTAGATGACTTTGTATTGCCACTGTCCAATATGCATGTTCATTTGAGTAAGACTAGAGATGTTCATCAGAGGCTGAACGTTGAACTTCCAAAATTAGAGCATTAGTATGTCTTATTACTTAAGATTTGCAATTTCGGACATGCTGCAGGACATGGTAATCCTCTAAGATAAGCTAGCGGTCTTTTTCTGGACAGGCCTGCAAATAGTTCATCTTTTATCAGGCTATCTTGTTTTGTAAGTGAGCCTGTGAAAGGAACATTTTTAGACCATGGAAACTGTGGCCAATGGTCATGCCTTCATTTCATAGGCGTTTGCATAGGCCGCAGCACGACGCTTGAGAATGTTGTGCTGGTCCTGGAATGAGAAGAGATGCCCAAGCACAGTTTTGTGTCAGTTTGGTTAGAATTTGTTTGTCCCAGAAGAAAGCCAGCATTTGTTTGGAATTTAGTCAAAACTAAACAGGAGCAGGTAATATTGTACAGAAATATGCTTTTACGAATGGGAGAGAGAGCCTAGGATGGCATTAGTTTTGTCATATCTTTCTGAAGGTGCCATGGTTGAACCTCTTGTTGGTGCCTCTTCGGGGGGTGCTGGTTTGTTCTCCGTTATGTGAGGTGATTATACAGTTTAAAACAAGGATCTTTATAGCAAAAACGCTCAAGTTATTCCACGTTGGTCAATTCTACCCTTTGGAGAACTTCAAAATCGAAAACTGAAATTTGTCCTCATAGTGTTAAGCATGATCCTAGCCGTTGTACACTGGAGGTGGAGAAGAAAAACTTGAGGATTTAATACACAGCTTTTCAGTGAATGCAGTTTGCCCTCTGTACCGGGTTCGCACTAGTGATCAAGGTCACTTCAAGTTTGAGTAATGAAATGATTTTGCATGAGCTTCCAAAAACAAGTTAAAAGTTTAGCGTGAAAGTATTTTTTCTCTGGAAGGGATCAAATCGCTCATTGACTTTACAGTGTCTCCCTTACATTGCTGCCACAGCATTGTCGATAGTTGAGATTTAGCAGCATGAGTTCTTTTCTGAATTCACATGCTGTGCATTATTGGGCCATTTAGTGGCCCGAAATCTTCCTGGTAGGCCTCTTTTGCTTTTTGGGCGTCTAGGCATTTGGTGCTATGAAGTCCGACGTGTGCCCCGGAAACTCCTGTGCGTGGTAGCCATGTCCAGATGTTTGCACTGATTTCAGACCGAAGACCATGAGAAGCATAGATGAGAACAGCACTAAACCATGGAGCAACAAATGAAAGGGGCCTCAGTCTGTCAAAAGGAGGATGTCGAGGATAGCGATGTGGGTCAAGCTGATGGCTGCGACGCTGAAGTACAAGAGGTCTGTGAAATCGATGCAAAAAAGCTGACGGACGCACAAGGAGGTGGAACCTCAAAAACTCCAAATATGTTGAAAAAAGATTGAGGCCAAGCTGAAGTCTTCAGACTCGAAGCTGCACAAGACTACCTTGACGGTGAAGTTCCCTTCGGTCGGAGAGCAGTCTAAATCAAAAGAACCCCAAGCATCCCAGTAAAGACATTGATGGCAGTTTCCCCTCAGAGAGAACATCTGCATTGAAAGGCAATCGAGACAAGGAGAGGGCTAGGGATAACTCAACAGAAGAACAGGACTCGAAGTAAAGGGTATTGAAGACTCTCGACACTGAAGAATGAGCCCTCAAATTCGTTAGGAAAAAAAGAGTCTCAAAGCCGAAATTGCAGCAATCCTAGAGAAAAATGAGTATTTTTAGGCTTCAATAAGAGAATTCTTAATTTCCTCAACTTACAGGGGAGAAGAGAGGCTAGGAAGAACATGGTAAGCTCGAGCTTTAAGCAATCCCTGAGCCGTAAGAAGAGGAGCAAGAGCTGTTTCTCTGTGAAGAAGACACGGAGGCCCAGGGTATCTTACAAGAGCCGAAAGTGGCGCTGGATAGTGGCAGTACCGCAAATCACACTCACCTGAGGAAGCTGTCAACACATTTCCCTCAAGGTCATTGCCACCCAACGACATTGCAATGTATAATGCTGTCAGAAAAAGAGCAGCAGGGAAGTACCGTGTACAATTGGAAGAGGAGAGGACAGAGGCCGGTTTTCTCCTAGAGATACTCCTACCATCCCAGAGCAAAAATGAATACCTCCCCTCGTGGCCAAGATTTCTGGATCAGTGAAAGGAAACTTTCTGAGAACCAGCATCCTGCAAAGCTGTAACTCTGAGAAGAGAGTGTAATGGTAGGTCGAAATGTGGAGGGGGGGGGGGGGGCTACAACACTACTACTCAACCGCTATGCCTATAGCCATGGGGATGGAGAATTCTAAAAACATCTCCCAGAATAATACCGGAAAGGGGAGTTGAACTGGTAGACAAGTGAAAAATAATCACCAATACATGCTTGAAATCTGCATTAGATATGGCAGACACAGCCAGCAGGCAGCTGTAAAAATACAAATAAAATCCAGTATTTATAAAGTGCGAACAGTTACCCAAAGGCATCCTGGTGCTGGGGGCCGTCTGGAAGATTAAGCAAACTATTGCCCACAGTCATATGGTGCTAGGCTGACCTGTTGCCAGGGATCGAACCTTGAGCCCCATATTCCAGCGTCTGTCGACCTGGCCACTGCGCCACACCTCTTCCCTTGTCTTGGGAACATCCATAAGGAGACTTGCCTGGTTGCTGGTATCCAGTTTTCTAAATGAGGTTCCGGCAAATCTCAAACACCTTCAGGGGAGTGCCTGGTCGGAACCTTTGTAGATACACCACTTCAGATAAAAAAGGATGACGCTGCAAAGGCCATTGGAGGGGGGTTGCATTACAATTCCGGGATCAACCAAGAAGGGATAACAACCCCAGTAAGACTACCCACAGACTAAGGAGGCTTTCAAAGCGCAGCTTCACAGCCACAATACCAAGAGTCAGCTCAACACCAAGGAGTGCAGCAACAGTGACCGTTCAAAACAGGGCAGCATTAGCTCTTTTTTTGACAGAACCAGAGTAAGGGGACTACCTTCCAGGGGGACAAGGTTTTCAGCAAGTGAATTTCTATCAACCACCCTTACGCATAACACCAGTGGCGGGCAGAATAGAGACCTTTCTTCAGGAGTGGAGGAGGTCACGCCAGACAAATCGATCCTCCACATTATCCCGCACGGTTACCGAATGAACTTCTAACTACTCCACCGGAGGTGCAAGAGGTCATGTGCTGGAAAAGGGCTTTATAGCAGCCATAGACCTAAAGGATGCTTACCTAGATAGTCACATGAACCGCAGAAATAAAAGGTATATATTGTTCTTAGTCCACAAGAAACACTACCTATTCAGGTGTGCTCCTCTTTGGAATCAAGTCAGCACCCATTGTTTTCACAATGTCCTGCCTAAGTGGCAGCCCATCTAAGACCACTTGCTAATCCAGGCAAGCTCGTACATACTATACGAAAGGACACCAGGACACTCATGAGCACTCTTCAATGAAACCGGAGAGCGAGAGAGAGAGATTTTCCTGGGAGCAAGAATCAATAACTTGGCGAGAGCCTTACCTGCCATCAGGCGGATTCAAGCAATCATAGAACCGTCTTGCCCCTACAAGGACCAGTCTCTGACAGTGAACTGTGGAGAAAATTATGGGCATGATGGCCTCATGCAACCTACTGATCCCACATGCAAAGCTACACATGAGACCGCTACAAGGATAAATCCAAAACCAATGGTCACATGCAACAGGTAGTTGTGAAGATCTATTGATTGTAATGCAAAGAGTGCAGGAAAGATGTCATGGGGAAACATGGACAACATAACTGTGGGCAGACTATGGACAACGTAACAGTGGGCAGACCTTTAATGCAACCAACTCCAACAGTGACCATCACCACATGCACATCCCACACAGGCTGGGGGATGCACATGGGGAAACTAAGAATCGGGGCTATGGAAGCGAAGCGTAGAAAACAGAGAAGCAGACAAGCCAAGCATCCATATCACACAAGTGGGAAATAAATGAGTTGGTGCTCCAAGAGGTCTTCTGGCAGTGGGTCTGCTTGCAATCGCAATAAATACAAGACCAAGTACAAGAAAATGCTACACTGCAAAATGGCACAGGTATGCCTGTGTTACAGAGCACTATTCCACACCAGAGGACACTACAGTGATCAGATACCTGATGTATCTGCTAGACAACAGTCTAACATATGCCTCACTAAAAGTACACTTGGTAGCAATCGTAGTCTACACAAGGCCACACAGGAAGAGGCTTATTCACAGCACCGGTTATGAAAAGGCTCCTACAAGACGCAAACATTTATAGTTCCATCCAGATCAGCACCGATGCCAATTAGGAATCTGCTGTTAACACAACTAATAAAGGCACCTTTTTGAACTGCTACACAAGACAAATACAATTGTTGACCTTGATGACCTTCATAATCGCAGTCACATCACATCACTGCAGCCTGAGTGAGCTGCAAACACTAATCACCCAAGAGCACTAACTGCAAATACACAAGGACCGAGTAATCACGAAGACCATCCCACGCTTCCTCCATAAGGGTCATATCACATTTCTACATGAACCAAGCAATCCAGCTGCCGGGCTTCTTAAAGCAAACAAAAACAAGTCAAAAGAACTTTGCATACACTATACGTATGCAGGGCACGGATGTAGTAGATAGAAAGAACGAGTGGTCAGAAGCGGAAGTCAGTTCTTTCTACCATTTGCAGATTCAAACAAAAGCTCACCAGTGATGAAAGGCACAATCGCAAGGTGGATAGTACCAACAATCTAATTATGCCAACAAAAAGTAGATGTGTGCTTCTAGGCAAAACCCGGAGTACATACCACAGTGGAAAATAAGGAGCCACCTTGGCTTCCAGCAAATATGCTCATATGCAGCATATATATGGCAGCCACATGATCATCCGTTCACACCTTCACAAAACACTACTGTGTCGAAATCCAAGTAAACAGAGGCACAGGTGGGGCAGAGTACTGAAAGTTGCAAGCTCACCCTCATTTTAGCACCACCTTCAAGAATGACCAAAGATACTGCCTCAAAATCAATGTACAGCATGTTAATCCAGAAAAGGATCCCTGCTGCAAAACAAAATGGTTACCAGTAGGAGTAGATTTGCAGTGTAAAGAATATTCTGGATTCACATGCAACCCTCCACCTCACAAAGAAATGAGGTGGGGCATGGAAGGGTAAGATACTGCAGTAAAACATAAAAGAAGTTGGGAAGAGTCGCCAATTGGAAAAAGAATCTAAAAATGACAACCGTGCTCATGATCTTCCAGGACTCATGTCTGACGTCATTGGTGAATGGCTGCAGATGATGCCTAAAAGCAACAAAAAGAGAAAGAAAGACAAGGACTAACTAGTTGATTATTGACCCAACCACTAGATAGCGGAATAATGCACAGCATGTGAATCCTCAAAATTCTTCACGCTGCAAAACTACTCTTACTGGTACATAACCATTTTGTTTCTGAGCACCATTTCCCTGGCACTTAATTTCCACACTCTTCAGCTTATCAAGAGCTTCATGCATGCAAAATAATCATGATGTTTCCTGTTTAGCCCAAAATATTTGCATCCTAGGATCATGTCACCGCAGCAGTGATGATTGCCCCCCCCCCCCCCTCGTTTTTTTAATATTTTTACAATAGGAGGAATCATTCATGTTCACGCCTACCCATGCTTCGACCTTGCTGACTTTTGGCTAAAGTCCACTGGATATAGGTACAGTTGTAATTCACTCATTTCTAGTTAGTTGATGTAATTTAACCTCTCTGTAAGTCCTTTCTGGTGGTAACCGTGACCTTTTGCCTTTTCCTCAAAAAGTTAACCTGTTCAGGTTGACACTGGAAACCCCTCTCTTTTGGCAGTGATAGAAATGCTCTGTCCATTGCAGCACTAGAATATTTTGGAATTTACATCTTTTGAATCTGTGACTTTCATAGTAACCATTGTGATGGCAGAACTGTTGGAACTGGCAGTGTCTGGTTGGCTGAAGGGATGCCTCCAGGCAGAACTACCGCTCCCATCAAGGGCATATGGTTAAACTCACTGTATAATCTATGCTCCCCCTTGGATAGCTTGGCATTGAGCAGTCTGGCTCACTACTGAGGCAATGTGTATAGCAAAGGCACAGAAGCCACTTGAGACAAACAGGCATAAGTTCAGCAAAGCCACACATAAAGTAAAATGAGGCGCTACTCCGGGTACACCCAACCTCCGAAGGTCGCACCCTGTGTGTTGGACACTGCCTTCAATGAGCATGCAGTCTGCATGTTGCAGTAGAGAAATGCGGCACGATCGATGAAACTGGCAATGCGCGGGGCGGGAGGAGGGGGGTGGTCACCGCCAGTAGATGCTTGAGTGTCATGGTCCCTGCAGAATGGGAACAATATGCCTTAGATGCGGGCAAGATTTCTGGGGCTCTTCACACCACGCTACCTGTTTGGATTTAGTAGCGGAGGTCGACCCTTGGGAGGGCGCAAAGCTCTTTAGATGGCCCAGGTAGATGGTGTAGGTCTCTCGGGGGAGATCTGAGATGTCCCTGAAATCTCCAGGAGGCCTGTGGTCGGTCCCTTTTGGAGCACACTTCAGGGCGCCACACTTAAGCAGGTCCTCAGCCCAGGCCAGTCTCTATTCCGACAGTTCTACTCAATGTGCAACAGAGTCCTCTGACAATATGCACGAAGTAGTCTGAGTTCTCCGGTCCCACGTCCTCACAAGCGTATCTCAACTTTTGCTGAAGAATGGCACCCATAGTTAAATGGTTGTGTCTTTGAATTTCGGGGTAGTTTTCCCTTTGAACCAAAGATATCTCCCCAAAATTGTAGGTCTGTCTGCCTTGGGGCCGTGGAATGCGGATCTTAATCTTTAGTGGGGCCACGATCCGGCTCCTAGAGGTTGTCGCAACCCCTCTTTCTGCAACCTATCCCATTCGGCCCTCAAATTACAAAGCTTTGGTGTTCCTGTGGTTGCCCATGTTTAATGGCAGTCGATTTGGGGAATGCACAGATGTGCTCCCCTCGACCCCTGGTGTCCACTTAAGCCAGACGCCATGGTCCCAGAGACTTTTCAGGCATAGAGTATAGAAATGTCCATACTCAATATGTGGCATTTCTAAGTGAGTTATGCCAAAACCCTCTTTACCGATGGAAGGGGTTTGGCACTGCAAATCCATTTATATGAAACATCATGAGGCTGCTCCACTGCAATCCACAATGCAGTGCGAAGTATTGTCAAGCACTTCCCCATAACAACTTATGGGCAGAGCAGGCCTCGTAGGTAGTGAAAACACACTTGGCTACTCCTCACTACCTGGACGCATGTGTGCTATTGCATACCCGATCTGCAATGGCAGGAGGATACATAGTTCCCAGCACCAATGGTGCCAGTGCGCCCACCTGAGTCTGCCCAGCAGACTTGACACATTGGTAAGCGACGCACAGTCACGGGTACCATAGGTGAGTGGGAGCACTCAAGAGCGGCCTACCCTGGCAATCTGCTCATGAGTTTGCTCACAATCTATGCCAGAGCGCACCCACCGGTCTGCAATGACAGAGATGCCTGTGTTTCAGAAATGGAATCAACGCCATTACCCAACATGAATAAGAAGGGCACACGCTTACACGCTGCAAGGACAGGCCTATGGCGCCACACACCACCCTGCTCGGCCCAGCCGGACATGGGTGGGTACCCTGATGGGTATGGTTGCTCACACCTGGCCAGCAACGACAGACCGGGCACTTTGCCGCTAGCACCATCGAAGCAAGCACACTGTAGGCCTGACCCAGAGGTTAGAACACCTGGGATGCAGGGATGCACTCATAATCCTGCAGTGGCAGGCCGGCCACCTATGCAACGTGCCATAGGTGCTGGGGCGCATCACCCTGCCTGCCACAGCATGTGGGACACGTATCGGAAACAGCATCTGAGCCGGTGCGCACACTGCAGCCCGTGTTCTGGAACACTGCTTAAGCGCCTCTTCCTAACCTGTGTAGGAAGGCACATGCACTTCCCCACTGATTTGACAGTTAGGATGTGCGGAGGCCCTGAAGCCACACCAGAGATTTGGTAACTCCCCAGGAGTATCCGTGGGGAGAACCGAACTCTTAAGGCAAGGAAAGCTCCATTGGTGGGGACCTCACTACCTGGGCAGGGCACATCCATATGTGCTTGCCCGGCTTTCAGCCTAAAGTCGGGGCTTTCCTGGGGGGTCCTCATGATATGGGAAAACCCACTCTGGGTTGGGAGTGGCTTAAGTGATGCCAACCTAGGCAGGGGCGCTGTGGCACCTCCCAGGGCTACTATTCGATGGATGGCACACTACGTTTACGTCTCGCTACTTAATCCGTGCCGTACTTGCCCAGGGCGCAAGGAGGTACAGAACTAAAGCTTCATTATATCCTCACCCCCAGCCCAATGCGGGTGAGGCAGGCACGGGCACCTTCCCTCTGCTGTGCCCTGTTTCCTAATGTTATTCAGAGAGTCGGCAGAGACGTTCAGCAAAGACTAGGAGGAAAAAGCAATGTTTTTAAATAATTTCCCCTAAGGAGGCCATGTCCAACAAGAATGAATAAGCAAAAGTTCTTTATTAGCTGAGATGATACGTACAGTCTACCACAGACAGCCATTCTAGTTTCATTATTTTTTTAATCAGGCAATTTGTTGGCAGGCATTTTTAGTCAGTCCTGTTTTAAAAGCTGGTTGTTAGGTGGAAGAGTGAATGTTATCTATTTTGTTGTTGTATTTATCTTTGTTTGCCTTGACAGCACAGTTGTCTGTTGACCTGTTACCAGTTCTTATACATATAGCAAGCCTATCTGCACCCAGAGGGGTATTTTTCTGTTTCATATCCTGTTATTTCCTGCTTCGTGTATATTCAAACTTCTTTGAAGAAAATCTAGAAAGTGCAGTCCATCACCACACTGTCACATTTAGTTATTCTCATCAAAATGCATTCTATGTAGAACAAACATCGATTTTGCTTTTTTCCCCCATTTGTGAATGCCTGTGTTTAAATGGCTTAGCATATTTAGGCTAGATGTTGTGACTTCAGTCCTTTTTAGGTCGCAGCTTACCAGAAAGCACAGCTGCCTGATTTGCTAAAGACATCTTGGGGACATTAAGAAAGTTGACCTAGGAATGCATTCCGCCTGTTGCTTACCATTGGCTTTCTAGTTTGTAACTTACATTTTCTGGCTTTATTTGCTTAATGCTGTCCAGCTCAATTTCGCCCCTCCCATTGCCCAAACGTTGTTTACTGTATTTTTCCACAAGCTTTCTCTAAACAGGCCTTTAAATCTTGTTCATATCTAGTCACTTTTGCTGTGCATTCAAAGACCGAGGTCAAATGTCAGCCTGTGTCTTCCAGGGGGCTTGGTGTTCATTTTTCTTTGTTTCTTGCTGGTTACTGGGTCTGCTTGACGAAGGCTGTACAATGTTATTTTTTTCCTAGTTTACAACTAAATTTAAATTCTGTACATAAACTGTGCGGACCGTCAAATCAATACATTGTGTGTTGACTTTTCCACACATAATCCTTTGTGCGCTGTATACTTTTATCAGTAAAACTGTATGTGAATGCAAATGTAATGGTCATTTCAGTTGAAGAAGTGTTGTCTGTAATGGCAGTACGCTACCCTACCATGCATATACTCCAGGTTAGCCCACTCAACTCTGCACCACTCAATGCCACTGCACCCCTCCACACTACAACACTCCGTGTCAATGCAATCTATTTTGCACCACTCTACGTCTCTACTATATACCACTCTACTCTAATACACGCTACCCCACACTTCTCTACTATGCACCACATCACCCTTCTCTCCACCACTGGACTGTGTGCCACTATACTCTACCTCAATGCACTCTACTCTGTACCACTCCGCTGTACGCCAGTGCACTCTATGCCAATCCCCTCTATCCCTCTCTACTCTGCACACTGCTCTAAAACACTTGGCACTACTGCTCTCAGCACCACTCCACTCTGCTCTATGAAGGGCTCTCTGTGCTAATGCACTCTACACAACTTTACAGAAAACCAATGCACTCTGCACCACTGTACTGTATGCCAATTTACTTTGCACCACTGCACTCTGCCATTGTACTGTCCCTGCAGTCAATGCCACTCTCTTCTACTCTGTGCCACTCTACTGTACATCACTGCACTCTCTGCCACTGCACACTACGTCAATACACTCCAAGCCACTCTGCGCCTCTCTATGCCACTTGGCTCAATGCTTCTCCACTCTACGCCACTACTCTATGCCGCTGCATGTTATCGTGCACCACTATACTCTACCCAGCACAGCTCCACTCTGAAACGATCTACGCTACGCTATGCCACTCCACTCTAAACCCCTAAATTGTTCCCACACCATTTTACTCAAAGCTGCTGCACTCTACGCCACTGCACGCTACGGCACTCTACACCATTGGGCTCTATTTCACTACATGCCACTATGTCCTACTTTGTAACACTGTACTCTACCTCACTGCTCTCTGCACCACTCTATGCCACTACACTCTTGACACACTACTCTGCATGACTGCACTCTATGCCACTGAACCACTCAACTTTGCGCCACTCGAATCTACGTCACTCTAGTCAACGCTGTGCCACTCTGCCACTGCACTCTACCCTGCACCAATATACTCTTCCCTTCACCGCTCCACTTTACTCTGAAACAAACCACTCTGCGTCACTGCCCTCTGCAACAGGCTCCTCTACCTTGCTCCCCTCTGCAACAGGCTCCTCTACCTTGCTCCCCTCTGCAACAGGCTCCTCTACCTTGCTCCCCTCTGCAACAGGCTCCTCTACCTTGCTCCCCTCTGCAACAGGCTCCTCTACCTTGCTCCCCTCTGCAACAGGCTCCTCTACCTTGCTCCCCTCTGCAACAGGCTCCTCTACCTTGCTCCCCTCTGCAACAGTCTACTCTACCCCGCTCCCCTCTGCAACGGTCTACTCTACCCCGCTCCCCTCTGCGACGGTCTACTCTACCCCGCTCCCCTCTGCGACGGTCTACTCTACCCCGCTCCCCTCTACAACAGTCTACTCTACCCCGCTCCCCTCTACAACAGTCTACTCTACAACAGTCTTCTCTACCCCGCTTCATTCTATAACAGTCAACTCTACCCCGCTCCAGTCTACAACAGTCTACTCTACACCGATACAGTCTACTGTACCCCGCTCAAGTCTACAACAGTTTACTCTACCCCGCTCGTCTACAACAGTCTACTCTACACCCTCAATGCCACTCCACTTTACATCACTTCACAACACTCTACGCCACTCCACTCTACGACACACTACTCTACCCCGACACTGTACTCCACTCTACGCCTTTCCACTCCACGACACTCCACTTTCCTCCTCTCCACACCACACCACTTCATAACACTCCTCAACCCTCCACTCTCCTTTACCGCTCTAACTTTTACCAATGCTGAACAGCAGCCACTGTGGTGTACAACATTGCTAAAACATATTGGCAAAGCCGATAGCAAGACCTATTAACTCTGCCAATGCTTGTTTTTAAATTTGTCTAGTTTAATGTTTATTTACATTTTCCTAAAGTAATAATGCATAGAGCATATACACATCAAACACAGCAACAAAGGCAAGTATTGAGAGGATTAAGGAAACTGGTAATATAGGGGATGTAGAGTCTTCATTTGTGGGGGAGGGGGGGCTAGTGGGGTGGAGTTGAGACCATGACTGCATAGGATGAAATTAATCTAGGATGTAGGAAGTATGCATTTTTAGGTAATGGGCAAGCATTTTTAAATGTTGTCTAGTGCAGCTGCTGTCCTTTACATTGTATATTGCATTCAGAATTCTTGGTGCTTTAACGACCAAGAAATGCCGGTGGGTTTTTACACTCCTCTCTGTAGGTGTGGTTCTCAAGGCAGTCACTTGTGTACTCCTGTTTTCATTTGATCCTATGCTCCGAACACCTGCTTCAAAACAAAATCTTCCATTTGGTAAAGTGACGTTTGATTGGGGTCGAGCAAATCATTAATGTTGCAATTCAGAAGTAGTTTTCGTGCTTTGCTATTTCGAGCTCTACTTCCTGTGTTTGGGGGTTGATATTCTCTCCAGTGCTCCTAGCTCTGAGATGAGTTCTTTCACTCTAATGAATTCACTGTTTCCTGTGTATTTGTGAGTACCTTCCTCCCTATAAGTACTGAATGTTTTCAGAATGAGTCTGTAGAGGTTGAATGAGAACTAAAGAAATGCGTTTTATTTGGCTGCCCGAGGTCTTCCGCTTTAGCGTGAAGCGTGTTCCCACGCAAGGACATACCACACTTTGTGAAGTAAATGAGCCTTTGTGCGAGAAGTACTTCATTAACCTCTTAGATTAATTTGTTTCATATTCATGTTCAGCATTTACATAACACTAAAAGATGCGAAGGTATACAGAGGCATCGGTCCTGATGCAAAACATGTAAACCTCGATTTTAGGTGTGTTGTGCTATAGTGTAAACTTTCTTGGACCAAATTGTGTCCATGCCTCACAATTTGAAACAACATTTCATTTTTTCACTACAAGTGCCAGTGTGCATTATTTTTGGTGAGCATTTTAGTCTGATGTTATTTTTGTCTCTAGTCACAGGAGGCATCACGGAGGAACAGTTTCAGACTCACCAACAGCAACTAGCTCAAATGCAACGGCAACAACTGGCTCAACTTCAACAGAAAAAGCAGTTACAGCATTCCTCGCAGCAGACTCATCTAAAAGCACAGGTAAAACATTTCATAAGGAACAATTTTGCCCATGTTTTTTGTGCGGGTCCTCTTTGTTTCATAATTTACTTAAAATTTTGAAGTTATTGACCGACCATAATCAGTTTCTACTGCATTCACTGTAGTCTTTGAAAGCTCACTATAAGGACTGTGGCTCCAGCAATAGTTCTCTTGTTTTGCAAGCTGTGCAAAATGATCTTCTAGCCCAAGAGGACACACTTTAACATTTCTTATTTTTGCATTTTTCTAACAGTCAGCCTGTTTTGGTTGCTATTTGTCATCTCCACATAAATATCTGGAAACGTCTTGCCATTTCTGACGTTTTCATCATTTTAAAGTATCTTTTGAATGCGTTGTCGATTTTTGATAGCTTATTGCTTTTTAGGTCTCGCCTGACCCAGCGCATGCGCTGATCTGGCGAGACTTATTGAGAGGGCTCCAAAAAGTGCTGGCAGGCCAGCCTAAAGCTACAGTGCATGTGCGCGGGCGCGCGCGCCGCGCTTTACCGTGATTACTTTCACTTTCGCGGCCGCACGGCCGCTTTGATGTGTGATCGCTATCACTTTCACTTAACGCTTTGCATAGCCAATAGGTCTCGCTTTTGGGACCTTATAAGTATTTAGTTATGCAACTGTTGCATGCCTAAACACTTATGAGGTCCCAAAAGCGAGACCTATTGGCTATGCCAATGCTTGTTCTATTTGGATCCTTTTATTTAAACCCCCTGTGTCAGTATAATTTCCCTAACTTTATACATATTTATTGTATTTGATGTTGACCTTTTTAGTCTCGTTTTTTCTGTTCTGTAAGGTATAGAATGCACCTCTTAAACTTTAAGTCCTCTCTGCTGAAAAAAAATGGTATTGTTGAGTGGGCAAGAGCGCAGATGTTTAAAATTGTGGTACAAAAACTTGAGTTCCGTTGCATCATGCAAAACAAGCATTGGCATAGCCAATAGGTCTCGCCTTTGGGACCTTATAAGTGTTTAGCTATGCAACAGTTGCATAACTAAATACTTATAAGGTCCCAAAAGCGAGACCTATTGGCTATGCAAAGCGGCCATGCGGCCGCGAAAGTGATCGCAATCGCGATCACGATCAAACATCAAAACGGCCGTACGGCAGCGAAAGTGAAAGTAATAGCGGTAAAGCGCGGCGCGCGCTCCCGCGCACATGCACTGTACCTCTAGGCTGGCCTGGTAGCACTTTTTGGAGCCCTCTCAATAAGTCTCGCCAGACCAGCGCATGCGCTGGGTCAGGCGAGACCTAAAAATGCAGCTGCTCTGCATCAGAACCGTTGACTGGTGGCACAGAAGGATAGGTCTCAGATTTAGAAGACGAAATCTACTTGTCTTCTGAACTCTTTTTTTTTTTTTTTATTATAAATGATTGACAATCGTACTTTTTATGGCTCCACGCCTGATTTAAAGAGCTTTTTGTGATCGCTTTGGTATTTGGAACTATAATTTTCCAGTTGTATGTGTTATACCATCAACACCTCCGATATCTGCAGACCAGCAATGAGCACATTTTCCTGCATAGTCCACATGATGTTATACAGAGTCTCCTCCAATAATCTCCCTATTCCCAAGGAATTAAGGGAAATACAATCCAATCTTAAGGGGAAGACTGATGTTGACTGGAGCCTTCCTACAGTTAAATATACGCAAATGCTATTCAAAATCAGGAGATCATATAGCCTTTGTGGCCAAATGCCATCAGCTCCACATAGAGAATTACATGCCTCAGACAAAGCCTTTGCACGGTTTACATAGATTTTTAGGGCCCCAAGTGACTTTTTACCTTTATTAGAGGGCACTGTGCTCCGAACTCAGTTAATACTAAGCTGTGTGAATGAGTTTAGCAAAAAAGGGTCTCTGCTTTTTTTGGGACCAGAGTATTCTAGAACCAGATTATTGAAGAGGAGCATTATTTCAACTGTGTTCAACCTCATGCAGTGTCACCTGCAATACATATTTATTTATTTTTTTGCATAAAGAAGGAATGTGTTCAATTGTTACCATAGAAAATGCCATGCAGCTGTACAGCTCTGGTAAAGACATTAAATTATACCATCATTAGACTTTGCTTATCTTCCAACGGCAAATGTGGTTCTTAGAATAAAATTAGGAGATTTCTTTTGCTCTGTTTTTATCCCTTCTGGAAGTGCAAGAGAGCCGTCTAGGTTTTCCATTTGATAGCAACACTTTTTCTGAAATAACATAACCAGTTTTAGCTGAAGATTGTAGGTTAGATGCATCTCTTTCCTATTTTGTTGGGCATATAAATTTAAAAGGCAAATTATATTGTGTGTTTTTTTAAGTCAAATTTATATTGAGCATAATTACTAATTGATCAAAATTGTAATGAATTGGTATTTCGAATTGTTGCAACAGGAACTATAAGCAGTTAGTTTAAGGCATGGTGCAAGATCCATCAACTTCAGCTCCAAATAACTTACTTGGATAGCTGGGTGGGTTTAAAGATGGGTGGATGCATTTGAAGTGTTCCGCAAGGCATTTTCTTAGCCCGTTCTTCCATTCTTCTGTTGTTGGTAAATTGGAACCATTTTATTGGGTGATGGTGACTCCTGTTGCTTACAACTCCTTAAAAATGTACAAGAGCACTGCTCTAAAAATATAATATTTTCCTGATCTTAGAATTTCTATTTACATGCTGGATTATATCATCCATTCTATTTTTCCTATGTATTCTGTAACTTGTAGTTTTATTGATCTGGTTATAAATTCAGAACTACAAGAACTAGAATTGAAAAAAATACACAGACTGGATCAGTTACTCTTGCATATCTTTTTTAAGTAGGTCAGCAAAGCTTTCTCCCTTTTGTCAGCTAGTTCAGAGTATCAGTAAAAATGGTTGTCCTTAAACATAGGTTAAATTGGGTCCTAGAAAGTCTTTGACCAATGTGGAAGTATGCGAAATGGAAACCCATTTTCACTCATTAATGTAGATGGGAAGAGTAAGTAAAATTCACCTGTGTCAATTGACAAGAAGCTAGCCAATTTTTCTTAAAACCCATCCATAACTGTTTCCGATTTCATTACATTTAACTTGTTTTTGGCTGATACTTTAAGACCTGGTTCTAAAACATTATTTTAAATTGTTTTCTAAAATGCCCTGTGATACTTACTTGACTTCCACTTTTTACAGTAGAAGTCTACTGCAGTATTGCCTAGAGCAGAGTCGTTCACAAGGAGGGGTATCTACATAGTGTCTTGGATTACAAATTGCTTCCGATAGGCAAAACCCAAACCCACATTGTGCAAGGGTTCTTTTAAAAAGAGGCAAGTATTCGCACTCTTGAGGTTCACTTGTTCTGTAAATCTGGATTATATTAGCATACTACTTTCAAGGGTGAATAATTGCAGATGGTGGATCAGGTTGCCTTCAATAACTTTAATAAATGGTTTATTACCCCTTTTTAGTATGTTTTTAAGACGAAGAAGATGTTTACTTGAACAGACATTTTTTAGTTATACAATGGCTTCTCTACTAATATGTCTCTGGATTGCTAGGTCATGATTTCTTGTGTTGATTCTTCTAAAATGGAAAGCTAACTTTAGCCCATGGGCTGATTATATTGTGACAATGTTGTTCCTGGAAAATAGGTGGTTGTAGCAGTAACGTCATGTTAATACAAACTTGTGACTAGTAAATGTTCCAGTATTTTCTTCCGAAGGCAAGTATACCAATGGTGTGATTGTTATTACAGGCAAGTAATGCTCCATACATATTGATATTATTCATTTTGTGAAATAATCTCACATGCCAGACTGCAATTTCATTGAGACCTGCTAATATTTGCTTTATGTTCTGCTCTTTGACATTTATAGTTTAACGTTTCTTTCAAGGATGATCCAGTAGCTGCTCGAGCCATTAGTAATTTTGGATAGCCACCATGCAAACTTTTCTTTCTTTATTTAAGGAGTTTTATAAAGCTCTTGCATGTCACCAAGTAGCCACTTAAGATCACTATCAAAGTAAGAGACAGGAGCGAAAAGGGACTGTAGAAGAAAGGCAAAGATAAAGGGCCTCTACTGCGTAGCATGCTATGTAAAGGAGGGAAAGGGATGGCAATTTATAAGGCTGGATCTTCAGAACTAATTACGAAGTATAAGAATAATTTTTAACTGTTGATTTCAGGTGGTTGAAGAACAAAATGCATCTGTGAGCAAGAAGCTTTTAGAGACTTTTCTGAATAAGTGTTAGCCATTTTTGATTTCTCTGCATGAGTGACATGGACCCAGAACTTGACTCCGAAACTTCACTCTCTTCTGTTTATGTTGAGTTATTAGTTTATCTCAAAATCTTTGTTACATGGTATGGCAAAGCCTCGGACTATAATGGAGCATTATCATGTAGACCATAGAGAAACCTCTTCAGGGGAAGAGGACGAAGCAAATTAAGTCTGAGAAACCTTCAAGACTTGAAGTTGGTACCCACCATTTTTCTTCTGCCCTATTTATATACATCTTTGTGTTACGGAGAACCTTAATGTCCTGACTTCTCTTTATGAGCATACAAAAGGAGATCTGTAACCACAGTACGTTTCCTGTCCCAGTGCTTTTAAAATCATTGCTTCATGGGTACATTGGGGCATGGTCTGTTCGCATCAGTGTTTTCTTGCATTTCTGTTCTCTTCGTTAGAAGGAAGCTCTGTGGACAGGGGGTTACCTTCTGTGGATTACTGATACCGCTATTTGATACAAATAGGTAGCAGAGTCAGCCATCTTTTCTTTTCTGTGCATGTAAAATCGGCTTGCATAATAATTAATTGTCTGTTACTACTTTCGTTTTGTTATGGAGAAGAATACTCTAATTCTATTTAATGTTTTTGGGACGTTTTAACTTGGGGTCCTTGATGTCTTATTGGCCATCACCATCTTTTTTACCCTGTAAATATTAAATGTGTATCATAAGTGCTGTACACTCAGTAGCCATAATGCAATTGTTTGCAGTGCACAACAGCCACATAATGTATTCTGCCAATGACATTACGTGTATAGAACTTAGCTAGTTTAGTATTTTGTTTAATGCTTGTGGGGTTGCTTTAGGTGTTCTTGGCTATACAGTTGAAATTAGAAAACTAGTGTTTCAAAACTAAAATGTTTTAATTGTTTTATAGGGCGCAAGCACATCTGACTGCATGTCTAAAACGCTTGACTCAGCCAGTGCCCATTTTGCTGCATCTGCAGTGGTCATCACACCAGCTCCTGGTCGAAGTGAAGTGACCAAGGAACCAAACTCTGGTCATAACAATATAAATGGTATTATTCAGCCTTCAGGTAAAGTGATTTGTCATTCACCTTGTTTCTGAATGGTGCTAGTAGAAACTAAGCAAGTAAACTCTGAACAGAAATTAGTTGTAATATTTGAAGTACCTTGTTTGTCTCAGCAAAGTCCTAATAATTCCATTTTGTAGAAAGGAAAATTAGTTACTGAACGTCTCCTGTGCAAATTTCCAAAAGTTCCAGTGAGAAATCACTGTTTCTCTTGCGCAAAATTGCCAGATTGCTGTTTTACTGCCTTTTGGTCTGACACAAATAAGAATGCAGAACTATTCCCACCCTTCAAAATTGGAAACAAAAGTAGGTTTGTGGCATATCTAGTTGGGGACGTGTGAATTAATTAAGTTTGAGCGAAATGCAGCTTATTGCGAACAAAGTGCTTAATTGCCCGCATTTTCATGTGCTACGGTAAGGCAGTATTTTCATCCAGTCTCTCTTGATAATCGAGTGTGATCGGCATTTAGTGGTAAGAATAAAAAACAAGGGACCTAAAGTGGATACTAAATGTAATAATTAGTAGTTCTTTCGAGTTGTGACAAGTGTTTAATTTCCTTTGACTTTTAAATCTCTCAACATTTTGCCACTGATTTTTACACGGGTGTAAAAATCAGCAGACTGCTAAAATGCTTTTGAGGGAGGCCCCTCTTCTCCTCCAGTTGTTTTCTTTGGTCTCCTTCCCTCCCACCCCCTAATCCAGTCACCTTTCCTCTGGTGCCTTTGCTGTTTTCAGTTCCTCCTCAGTCCCTCCCTCGCTGGTTTCTTCTCACCACCTTCCTGTTTTCCCCTGTGTTTTTGAGACCATACTCCTTCCAACTTTTATCACAAATATCCATTCTCACCTAGAACTTGCTCTTCTGTTTCCTTGATCCATATCACAATCTGTCTCTTCTCCCTACCCCCCACCGCGTCTGTTTGTCCATCCCACCAGTTTCCATAAACATTCCCGATGCCAGTTTCTCAGCAGGTTCCTCTTTTACAAAATGCATTTTAGTTCTCTTTTCTCTTGAACCATTTTATTAAATATTATGATTTTCTTTATCAGTATAGCGGAGCAGAAATGGAATTTGAAATATTTGAAAAAAAGGATATTGAGGCAGCAGTGCTATAGCAATAGGCGACCAAAATATAGATTTTATTTTTCAGTCTAAACTTTAATTGCATTCCACTTTAGAGATGACTAGTGATTTGAATTTTTAAGTTTTCATTATGCGTAGTTGGTCACACTTACCAATCTAGATAATGAGCAGATTTTCCTTACTTCCCCAAAGTGAAAAGTAACTAAACATTATTTGTATGACCATTACCCTCTGTTGCATACTGTTGGACGTTTGCTCTCACGGTATTTAAAGGACAGTATAACATATTACTGATATTGAAGAGATCCAAAATGGTGTTTGAAAACTTGTATATAGTTCCACTTGTAATGGGATGTAAAGTCATGTTATGTGGACTTTAACTTGCGTTTTTCTGTGCCACTTATTTCTGTTGCTTTCAATGTTGGGCTCCAGTGACTGGACAATGAATGAAGACTTGTTGAAAATGCAGACCAAATGAGTTATTGTTTGTAGACGTATGTCCTAATCTTGTAAACTCACTTTTCCACACAGGAAAACTTAAATAATAGTCCCAAAAGCTCATCTGCCTTTCCATTGCCCCATAAATGTTTTTTGACTGTTTGAGCAAATTACTTTTATTCCTTGTTTGTGTGATTAATCGCACCAAAGTGCTTTTATACACAAAATTTAAAAAGGCTTTAAATGTTTTTGGCCATTTCAGATTTTGATTTATTCTTACATTTTCAACCTGTACATATTCAGAAAATAAGTTTGTTTTTAAGAAATCTGTATAAATGAGTTAACTCATAGCACTGTTTTTTCCCCCTTTCAATAGGAACCTCAAAAACCTTGTACTCCACCAATATGACGCTATCATCCAGCCCAGGGATTTCAGCTGTGCAACTTGTAAGGACAGTTGGCCACGCCACCACAAACCACTTAATTCCTACGTTGTGCACAAGCAGTCCTCAAATGCTTCCTATGAACAATTCTTGTTTGACTAATGCAGTGCACCTCAACAATGTCAGTGTTGTCACTCCAGTTAATGTACATATCAATGCAAGGACTTCAGCACCTTCGCCAACAGCCTTAAAACTTGCCACTGTAGCTGCCAGTATGGACCGGGTGCCAAAGGTGACTCCTAGCAGTGCCATGAGCAGCATAGCAAGGTGTGTATGTGTTAATTTCCAGCGGTTTTCCTGAAGCGAGTGTTCAATTTCTATACTGAAATTGCAACGGATTCTTTTTTTTTTTTTTTTTTTTTTTTTTTTATAACTGAATGACTTGAGTATGTACACCATTTAATAGGATGACGGGTAATGATGCACAGCTTGTGTGAAAGGAGAGAGGCAAGGGAGAAGTAATAACCCTTATTAGTTATCTACAAGGGCATTAAAATCATAAGAAAAGGCTAGTTCTACCTCATGATTAATCGTATTTATCAAGCAAAGGACTATTGTCATCTTCTGTGTTTGTTTACTGAATTAGTTAATTTAAAGTTAGCCTTTATAGATGCCACCAAATAGCGTTTAATATAACCCTGGGCTTAGTTTGCGAAGTAGCACTTCGCGAAGCTACGCAAAGTGCAGTTCGCACTACGCGAGCTACGCGTAGCACTTCGCGAACTGCGTAGTACCTTGGTCGCACTGTGCCAGATGTCGTTTTCAATGATTGCACAGTGCGGACAAGCAACCGGCACTGTGCAATCATTGAAAATGGCATCTTGCACAGTGCGAGCAGTAGTTTTCTGCTGCTCGAGTAGATTTTTACTCGAGCGGCAGCTTTCTCAACGCGAACTGGTAGTTTCTCATCGCGAGCGGTCGCGACCACTCGCAATGAGAAACCTGACCTCCTCGCGTTGGGAATCTCGCCGGGAGGTTCATTTTCCATGCTCGCGATCGCCAACTTAATGTTAGTTTAATAGTGCATTTTCATTGATGCTAAGGCACTGTAGCAATGTAAAAAAACTAAGCCAAATCTTAACACCTTTGTGATTGTTCATTCACATAACCACATGTAGTTTACAGATAATATTTTTGTGCTAATCGTGATCACATTCAGAGTGTTTCTTTAGGTGCAGCTTGGTAGTCTGCACCCAAGATAAACCTTAATTACCACACCTCACATGTTTTTGCCAGATGAATTTTGCAAGGCAGTCCTTACTAAAGTTTTTCAGTTTCACATCACGGAACGGAGGGATCCTAGCACTTTTACCGTGCTACCTACCGTTCAGAGCTATGAAGGAGGTAATGCTTCACCTGATAATTACTGCAACACATAGTATCACTATTTTCTAGGAGGAGTATTCTGTGGCAAATTATGGAGTGCTTATAATGAGGCTTTGATCATTGAAATAGCTCTTAAGAAAAGGAAAGGCTTTACAAGTCTGGAAAATGTGAATTTGATTGGAAATACGAAATTGAATTTGCTGAGTCTGGCCACTATTATGAAGAATCCTGAAAGCATCTATTGTAAACCACTGCTATTGCTGATATGGGTAGAGAAGTCCCATGTAGTTAGTTTGATGTGACATGCCTTTCAGCCTTATACCCTTTCTCGCCAAATGTCTTATGAAAGAGACTACCATACCAAAGAGAAGTTAAGTGATGCGGCTGGCACCCTGGACTGCTTACTTGATGTAGAGTCAAATTTTGCAGACTAGAGTGTTTGGTTTTTATTATGGGCATTAGTTTACCTCTTCTAAGTCCACTTAATGCAGGACCGTGCCGTATTACGCAGCATTTCTTACACACAGGCCCAGCCAAATCTAACATCAAAATAAACACACAGTTTGGTAGTCAAAGCTTTGCTGTCAAGAATCTCATCAAAAGGCTTGACCCAAGTGAAGATCAGAAAATGTGGACTCGGCTGATTTTCATCTTAGTGATTTTGGCATGGGCTGATTTTAGCTCTCTCATTTAACTTGCCTGATGTAGTTTCATCTTCATTCTGTTTTCTTATATAGCCTGTGTTTCACATTTTCAAACCGGGGTTCTTTATGGCATTCAGTGTATTTTTGTAATTCTCAGACCATGATCTATGTTAATAATTTGTTGTTTTCTTGTTTCCTATTTGAATGTGTTCATACTTCTTTTTTAGATTTGAAATCATAACCTGACAGTCAAACCATTACATTAGCATTTGCTTTCTAGGAAAGTGGTCTAATGACTCCGTGTGCGGTGTGTGTACACTTAGTTTGTAATTAATTCTGAAATGTGTTAATAACTATGTTCTGATAAACATACTTAGGTTTCTGAAGTTAACATCTATTTGTTTTTTCTTCAGAGAGAATCATGAACCTGAAAGATTGGGTTTAAATGGAATCGCAGAGACTACAGTAGCAATGGAAGTGACATAACCTCAGAACTATTGGACTTAAGCTGTGCTGACAGTATAGGCGTTTATATTCCAACTGAATGCAAAATTCAGCCCTCTGTGGATCACAGGGAGCTAACATGGACCTAAATGGACTAATAATATATCGTATATTAAATCGATATATATATTGTAAATTTTGTAAATTTGGGAAAATCACTACCTTGTAAAATAGTTTATTTGTATCATCAATATTATTTCTGTTACTTGAATAGTAGATATTCATCATCATGCTTTTGCACTTGAATTTGCAACTGAATGGATTTAACAATAATTCTTTAACGGGATCATGAGCATGAAATGGGATCCTGCATCACTTGTTTTAACTATTTATTTTGCCATGTTTACATTTTGTATCTTGTACAAATAAATCCAACTTTGTGTCTAAAAAAAAAGTTAAAGATTCATAGCTAGGAAATGAAATTCTTGTAATTTTTTTCTAAAGGAAATGTAAAGTTTTCACTTGGTTCATTTTGTTTCGCAATTTGACTAGATGGACTTTTTGGTAAATAATTTAGTGGCATTTCACTGTCAAATATGAAGTTCAAGGCAAAATAGTATTTTCTATTACTGTGCAGGGGAAGGGATGGATCGATACATGCAAATTTAATGTAGTAATTCACTTTTCCATATATTTTGAATGTATATTTCTATTTATAAAACCAATTTATAATAATTAATTACACACAAAAGCAGACTAGGGGGAGAAAAAATTATGCATCTTGCACATGAAAGCCGTGCGGATATAAACAATTTTCAACCAAGGACATTTTATCTGAATACTGCATATTTTAACCGGCTTTAAAACTATAACACACCAAGTAAAGATTATTTTACCAGTTATATATTGCATTATATATCATTGCAATAGTTATTGGATGTCTAGCTATCGAGCCATCCCTGGTGTCGGGAGGGGGTGGGAGGGTTGTGGCAAGATTGTCTTTTCAATTTTGGATAGTTTTCCTGTGGCTACAAGGCAAGTAACGGGTTTGAAAAAGTCTGACTGTAAGTGTTGGACACCTTCGTAGTGTAGTGTTTTAGTGATATTTTTTTTTTTATACGTTGTAAATTAGATCCGTGTAGTGGTGTTTCTCAGAATGTTTGTTTATGCACTAGTTCAGACAACTTTCCCTGTTACTTGTTCTTGATAAGTGGAAACTACAGGGAAATAAAATACATATCAAAACATTGGTATTTTGCGCACCTGTTTATTGTACAATGTGCAAAGTTTTGTTGTAGATTGGGGAAAGCACAAATAGATAGATTTTTAATATAAATCTATGAAATGTCTGAGAAACTGGGTATTGATTTTTCCCCCCCTAAGATTAAGTCGATAAAATAGTTCTAACTTCAAACATTAAGCCACCTTGCATTTTAAGTTTTTACTTTAGACATTGACATCTACTTTTAATTCTGAAAAACAATCTGAAATTATATTTGGAAGCTCTTGTTCATTGGGTACGCTGGTTGGGATTGTTTTATCTACCACGTATTTCTACTGTTATACCATTGCAGAAGTGGGCTACTCCTAGAGTAGGATGGGCACTTGGACTTTTACTATTAAATGTAAAACAGTTTTCTTTTTTTGTTTTGAACGAGAAGCTACAATGTATTTGTTACTGTGTTATATATATTTATACCTTTTTTGGCTACATCTTCTTTAAAGGATATCACGTTGTTCACCAGGAAGTAAAGGAGAACGTTGGAATCCTCCTAAAATGCTGATCATGTTGTATTGTAGTTACCTAATGTATGTCACATTCCTGAAAATCTGTTCTTTAATTGATGAAAATTATTTATTCGTATCATCGTGGATTGATTCATATAAGCACAAGAACATTTTATCTGTACTGTTGAAGTGTGGCATGAATGGAACCCATGTTTGTGTTCGAGAATGCTAATCTGACAAACTAAGCATAACTATTCATAGCTGTGACCATTTTACCTTATTTTATAAACAACTTACTTGTTGCCATTTACTACAGTAACAGCCCCCCCATCCCAGCATTTTCATAATACCAGGTTTTTTACTTCTCTGGAATGCTAAATTTCCTAGCTATTGTGAAGGAAAGTTTCAATTTTATTAAGGACCCATAGGCGAGGATTATGCTCAACTCTCTCCATTGTATGACTCAGCAGCCTTAACAGTAACCACAAAGACTACAAATCCCAGGAGTCTTTTCACAAATAAAATTACCATAGAGACAGTCCCATATAAACAGCATTAAGAAACAGCACTTCCTCTTTCTTTGGGCAAAACCCATGATTCAACGTGCAGTCAATATTCTTGTTTCTGATCAGATCCTGAAATAAAAAGAACTGTCAGCCTTTAGAAAACTAACATAACAGCAGAAACTTTCTCTGAGACCTGGTGTGTCACTGAGCGCTGCACCACCACCCCTAACACACCCGGACTTCAGCGGCACATGGTCAACAACGAGATTTTTGAGCCGTATATGCAGCGGCTGGATGTGGATTTTGCCACATGTAAAATCGCCAAATTGCTAAATTCCCAGAAGGTGATTGAACAGAATGGAGACTCATTCACCATCCGCACGCTGAGCTCACTCCTGAACTACTTGGTAGAGTGAACAATGGGCAAAGAGTTTGAAGAGGACACAAAAGGCTTGGACTACAGGAAATGCACGAGTACAGTGAAGAACTGTGGCTGGACTCATTGGCTTGAAGGGGATGAGTTGCACCTGGAACTGCGTTTCAAGGATCAAGTGTGCAAGCAGGTGTTCCAGAAAGCGTGTTGTCTTGGCTTCAAGGTTTTTGTTAGCCTACGTATGAACTCTGAACTGTTATTCTGGTATCACCAGGTTAAGATGTTTCAGCACATTGAAAGTGCACAACTAACATGCCTACCACGTTTGATGGAACCCTTACCTTGCTGATGGCCTGACAGATGGGACTGTCGACTAGTGCATCCTATATCTATGGTCTACCTTGGCTGATGTGTAAACTGGCTTGGCCATCAATTCTGTTGGAAATAAACACCAAAGAGTATTTGGAGGTCTGTTATGTTAAAAAAGAAAGAAAAAAAAAACTAACATCCCTGCATAGAATGTTTATTAAACAAGTCAGACAGTAATCAACGATAAAGATCACATAGCAAATCCAACCCAAGCAACTCCTCAGAACGCTCCGAAAGCTCTATACTTATCCAACTTGAAGCTTCCCAACATCGAGGGAGGGTCGGAATAACAATTACACTGGGTGGAATAATCCTCGCCTCCTTAATAGAATTTAAACCTTCCTTCACGATAGCTAGGAAATTTAGCATTCTATGTCTGGACAGGAGGCTCGGTTTATGCTAGTTCAAAGCTGATCGACAACCATAGAAGCCATGCCCAAGATAGGTTTAAAATAGAAGGGCTTGAAGGATGTCCTCCAATGACAAAGGCTTTCAGAGCCATTGCTCCCCTTGCTGAATGGGCCCCGAAAGCAGAAGTATCAATAACCGCTTCCTGGAGCACCCATCTCACCCAGCGGGCAGTTGTGGCGGCTGTCACAGCTTTGAAAGGTTTCTTGAGTGAAAGAAAAAGTTGTGATACTCCTGAAGGTCTGTATTCCTTCGTCATCATCTCATATGTCCTCAGACACCGTACGACACACCACTTCGGATGACCTGGGAAGGCTGGAGAATGAACCACTCTAGTGTTAGACTTCGCACGTTGCACCACCGTGAATGACAACCCTTCCTGTGTGAACATTCGTGCAGACACCTCCGAGGCTCGGACGTCCGATACTCGCTTACACGATATCAGGCAAAGAAGCATTGCCAACTTCTCTGTTAGTTCCTTATGGGACAGGTATTGATTGTCCTGCCAAAATTGTAGTAAACGGAGCACCATATTAACATCCTACAATGAGGAATACTTCAGACGGGGAGGAAATGACAGGCGAATGCCTCTCAGTAATCTGCAGATGAGGGGATGTTCCCCTACCGGGACCTCGTGCACGGACAAGTGGCCTGCTGAAATTGTGGATCTACTCTTGTTAATCGAGTGGTGGGCTAGGCCTTGATCCACTAATTCTGACAGATAATTGACCACGTGAATAACATCAGCCCCCACGGGATCCAAACCCCGTCGCACACACCAGTGAGGCCACTTTCTCCAAGATGATCAGTAGCGTTTGTAGATTTTGCCCATTCTTTCCGGATAAGGTCCGAAGATCCTGCTGAAAGGCCCTGGATCTCCCAACGTCCCCTGTAATCCTCCAATCCATGAGATGGAGACTGCCCTCTTGAAGTAGCGGGTGCAAGCTGCCCTGCCCATCTGTCAGAAGATGAGGAGGCTGGGGAAGTAGGATTGGAAAATCCATAGAAATTTCCAGAAGAACTAGATACCAGACTTTAGATTTCCAATGCGGCATCACTAGAATTACCTCTGCCTTCTGCCTCCGGACTAAAGCCGTGAGCCAGGGAATCATGGCGAATAGGGGAAATGCAGAGCCGCGGAACAGGGTCCAATCCTGCAAGAAGGCACCTGTTGACTCTGCCAGGGGATCCGGATGCCAGCTGAAGAACCGGGGAATCTAAGTTGAGTCGTAATGCAAAGAGGTCCACTTGACATGGACCCCACCAAGCCATCAGCCTCCGGAAGAGGGATGGGTCCAGCTTCCAAGCGCTCTAATCCTGTAGATGTCTGGAAAACCAATCCGCTGTCTGAGTGAACCCGGGAGGTATTCCGCGGTGACAGATTTTGAGTCCGGCAGTGCTCCCAGAATTCTTTGGCCAAGTCTGCCAAAAGCTTGGAATGAGTGCCCCCTAGTTGATTGATGTCTCACCGCCGAGATACTGTCCATCTTTAGTAAGATGGCACAAGAGACCTTGGCTGCTATGCTGCGAATCGCGAAGGATCCGCCTAGGAGCTCTAGCAATTGATGTGTAACGATTGCTCGTGCTCAGACCAGTGCCCGCCTTTAGTAACGTATCCACAACGGGTGCCCCATCCAAGACAACTGCCGTCTGACTCGATCACCAAGTCTGGTGCGGATCCAAAAATGGCTCTTCCATTCCAGGCCTGCATATGTTCGAGCCACCAGAGGAGTTCTGTGCGCGCCTCTTGCGAGAGGGGTATCTCCTTCGAATATGAGAGGCTGCAATGCAGGTGTTGCGTCTGCAAGCGTTGAAGTACCCGATAGTGCAAAGGGCATGGAAAGTTCGCTTGTATTGAAGAGGAGAGTAGGCTGACGATCCGAGCTAGATAACGTAACGAGAATTTCTCTCTTGCTAGAATTCAGCGCAATTTTCTGCGAATCAAACACATTTTTTGTTGGGGTAATCTGAGACACTGCTGGACCGTATCGACCTCTAAGCCCAAAAAAGACATCTGTTGGGCCGGAACATAAACCGATTTCTGATCGTTCAAGACGAAGCTCTGCCGGAGATTCTGAGCCACTCGGAGTTGTGATATCAGAGTGTGTTTCACCTGGTGCATCAAAAGGATGTCGTCCAGGTACACGATGAGGCGAACACCTCGAGCTCCGATCCATTCAATGGCCGGTCTCAGCACCTTGGTGAAGCACCAAGGAGCTGATGATGACCCAAACAGCAGACACGTAAACTCGTAGATGAGCCCACCCCACTGGAATTGGAGAAATAGTCTGTGAAATGGAAAAATAGGTATGGTATGGTAAGGAAAGCGTCTTTCAGGTCGAGCCGAACGAGCCAATCGTTGAGGAGCAACACATTTTAGAAGATGGATGCCCTGCATTTTGAAATGGCGGTACACCACCCATTGAGTGAAGTCTTGTAGTTTGATTACCGGTCTGAACCCTTTGTCCTTCTTTTTGACAAGGAAGATATTGCTCAAGAACCCTTCGGGATGTAGGGAGGACCATACGATACCCTTTTTGCTTGGTAGCGCTCGAAACTCCACATCTACTACCTGGGCACCTTTATGAGAAATCCTTCTGGGTCTGGGCAGAGAGTTGCTGGGGAACCCCATGAAACTCGATGTGGAAACCCTAACAGTTTGCAACACTCGAGCGTCCCCTGTGATTGCCGCCCAATTGTGATGAAACCATCGCATCGTTCCCCCCCACCTCTGGTAGGAAAGAAGGGATAGGCCTTACCGGAGGGTCCACCAGGTGCGTTGCTTGCTACTCGGGTGTTGCCTCTACCCCCCCCCCCCCCCCCCAACCCACGTCCTTTGCCGCGTCCTCTTGAGGGGTAGAACCCCCCCGAATTTCTTCTCATCCTGCCACTGCATGGAGCGTTTATTCTGGAACTTGTAGGGTTTCTGGTTATAAGGATGGACAGAGGAGCGCCCCCTACCTCTTCCGGCCTCTCTCAAAATCTGCTGGCTGAACACCTTTATAGATTGTTGGGCTTTGTCCTACGAAGAAAAGGTGTTGAAAAACCGGGACAATTCCTTGATAAAAGGCTCTGAAGAGACCCCTATTGGCCACAGCTCGGTCCTCGGTAGAAGCCAGCTCGGCCAGTCTTGGTTCGATCTTGATGAGCAGAGAACATCTGCGCTCAGTCGATAATGCACAGTTGGTGTTGCCAAGAAAACAAAGGGCTCTCTGTGCCCAGCCGAGAGTATCTCGAGATCTTTCATGTGGCCTGTCTCTTTGGCATCCTCCGCCATGTCTATGAATTTGGTAAGTGGACCCAGGATGTCCAAAACTTTATCCTTGAGCAAACGCCAGGATCGTTCCAGACCCTTTTTAGGGTCTTTAATGAACTTGCTCATGAAGGTGGCCATTTTGGCGTCAATTTCAGAGGTCCACGCCACCTTATTAGGCCGGAACAGCTGGGGACACTTCCCCTTTTCAAAGGCCCGGACTTCCTTGTCCATAGGCTTCCGAAACCGGCTAGCCACATATGATGCCACCAGGGGTACCAGTATGAGGTACCTCCAACCAGGGTTTCTCTGCGCACCCTTCCGGGCGCCAGAATCTGCTGGGACCCAGCTCTTCATCTGATTCCCGCTAGGGGTGTCTGTGTCGTCTCCGGTATCACCATCTGCCCCAGCGTGGGGACAGGAATCCTCATTGGGGGTCCCCTCCAGTTGGGAATCCTCTGGTCTTCCTAGGCATTCACGTGTCTCTTCAGGAAGGCCTGGTGCAGCCTCTCAAAGGCGTAGGATGAAGCTGGGGCTTTCGTCTTGCCTTTCCCTTTAGGAGGCTCCCTTGCATTGGGAGGCAAGGTCCCAGACAAGTCACCCTACGTAGAGGAAACAAACGAGCGCTGGACCGTAAGTTTGATTATATGGCGGCTCAGGGGTTACTGGGCCGAGGAAACCACCCTTTCCAAGAATGCCTCTATGGCATCCACCAACCCCAAATTAATGGTTAGACGAGACTGATCCTCCTCTTCAGGCTCCCAGGTATCAAATTCACCCGCCATTGAGAAGGTCTAAGTTGAAAAGTGGCCAATGGGTTAAACAAAATCACTGAAATTACCCAACGGGTCACCAGGGACAAAATTGGTTGAGCCAAGGCTTGTTGACAGAGGTCGCTAGGGCTAATTGATTGAGCTGAGGCTTTTTAAGCAGAGACAATCGATGTAAAGCTCCGCCGAAGAACCGCACTTCTGGAGCATGAAACCGGGATTCAAGAAGTGCTGAAGCGCGAGGAACGGACAGCCTGAAACAGGAAACTGACACGCTCCGCTGGAGCTGAGAAATGCAGAGGAGGGCTTTCTTCCGATCTTTGCGTGCACGCATGTCGCACCCTATATCGGGTGAGCGAAGCCGCATAGAGGAGAGAGGCCCTGTCACACATCGGAGAAACACTCTGGATCAGAACGGCGGCCGACTCGCTCTCACATGCGGGCACGAAAAAACTTAATAGATGAATGTGGCATATGAATGCGGGCATAGAAATGACTGAGTACTCGGGGGAAACCCCCCCCCCCCCAGGCTGTGCTTATTCACTGCAGACCGAGAGGCCTTGCAGGCCAAAGGTTAGCAGAAACTGTATTAATCGCACAATAGCATGTCAATACCACACAATCTTATGTAGAAGAACAAAACCCTCAATACACAGTTCCACACAGAAAACCACAGTATCCAGGAAAAGCACTTATCTGGCTGCTGAGCAGCGAAGAAAGACGAAGTGCTGTTCCTTGATGCTGTTTACATGGGACTGTCGCTGGTCATTTTATTTGTTAAGACTCATGGGATTTGTAGTCTTTGTGGTTACTGTTAAGGCTGCTGAGCAATAAAATGGTGAGAGTTGAGCATAATCCAAGCGTTCGGTCCTGACCTAGAATTTGATCTCAGCCATTTAATTTCAGTGCACTTGTCTTTAGTTGCCCTATCACTTGGTTAACTAATTGGGATTGCCGACTGGGTACACCTGATTAATGTATAATCGCAACCCTGTGGCTGAAAGTCACACATTTGCAGCATATTCTGCTGCAGATATCTTCAACAGAAGAGGTAGATGGGCTCCTGTTATTCTCCAATCAACCCGAGTATTGTCAAATTTAAATGGAGACCTGAAAGGAAAAAATCTTTTATGTGCTGCCTCAGCAACATCAAGTTTCTGTGAACCGTTTCCAGATGTCTTTTCACAAGTGTTTTGGAAGGCTTCAGAGCAGCATTCAGTGCAATACTGTGGCCCCATAATGATCTAAGGACGAAGTATATATATTATGCTCTTAAGTCTTATTTAATTATTGCTTTTATTTTATTTTAATTTTTTTTGAGTTTTGCAAGGTTAAGGTGAGTTATGCTTCAAAACATGTATATTGCTTACTGTGGCTTTTAGGGCCAGATGAATTGAGCCTTTTTGCGTTAGCAAAAATTGCTTTTCAGATGTAGAATCGCAAAATGGGTTTGCGATTCGGTATTAGGAAGAGGTGTGTTTAGGGCGAATCTCATCGGTATGTATGAATGTTTTGTGACCACATTTGCAGTTGCAAAACATTTGCATTTTACCACCTACTGCAAGTAGGTGGTAACCCATTTGCAAATGGGAAGGGGTCCCCAAGGGACCCCTTCCCTTTTGTGAATATTTGTAAAACCATTTTTAAGAGCAGACAGTGAAGAAATAAAAACCTTCTAAGGGGTTCACTGATGCACCTGGTCCTTTAAACCAAAAAAGAAGAGATTGGCACGGAAGCTAATATCAAGAAAACCTATTTATTAACCTCACATGAGGGAGATTGCATCACACAGTACCCTCAGGCCACTGTAGGAGATAGTCTAAGGAGTAGACCCGGGCGTAGCATTACGCTTCGCCCACGTAGTGTACGTAGCGCTGCCTGCTTCGCACTTTCCGAAGTAGGCGAAGCAGGGCAGCGCTACGCACACGCCGAGGGCGAAGCGTAGCTGCTTGCCACCCGCCACCCACCTCCCGCCCGCCCTTCTTTTAAATAATATAAGCATTGAAAAATAAATTAAAATAAGTCGACTTACCCGTAAGCGCGGCGTCTCCGGGGCTCCTTCTTTCTGTTTCTAATTTCTTCTGGCAAATGCGCATGCGCGGACACCCGCGCATGCGCATTTCTCGCGAGAAATGCGCATGCGCGGGCGTCCGCGCATGCGCATTTGCCAGAAGAAATTAGAAACAGAAAGAGGGAGCCCCGGAGACGCCGCGCTTACGGGTAAGTCGACTTATTTTAATTTATTTTTCAATGCTTATATTATTTAAAAGAAGGGCGGGCGGGAGGTGGGTGGCACGTAGTGGGGCTACGCGAAGCGCGTAGTGTGCGTAGATTTGGGCACACTACGTGCTGCTTCACGTAGCCCCACTACGCCCACTACGCCCACCCTTACTAAGGAGTACAGAGAACAGGGACCTTATATATGCATAGGTTACATAGTTAGCATAAAACCAAGGGGAGGTCCTGGCTCATACAAGCATGCTTATTGACTAATATGGGTATACAAAATGTGCTTGCTCAACAAAGTGGGAGGAGAGATATTTCTCCTTACATCAGCAAGAATAGCCTGACCGTTCTAAACTAGGAGCAGATGCATTCTATCAGCTAAACCTTTCTGAGCATGTGCAAGGCTCTGTAAGAGGGAGATAGCACATGGCTAACTAAAATGGCTGCCAGGAACAAAATGGCTTTTAGCTCATGCTAACAGCAATACCTGCCATCTTTAACAGCAGTGGTCCCACGGACCACTGCCTGCTCTTAAAAAATTTAAAGAAAACTTTTAATTTTTTGTATTGTAAAGCATCTCGTCTTCTTTTAAGGAAAACAGGCTGGTTTACACACCAAAAAATGGTTTATGTAGAAGTAATCACAGACATGGTGGTATGCTGATCTCAGCAGGCCACCATCCCTATGATTTCTGCGATTACTGGGGGGGGGGGGAGGGGTCACAAATTGCAACCTACCTCAGTAATATTCATGAGGTAGATCATTTGCGACCCCCTAGGAATCGCAAAAGGTGTACGATACACCTTCATACATTGCATTTTGCGATTCACAATTAGGTAATCACAAAATGCTATCTTGATACATCTGGCCCTTAATTTTTATATATAAAATTGATAGTTAATTACCTCCCAGAAACAGGGACACCAACACTGTAGAAACTATATGCAGCATGGAGACAGATGCCCCATCCATGCTATCAGCCTTTAGTCAGACCCTCCAGGATTTCGCTGTTTGCCGCAAAATCGTCACTTTTGTAAAAATGCAGCGATTTTTACAAAAGTGCCCGCAAAATCGTCACTTTTGTAAAAATGCTGCGATTTATTTTCATAAGTGCCCGTGAAAATGAAGGAATGCAGGGAAAAGCTGAAGCAGCGAAAGGATGCTCCGGTACCTTGGGGGGAGGGGAGGGGTCTGATGGCGGTGATTAGCACTTTAACACTCAACATGACAATAGAACAGGTTGTTGGAGTAATGCCCATTCATTGAAAGGCAGAAATACTCCAACACTGTATATAAGCAATTAGAGAAAATTACTAGGAAGACACGATTACGGATAAAACAGGGAGCCCGACATCTCGAGTAAAATATGAAAAAAAATAGTTTATGCATGAGCTAGCTAGCCTCAACTATACCTCAAATAGTCCAGACACAAATAATGAAATGTACAATCACAAACATTATCAGCTAGTTAGACACAGCCTGTGAAGCCAAAGACCATCCTTGCAACAAGTATAGTTGCTGTCTCTGGATATGCAAAACTCATGTTCCACTGCAAGCTTAGTTTTCAGGCATGGACTTTCAGATGGTAGCACCGTGCAACTTTAAAAACAAATTACTCTTGGAGGGCTATGTGAAGCTAACATGCCTAGTTCAAAGCAGAAAAAAATACCTACAGACAGAATAAGTTTGAATACTTTAAGTAAACTTGAGAAGTAACATTAATTTCTATTACCAGTTTCTAGCACCTACGATGAACTGTGGGGGGCTTTGGGTCTCTAGGGTGGGGCGGAGTGATGTTGGGTAGCAAGGGATACAAAGGAATTTAACCTGGCATTTCAGCAAGGATGCAGTAAGATTTTTAAATTCACTGGTGCATGTGTATTATACTGTCCTTAGTCGCTTGCAAGAGTTTGGGCTCTCAGGAGCTCATAGTCTCTATATTGTTCAAGACCTGCCAGATCGGAACAAATGGAACAGTTATTCAGCAGTCGAGAGCAGGTCGCGAGATGTCAGCTGCTCTGTGATAATGTGAGCTTTTGCACTTGTGATGAAAAGTCATGGCTGCAGCAAGTCTCCGATGGTTGAGGCTGTGAAGGAGAGACTGTCTTTTGTACAGCTTGCAGCTGCCTCTTTAAGAATGCCCGCTTTGAGGAACAGCTTCTTGTCGGGCCACACAAAGCTCACCATGTGAATGTTCACAGACAGAACCCTGGGTGCAATTTGGATGTACCACAACAGTAACTAGCCACCTTAATGGATGCCTCTAGCAGCTTCACAAATGGGCTTTGTACCTGCAATACTTAAGCAGAGCAGGCTGCTTGCACACTCAAATCTGATTGACACTGAACAGTTGATAGTAAAGTTGGACCTATGTTTGACTTTGTGGCACCTCCCCACTGTCAACATTGGCCCTTCCTGGCTCCACTCCATTTCACATCACCTGTAGATGTGCATGAACTATATAATTCCATTGGACATTGTACTAGCTTAGTATATTTTTTTATCAGGAAGGAGGGAGAGGTGTGTGCTATAACAGCTCTGTGACTGCATCAGCACATAGAGGAAAATAGAGTATAAGATGAGGCCATGTGTACTACATTTGTGCGACTCAGTAATCCGTCACAAACTGGTTATCGGTCGCAAAGGCAATAGTTTTGTATGTAAGAAAACCATTTGCAGGCATCCATTTAGCAATACAAATGAATTATGAATTGGTACGTTAAGGACTCAAAATAGTGATTTGCTATTAAAAAATTGTTTATAGCGAATCACTATGCTTATGTCAATGCATTTGCAAATAGCGATTAGTCATAAGATAAACACCGTTTTGAATATGCAAATGACCACCTATTCTAAGCAGGTGGGACCTGTGTGCAACCTATAACAAATAGGTCAGAATGCATCTGTGATTTCCAAAATGGCTGCTGTAACTGGGATGGCAAGAAGAATATGTATTCTGGAATGGAATAGGCTAAGCAGATGTAGGATTGCATTTCCAAGGGATAGCAGCCTTCACCTGTGGGCTGCTTGCTCTGTTCCATATCCCAGGTTGCCTATTTCAAAGTAGAATACTCTGCTAAAACAGTTTTCATGTTTTTAAAGCTGAAAATGGATGGTTACAAGTAAAATAAAGAGCCGCAAAAATGCCGGTACATTTCCATATTTGCCGCTAAATTTCGATATTTGTGCCGCTAAATTTACTAATACATGCCGCAATATCCTGGGGGGTCTGTAGGCCATTGAAATGATTGGACATAAAGCAAAGAAAAGGTTTTAGGGTACCTGATACGGACGAAAAGGGGCATACTAGAACAGCTGTGTTGTTCCTGCTATCATCCTTATTATTCCTAAATTGATGAGTGGATTGCCAAACTCCGAGGTAGCAGATTGAACTCAGAGAGGGATTGACAGAAGATGCCCAGTGTACTTGACCTTCCAACTGCACAAGCAGCAATCTTGTTCTTTCCTACAAAAGAGTCCTCCGTTAGTTGACTGAAATTGATGCAAAACAAAAAGAGGGTCAATGGGTGATGTTTAGTCTTTATAATTTGGTTCTACTGGATACTTCTAACTGCAGAAACCTACCCTTGTGAGTTTCCCCAGGCACCGGACTGGTTGCAGGAGATTTTCAGAGCATCTCCCTCATGTGTCGGAAGGTGGCGTTGTCCGTCTGCGTCGGCTTTGCTCTGCTCTGGATGTGACGTGGAACACTGTATCTGCTTCACCTCAGTGTGCTGATGTCACTTTTGATTCCTTTCGACTTGAATCCTGTGATTGCTGTCTCGAGTCTGCCAGACTCGTTACCATTATCTAACCTGGTCGAAGCTAGGATCCTGCCCTCCAACATTTCAAAGTGGCACAGGCCTGTCCTGGGGATCCTACCTTCATCCCCTACCATCTTTCCTTCATAAAGCCTAGTGGTACAGACCTCCACCAGCCAATTGAACCCCAGTGCGTTTCCGACTACTTGACCCTATTCCCCATCACTCCTTTCCCCCTACATATTCGAAACTCATGGAGACTTTAGTTAAAATAATTTTATCCTTAGCTAGCCTTGCCGTAAGAACAGCAAAGCAATTGAGCACTTTCTTGGGTTATCTTCGCCATGTAGCAGTTACTTCCGCAGTTTCAACTCTTTTTTGAGGCTTTGGGAGGGATTCGGAACAGAGCAACATCAAAACATGTCTCAACAGCAACAGGTCTCTTAAATCTTTAAAGGCAAAGGCTGGGTGTCATACCTCCAGGGTACAGGCCCCAAAGGGCAACAAACTACCCAAACCTCACACCCACCCACAGCTGCCGCAAAATTGCTTTGAGTCACCATTGTTGGCACACGATCATCAAGTTGTCTCCTTTTACCTTCCTTGGTGGAAGAATCTCACATCTGACCAGTGGATGCTCTAGGTCGTACAGAGCAGTTAGTTTCCCTTTTTGACACATCCCCCCTGATATGCCTCCTACACCACAACACCTCTCAGAGGACCACGTAGGAGAAGTTCAACCTTTCTTGGCCAAGGGAGTCCTAGAAAAGAGTGCAGGCTTCGGAGGTAGGGACTGGTTGTTATTCCCATTATTTTGTTGTGCCTAAATAAGCTTGGAGGCCTTCGTTCTAGGGAAGGAAAAGATCAAAATTCTCACCCTGTCCCAAGTTTTCGCTGCCCTAGGTCCAGTGACTGGATGGTGCTGCTGGGTTTGCAGGATGAACACTTCCACAGACCCTACCTGCTGTATCCGGTAGAACACAAGCACTTTTCGTGTGTGCGCTCCCTTGCAGCCTTACCAATGCACCATGGGTATTCAAAAAGTTGATGGTCGCTGCCCATCTGCAAAGATTGGGTATACCAGTCTTTCCATATCTCGACGATGAGTTGTTGGAATGCAGGTTTGCCTTAAACAGTTGTAAACCACCTCTAGACCAGAGCACCTATTGACATCATTGGGTCTTTCCATCAACGTGCCAAAGTCACACCGACTCCCTGATGGGATCAATCGAGGACAAAATGCTTTTTTGAGATTTCCCTGTGCCTCAGAGTCCGGGTAATTTGGGCTATGATCCTGATGTTTCAACCTTTCTCCTGAGTGCTCAGAGGCTTTCTAGACCATTGGCTTCCTGTGTTCTGCTTGTGAACCACAGAAGGTGTCACATGTGGGCTCTACAATGGGATCTGAAGTCTCTGTGAGATCGGCACCAAGGGAAACTTTTGGTTTCCCCAGGTTTCGGGGGAAACTACGAAAGACTTTCAGTGGTGGCTGCTAAACAGCAGATGGAGTGATGGAAGACTCACTCTCAGATCTGATGGATGAATTGTTTAGGAGATGTCATCTGGAAGAGGTTTAGATCACAAATTCTAGCCTCTGGCAAAAGCCCGCCTCCATATCAACCTACTCAAGTTGTGGGTTATTCGCTTGGCACAAAAAAAGTACCTTCTCGCCATCAAGGGAGAATGGGGACAACTTCTCACCTACCATACAACTGCCATGTGGTACTGCAACTAACAAAGCTGAATGTGGTTGTGGGTCTTGTGCCAGGAGGCTCTCTATCTCTGGAAAGGGCTGAACGCTCGGGCATGTCTCAGATGCACACTTTGCAGGATCTTTAAACACAAGGATGGATTAGCTCAGCTGACGTTGCCTAGTAGATTTCAAATGGTGTCTGCTTGTCCAATCTTTTGCACGTTGGAGTTCCCAAGGCAGTTCTTGCTTATGGATGCCTTTCACCTGTATTGAAGCTTAGAACTCATGAGCAAGGTTTAGTCTCTACCACTCCTGCCCAGAGTTCTGAAGAAGAGACTGGAAGACCGGACCCAATTCATCTTAGTGGCTCCAGACTGGGCGAGGAGAGTGTGGGACCCAGATCTTCTGCCCATTAGCATCAGTTCTCTGACCAGGCCATCCTTTCGGGCGGATCTGCTGTTGCAACAGCAGTGCAAGGTCCTTACCGCAGCTTGCTCAACCTACACCTCCACGCATGAAGACGAAGTGGTGTCAGTTAGCTTTTGACCTTTACCCTGAAGTAGTTGTCGTTTGAGCAGCCAGCCATGCCTCCACCAAAGCGGTTTATTCAGGATGCTGGAAATTATTTGTCGGATGGTGTTCCTCTTGCCACATTCAGCCTTTACAGGCACAGTTAGCTGACAGCCTTCTGTTTTGTCTTTCCTTAGCCCAGAAAGGCCCTACTATGGTAACTGTTAAAAGGTTACTTTTTAGCCCTTTCAGCTTTCTCATACCTATCTGATCAGCCATCTCTTTTCAAATTACCCATTGTACTATGGTTCCTGAGAGTGCTGACACGTGTTCTCCCCAACACCATTCTTTTTGTTTGTTTAATCATTTTTTATTGCATTTTTAGAGAAAGAAAAACATCAAACAAATGAACACCTTACAAATATGATATAACCATAATATATGGAAAAAACGTGTGTGAATGGTTTAAGAGAAAAGAAAGAGGAGGAAAAGAGAAAATGAAAGAGCAAGGCACAAAATATAAAATGAATTTATAAAAGGGAAAGAGAAAAAATATAAAATGATTAAGAGACTAAGGTGCAGATGCATCTGAGGAGAGGAAGGAAGTAAAAGGTAACCACAGTAGATCAGATTTAATTTTCTGAGATAAGGAAAGAGCAGAAACATTAGCAATTCTGTGTTCATCACAAATATAATTCCACCATGTTAACGAAGATAGTTTAGAATTATCTTTCCTGCAAGACAAAATTACTTTAAAAGCTAGGGCAATAAAAAGGTCCTGCAACAAAGAAGTAGAAGAAGAAACCTCAAATGCCGGTGAGGCAGTACCCAAAATACATTTTGCATTGATAATGGAATATTACATTGAAATATGTTCATGCATTTAGACCAAATAGATTGCCAAAACTTAAATACATTAGGACTTTAATATAATTGGTCAATCAAGGTCCCAGTGGACGTAGAACATGACCAGCAAAGGGAAGAGGAGGAAGGGGAAAACTTGGATATACATACAGGAGTAATGAGAGCACTACTCTAAATAAAATATAAAGATTGAGTGATGCGGGCAGCACAAGAGGCTTTAAATAATTTAATCCAAAATGTATCCCATGAGGGAATAGGAAGAGATATGGATAATTATGCTTCCCAAAGTAATTCCTCATGTAAGGTGACGGGTGTCAACAACATCTTATAAATAGAAGCAGCTTTAGGTCTGAGGTCACGAGCAATACTATCAATGGGAGTGGCTGGGATAAGTGAAGGAGAAGTTAGGGGGGAAATTATTTTGTAAATAGGACTGTAATGCATCTGATAATAGGAGGTATTCATGAAGAAACGAGTTAGGTAAATCATACTGAGACTGTAATTGGGAAAAGGGAATAACAGAGTTCTGAGAAACCAACTGATAAATAAACATAATTCCCTTCTCCTTCCAGTGTTTGTAGTAAAACGATTTACGTCTGAAGTTACTAAATTTATTATACCAAATAGTAGAGGATACGAAACAATGGTATTAGTCAAAACCAGCTGAAAAGGTATTATACAATAATTGTTGGGAAAATTTCAAAATAGGATTGTTTGATATGAAAGTGCAGTTAGACCTAAACATTATATTCTTGAAAGAAAAGTCCTTCAATAAGGAGCGATCAAATGTAATCCAACGGGGTACAGGTTCATCAGCAAAATCATAAATTAAGGAAAAATACTGTAATTAAAAATGCAGAGTGATAACGTTTAAAATCAGAGTAGGGGACACCACCTTCAGACTTGGGACGTTTAAGTTTCATAAGGCCACTATGGGGATGTTTGTTATTCCATAAAAATGTAATACAAATTTTTAGAAAAATATGAAACGTGTTTCGGAACAGGTAACCTGGATATCTGAAAGAAACACGTTAGTTAGATTCCTCACCTTAGAATATCCCCAGGCGTCAGACTGGATCCGGAAGATTTTTCGTCAGCAATACCCCTTGCGCGTCGCTAGGCGTCGTCTGTGGCTCCGCGTCCGGCGCCGGATTGACGTCGTCGGAGTACTTAGACGCCGCCCTCGCGCGCTGACGTCAGTTCTTCTTTTTTCCGCGCCAGTAAGCGCAGATCCGGGAGAGCTACCCCTTTTAGTCTTTTTTAACTAAGTTTTTTTGATCCTTTTTGATCTTGTCTCGACTCCGGTGCCGGTAGGATGCCTGGTTTCAAAGCCTGTGCTGACTGTAACCGCTTGATGTCGGTTACGGATCATCACCGCCGGTGCCTTTACTGTTTGGGCCTCGACCACGACGCGGAGTCGTGTTCGGACTGCAAGGCCCTGACCTCGAAGGCTAGACGGGAGCGGTCCCGTAAGCTCCTCGAGACTCGCCACTCGGCTCCGCGCCCCTCTCGATCCCGGTCCAGGAGGAGGTCCAAGGATCGGTCGCGGAGCCGCAGCCGACGTCATCATCGCTCGTCTGGCTCCAAGTCTTCGGGTAAGTCGAAGCACTCCAAGAAGTCCAAGAGGTGACACCGCTCTTTGGACTCCCCTCGCCGGTCACGCGACTCGGCCGAGGGTCAGGGTGGTTCCACCCCCGCGGCTCCAGCGGAGCCGCAGGTGCCGCGCAAGTCCCCATACCCGCCGGTCCCTGGGACTGACGCCACGCCGGCAGAAGTCAGTGCCTTCCTCTCGGCCATGAGGAGCCTGGCTCTGGCGTCGACGCCCGCTGGCGCGCCTTCGGACCCGACTGGGCAAACTTGCATGCCGGCGGCTCCGGCCCCGGCGCTGCAGGTTCCCAAGGGACTTGCCCCCGAGCCCCTGCCGACGCCGGTCGACCTCGTCACGCCTCCTCTGCCGGTGTCTACACCGGTTCCATTTCCGACGCCGGCTCCGCTCGGCGTCGAGCCCCAGTTCAGCCCCGCTCCGGATCCGGTGCCGTTGCGGCGTCGATGGACGCCGCGTACGGCGCCGTTAGAGACACATTATGTCTATCGTCCGGCTCCGATCCTTCCTCCTGTTGACCAGGAATCGGATGACGGGGGCGAATGGGAGGGGTCCGAGGACCCTATGGCCGTTTAGGCTCAGCTGTCACAGGACTGGGCAGATGAACTGGGGGAGGCCAGTGGTCTGGATACCTCTCCAGACACTGGATACCTCTCCAGACACTGGATTCATCTCTCCTCCGACTGTGGCTTCGGAGGAGGGCGCTGCTTTCTCTGTGGTGCTGCGCAAGGCAGCCGCAGCCCTTGGGCTCAAGCTGCCTGCCGTGGCTGTGAGGACCAACGTCCTCACTGAGGTGCTTCAGTCTGCAGCAAGCTCCACTGAGCCTCTGCTGCAATTCAATGAGGCCCTCATTGACGTTCTGCAGGGCACCTGGTCCAAGCCTTCCACAGTTCCTCCTGTGGACAGCAACGTCGCCAGGCGCCACCGCCCTGCTCCGGGCGACCCCAGTTTTCTGTCCCAACACCCCACCCCCGAGAGCCTGGTTATCCAGGCTTCTACCACCCAATCCTCCTTCCCGACCGCTCCGCCGGACCGGGATTCCAAGAGACTGGAACAGTTTGGCAAAAAGCTGTTCTCCTCCCTTAGTTTGGGTCTGCGGTCCTTGAACACCGCCTGTCTTTTGGACCGTTATTCCCACTCTCTGTGGGATACGGTGGAGGACGTGCTGCCCCTGTGCCCGGAGGAGGCCCAGACACGACTTACCCAGGCTTTGGCCGATGGGAGGGATGCAGCACGACATGCAATCCGATGTGGGCTTGACACTACCGACTCGCTGGGTAGGGCGATTTCCACCACGGTGGCGCTTTGGCGTCACGCCTGGCTGCGGTCCACGTCCTTTTCGGGGGCTGTCCAGAGCACTCTCATGGACATGCCCTTTGATGGCACTCGCCTTTTTGGTGAGAAAGCGGACCGTGCGCTGGCTCGCTTCAAGGACTCCTGGGCTACGGCCAAGTCCTTGGGCCTCTCGGCCCCGCGGTCGCAAACTTCCGCCTTTCGCCCCTTTCGTGGCCAAGGAAGGGGTGCCTCCTCCCGTCCGCCTAGCCACCAGCCGCAGAACCAACCTGCACGCGGTCGCGGACTTGGTTTCTGCCGAGGCGGTTCTGGAGGACGACGCGGTCAGCCCACATCCACCCCGGCAGCATCCGCCTCCAAGCCTTCCTAGTCCGAGCTTTCCGGACCATTCCTCGCCAGTGGGCGGCAGAGTTCACCATCACCTGCTCCACTGGCGGTCCATCACATCGGACAGGTGGGTGCTGCAAATCGTCCGAAGGGGCTACTCAATCCCCTTCGAGACGACTCCTCCAGCCATGCCACCGCAGCACCACCGTATCTCGGAGGATCATTTGAATCTTCTGCGAGAGGAAGTTTCGGCCCTCTTGGCCAAAGAGGCCGTCGAGCGCGTTCCGAGCCCAGAAGTAGGTCGTGGTTGTTATTCCCACTACTTTCTGGTTCCCAAGAAGGGCAAAGGGGGCCTACGTACTATCTTGGACCTCAGGAACGTCAATGCCTTCCTCCGGAAGGAACGGTTCAAAATGTTGACTTTGGCTCAGGTTCTAGCTGCCGTCGACCCTGGAGACTGGATGGTAGCGTTGGACTTGCAGGACGCATATTTCCACATGCCCACCGGCGTTACCTGCGGTTCACGGTGGGCCAGGAGCATTTTCAGTTCACCGTGCTCCCTTTCGGCCTCACCAGTGCCCCTCGGGTGTTCACGAAAGTGATGGCGGTGGTCGCAGCTCATCTGCGCAGATCATGGGTTCCAGTCTTCCCCTATCTCGACGACTGGTTGTTGAAGGCGGGCTCGCCCCAGGCAGTCGTCTCCCACCTCCAGACTACGGCGGATCTCCTGCATTTGCTGGGGTTTTCCATCAACGTGCCGAAGTCACACCTGAGTCCCTCTCAGAAGCTCCTCTTCATCGGAGCGGTTCTCGATTCGGCGCAGTTCCGGGTCTATCCGCCGGAACAGCGGGTCCATGATATTCAGGCCCTGATTCCCATCTTTCGGCCTCTATCCTGGGTTTCGGTCAGGCTAGTGTTGCGGCTTCTGGGGCTGCTGGCCTCCTGCATCCTACTAGTGCATCACGCCAGACGGCGGATGCGGGCTCTGCAGTGGGACCTGAAGTTTCAGTGGGCCCTGAAGTTTCAGTGGGCCCAGCATCACGGCAACCTGTCCGACCATGTCTTGATCTCGGAGGGCACTGCGCAGCAGTTGCAGTGGTGGCTCACGGACCGCGATTGGGTCACGGGCAAGAGCCTCTCCCTTCCCCAACCGGAGCATGTCGTAGTGACGGATGCGTCCCTCCTGGGATGGGGTGGCCATATGGGAGAGGCGGAGATCAGAGGCCTCTGGTCTCCGGCGGAGTCTCGCCTCCACATCAACCTGTTGGAGTTGAGAGCGATCCGACTTGCACTGAAAGCCTTCCTTCCCTCTGTCAGGGGAAGTGTTGTGCAGGTGTTCACGGACAACACCGCCGCCATGTGGTATTGCAACACACAGGGCGGGGTGGGGTCGTGGACCCTTTGTCAGGAGGCTCTGCGCCTCTGGACGTGGCTGGAACACCAGGGCGTCACCCTAGTGGTTCAACATCTGGCGGGCTCTCTGAACCCCAGAGCAGACGAACTCAGCCGCCGGTGCATGATGGATCACGAATGGCGTCTGAACTCCGAAGTGGCGCAAGGTCTCTTTCCGCAGTGGGGAGAGCCTTGGTTAGATCTATTCGCCACCGAAGAGAACGCGCAATGTCAGCAGTTCTGCGCGTTGGAATTTCCAAGGCGGCACTCGCTCGGCAACGCTTTTCGTCACGAGTGTAGTTGCGGTCTGTTGTACGCCTTTCCGCCTATTCCACTTCTGCCCAGAGTGCTGAAGAAGATCAGGCACGACCGGGCCAAAGTCATCTTGGTGGCTCCGGATTGGGCACGAAGGTACTGGTATCCCGAGCTACTCAGTATGTTGACCGATCCTCCGATACGTCTGCCCCTTCGGGAGGATCTTCTGTCGCAGCAGCAGGGGACGGTCCTCCACCCGAAAATGTCCAGCCTCCACCTCCATGCGTGGAGATTGCGCGGCGGCAGTTGATGCCATTTGACTTGCCTCCTGAAGTCTGTGATATCATTCTGGCAGCCAGGCGTCCCTCCACAAAGACGGTATACGCCTGCCGGTGGAACAGATTTGTGGCATGGTGCACAGCAAAGGCTGTGGATCCCCTTTCCGCCCCTCTTTCTGAGGTTCTCCTCTTTCTTCTTTCTTTGGCCCGGCAGGGCTCTGCCCTGGGCACCTTGAAAGGTTATCTTGCTGCCCTCTCTGCCTTCTTACGGCTTCCTGATCAGTCTTCTCTTTTAAAGTCCCCTGTGGTTCAACGCTTTCTTAAAGGCATTACTCATACGTTCCCTCCTGTTCCTTTCGTAATGCCTCAGTGGGACTTGAATCTTGTTCTCACATTTCTGATGTGCGCTCCCTTTGAGCCTCTTCACAATTGTCCTCTTTGTCTTCTGACGCTTAAGACTGCTTTCCTGGTAGCCATCACCTCGGCTAGACGGGTGAGTGAGCTCCAGGCTCTATCGTCCAAGCCTCCTTTTCTCTCTTCATCCGGACAAGGTTGTCCTTCGGCCTCGTCCTTCTTTTCTACTGAAAGTGGTGACTCCCTTTCATCTTGGGCAGTCTGTCACCTTGCCCACCTTCTTTTCGCCTCCGCATCCTTCCAAAGAGGAAGAGAGGCTCCACCGTCTGGACCCAAAGCGTGCGCTCTCTTTTTATTTGGACCGCACAAAACAGTTCCGGGTGGACGACCAACTTTTCGTTGGATACGTGGGTGCTAAGAAGGGAAAAGCTGTGCACAAACGGACCATCTCCCGGTGGGTCGTTTTGTGCATCAAAATTTGTTACTCCTTGGCGAAAAAGGACCCTCCTGTTGGGCTGCGTGCCCATTCCACTTGGGCTACAGCGGCTACTACTGCTTTGGGACGGGGAGTCCCGTTGCAGGACATCTGTCAGGCGGCTACGTGGGCTTTGCTACACACGTTTGCCAGGCATTATTGCCTAGACAGCCAAGTCCGGAGGGATGGCTTCTTTGGCCGTTCTGTCCTCCAGGACTTTCTGGTGTGATCTTGGTTCGCAGACCCACCACCGGGGATGGAATTGCTTGGGTATCTATTCTAAGGTGAGGAATCTAACTAATGTGTTTCTTTCAGATGAACAAGTTACTTACCTTCGGTAACGATGTATCTGTAAGAAACATTAGTTAGTTAGATTCCTCACCGACCCACCCATCCTCCCCGTTCTGCGAACTGACATCTAGGGTTAAGGCTATCCCTTTCAGGGCCCTAGACTTTTTTGGCACCAGTGTCGGTATCTTGCATGGCTCTGCGTTCTTGGCGTGGAAGGCTATGTACAAGAACTGACGTCAGCGTGCGAGGGCGGCGTCTAAGTACTCCGACGTCATTCCGGCGCACGACGCCGACGACGGACGCGGAGCCACAGACGACACCTAGCGACGCGCAAGGGGTATTGCTGATGAAAAATCTTCCGGATCCAGTCTGACGCCTGGGGATATTCTAAGGTGAGGAATCTAACTAACTAATGTTTCTTACAGATACATCGTTACCGAAGGTAAGTAACTTGTTCAATGTGTAAAGGACATGGAGAGCAATCATCATTTTAATAGTGTCTTATCTACCCCACCATGATAGGTGGAGAGAAGACCAAGAAAAAAGCAATTTCTGTAATTTGGTAATTAATGTATTAAACAAATAACTTGGGCGTCGATTCCGATCCTGGAGAAACCGGGTACGAACCGTCGGACGGAGCATTTTCTCCGTCCGACTCGTACCCGGTCAAAAAACATTACAAAAATGCAAGTACGATTCTAATGGAAACACTATTTCCGTACGAATCGTACAAAACACCGAGCGACGAAAATATACATACAAATGTGATCCGGGAAAGCGCCGACGTGACGTCGGGACGCACTCAGGCTTCGTTTCATGAACCAGGAAGTACGATCCGTACCGACGTCACCCCGCACGGATTATATTCTCTGGCTGCCAAAAACTGCCGGGAAATCAGGACGACGCGCACAAGGAGCACCTGTATGTGACGGACAGCCATGGACCCGAACCTACGTGTCATCCCAGCCCTCATAGCAGTCCACCTGCTCTACAGGAACCGACGCAGACGCCGCAGGTCAGAACAACACCCAGGGGCAAAGGGGGGGGCAGGGGCAGGACACATAACCCCCCACCCAAGTCACAGATCAGACATGCCCTGGACATACCTGACCTGCAGGACCTGGTCACTTCGAGGGGGTGGGGGCGTGTCCAGCAACGCAAGCATCCGCCACAACGGAAGTGGATGTTGACGCGAACCGGCAACACAACAATTCCGGTACATACCGTACCCACGCCTTAAGAGCGTGGGTACGGGTCGTACCACGCCCACCCCTACATCACCCCAACAATGGCGGTACGGCCCGTACCCACGTTCTAAAGGCCTGGGTACGGGCTGTACCAGCATTGTTGGGGTGATGTAGGGGTACGCGTGGTACGACCCGTACCCACGCTCTGAAGGCCTGGGTATGGTGCGTACCCTTACGGCACCCCATTGGGGGTCTGCACCGTACCCAGGCCTTAAGAGCGTGGGTACGGGTCGTACCACGCGTACCCCTACGTCACTCCAACAATGGCGGTACGGCCCGTACCCACGCTCTTCAGGCCTGGGTACGGTGCGGACCCCCCAATGGGGTGCCGTAGGGGTACGCATCGTACCCAGGCCTTCAGAGCGTGGGTACGGGCCGTACAGCCATTGTTGGAGTGACATAGGGGTATGCATGGTACGACCCGTACCCACACTCTTAAGGCCTGGGTACGATGCGGACCCCTACGGCACCCCAACAATGGTGGTACGCACCGTACCCACGTTCCAAAGGCATGGGTATGGGCCGTACTCAGGCCTGCAGAGCGTGGGTACGGGAATGTACGGAGCGTACCCACACCCGTGTATGTATGGAGCATACCCACACCCCACCAGTGTATTTTCGGAGCGTACCCCCACCCGTGTATGTACGGAGCGTACCCCCACCCGTGTATGAATGGAGCGTACCCACACCCCACCAGTGTATGTACGGAGCGTACCCCCACCCGTGTATTTCCCGAGCGTACATGGCCAGACATAGGAGGGGTAGGTGCAGAGTCCTCCCAGCAGTGCCCAGACACAGGAGGGGTGGGTGCAGAGTCCTCCCAGCAGTGCCCAGACATAGGAGGGGTGGGTGCCTATCACTCCCAGCAGTGCCCAGACACAGGAGGGGTGGGTGCAGAGTCCTCCCACAGGAGGGGTGGGTGCAGAGTCCTCCCAGCAGTGCCCAGACATAGGAGGGGTGGGTGCAGAGTCCTGCCAGCAGTGCCCAGACATAGGAGGCGTGGGTGCCTATCACTCCCAGCAGTGCCCAGACACAGGAGGGGTGGGTGCAGAGTCCTCCCAGCAGTTCCCAGACACAGGAGGGGTGGGTGCAGAGTCCTCCCAGCAGTGCCCAGACATAGGAGGGGTGGGTGCCTATCACTCCCAGCAGTGCCCAGACATAGGAGGGGTGGGTGCCTATCACTCCCAGCAGTGCCCAGACATAGGAGGGGTGGGTGCCTATCACTCCCAGCAGTGCCCAGACATAGGAGGCGTGGGTGCCTATCACTCCCAGCAGTGCCCAGACACAGGAGGGGTGGGTGCAGAGTCCTCCCAGCAGTGCCCAGACATAGGAGGGGTGGGTGCAGAGTCCTCCCAGCAGTGCCCAGACATAGGAGGGGTGGGTGCAGTATCCACCCAGCACTGCCCAGACATAGGAGGGGTGGGTGCAGAGTCCTCCCAGCAGTGCCCAGACACAGGAGGGGTGTGTGCAGAGTCCTCCCAGCAGTGCCCAGACATAGGAGTGGTGGGTGCCGATCACTCCCAGCAGTGCCCAGACATAGGAGGGGTGGGTGCCTATCACTCCCAGCAGTGCCCAGACACAGGAGAGGTGGGTGCAGAGTCCTCCCAGCAGTGCCCAGACATAGGAGGGGTGGGTGCCTATCACTCCCAGCAGTGCCCAGACACAGGAGGGATGGGTGTAGAGTCCTCCCAGCAGTGCCCAGACACAGGAGGGGTGGGTGCAGAGTCCTCCCAGCAGTGCCCAAACACAGGAGGGGTGGGTGCAGAGTCCTCCCAGCAGTGCCCATGGAAAGAAAAGGGTGGAGTACCCACAGATACAATGGCCACAAATGTCAGTCAGGTGCCCAAAGACCCTGCAGAACACGTAACACATGTGTGCGAGGCTGGGAGTACACACATGCATAGTGTGTAAAAGGGAACATGTCCACATGAAGTAATGTCAATAAACTCCATACAGAAGTACAGTGACCACCAAGGATGCCACTAATGATGCAGGTGGAGACATTGCCCAGCATGCATGGCCAAAGTTGAACGGATCCGTCACACACCAAGGAAATGTAGACACAGCTCAGCACAACATTTTGGAAACACCCTGCAGGGAAGATGTCAGGGTCCACAGAGGAAGGAACACACCTTGGGACAATTTCACCATACAGTAAGAACACACATGACCAAAGATTATTTGCAGAGCCCTTGTGATGGCACACAGATACCAGGGTCCACCCCATGAGCAGCACACCACAACATTTCCCAGACACCTAACCCATTATCACCACCCCAAATCATGGAGCAGCACCACCAACAGCAATACCAGAAAAGCAGTAGTGTACAAAGGAAAAAAAAACATTGCTTTATTCAGCATGAATTTTTTTTTTTTATAAATAAAACTTCAATATGTACAAGGCCCATAGGGCAGTCCATAGTCCAATTCCTGGTGTGGGACACACAGGGACGCGTGTGCCCTAGCTTGCCTGCACAGTCAGACTCCTTCGTCTTCCAGAGGGGGGGCCATCATGTGGGGGGGGGAAGGACCAGGCACCGCAGTGACAAGAGGGGCAAGGGTAGGTGTTGTGGGTGCAGGGACGGAGGACTCCACCACAGGGGGTGGGGCAGCGCCAAAGGTGGTGGTGAGAATGGCGCTGCACACGGTTGCAAGGTCCCCCAGCGTCTCCCCTGCACCCGAAGGAACCACAGGCCCCAAGGAGGGGGGGGGGGTCGGAGGGATGGGTCGCAGCGCTACTGGGGGAGGTTGTGGACAGGGGGGGGGGGACTCAACTACCCTGACCGGGGACTCCTTTGACCGCTTGCTGGGTGGTGTCACTGTTGGGCTCAGGGACAGAGCGGCCATGAAGGAATTGTTGTTGGAATCTTGGCCAGGAGAGCTGAGGGGAGTGGATTCGGAGGGAGTGGGTTGTGAGGAATGTGGACTCCCACTGTGGCTGAGTGTCTTCCGTTTGCCCCCCGACCCAGTGGGTGTGACTACTTCACCCTGTGTGTGCGTGAGAGGAGGTGTGCGCTTGGCCTTCCCTGGTGGTGTGGTGCCTGTGTCTGGTGGGGTGCGTGCATGGGGACGTCTGGGTGTGCGTGGGACAGGCATGGGAGTGGGAAGTGTGGATGGTGCAGGGGTAGGGGGGATCGCAGCGCTGCAGGAGATTCACTGCTGCAGTCAGTGTCGAGTCTATGGACCTCAGACTGCGCAGCTGAGATGCCCTCCATGTATGCCTCCATCTGGGTGAGCACTCGGGTGTGGCCATGGAACACATTAAGCATCGCAGTCTGACCAACCTGCAACTGGCGCAGGATGTCTACAGACTCGGCATTCACGGCAGCGGTGGAGACAGGGGCAGGGGGTGCCGTGCCTGGCAAGAAGGAGACACGTGGTGACCTAGCACGGCGGGAAGGGACCCGAGCAAGGAAGAACCCCACCGGTTTACTTAGGGGAACAGGTTATGCACTGCACATTTAAACCCTGGCAGTGCATCCATGCAACTGCGCACTTCTGCGCACTTCCAAAAGCTGGTGACACACAACAAACACACATGTACCTACCCCCTTCCTGCTGCTGCTTCTCCCGTAAGCGCCTATCCAAGTCGGGGAAGACCACCGCCAGCACACGCTTATGGATGTGGGTCAGACGCCGGCGCCCACGGTTCTTGTGGCTCTCAGGTGAGTCCCCCAGCAGGACCCGTGCGATCCTCCTCGTCCAGCACCGGATATCCTGCCAGCTTTTCCTCACCTGGGCTAGGCGCCGCTTCCGACCCTCCGTCTTCCTCACGGCACTGACGGCTTGCTTCCATATCTCCCCCTTGGCATGGACGCCTACCTGTGAGGATGCAAAAGTGAGAATACTTTAATACACCTGAGCAATGACACAGAGACACACATATTAATAATTTTTCTTGTTTGAACAGGCCATGGTATGCAGGCAACTCATTGCACCTTTGTCATAGAACCATTATCCTCTGGGGAAGGCCAAATGCACTACGTGGCATTGAAAGTACACAGGTGGCATGAGGGGTGCCACACAATCAATGATCCTGGATCACACTGCATCAGAAGCTACACCAGGATTATGTATAGCACCTCAAAGCAGTCACATGCCCCAGCCCACTGACGCAACCTCAGCAGAGTACACAGACACACACAGGCACAGGACAATCACCTGCCATTGCCAACTGCGGGTACAAACCTCACTCTGGCCATGTGCCACTAGCCTTGGGGGTGTCACAGGTGTGGGGCTGGCTCAGCACGGCAGTCACACAGCACTGCTCCCTGCTCACATCAGATGGGCAGGGTATATCCATCCCTCATGCAGCTGGCGTGCAACACTCCACATATGCACTCACCCACATGACAGGGGACTCACACACACACACACACACACCAATGTCCAGGGGACGAACACATCATTTGGACACTCTCAGCACAGGTACAATAAACAAACACACATCTATGGGTACTGTCACCTGTCACACTGGGGGGGACCACATAATCACATCAGGACTGTAGAAACAACATTCCCAGGAGGAGTAGCCAGGCTGAATGTGGCATGCACCATGCATTGATTGTCACAGTAAGCACTATGCAAGTGAGGAGTGCACACAGGAACTACAGCATGCTCTGCATGGGAGACATGAGGCATTCCCCACCCTGGGACCCACTCTAAACAACATTGCATGTCGGTCACACATGGACACAATGCCAGAAGTCACAGTCACAAAAAAGGGGCACAGTCTAAGCTAGTGGAGTCAGCACCCACCTGCTCCCCTGGTCGACCATACAGCATGGTGTACTGTGGGAGGATCACATCCACCAACGCAATATTCTCCTCCATGGTGAATGGCTGGGCCCTCTCCACAGACCTGGACATGGTGCCAGAGGAATCACGAGCAGCAGCAGTGTTGTGGAATGAAAGGATGTGCAGGCAAGTGCTCTCTCATGGGACCTGGCTGCCTTATATCTGCCTTGCTGGGCTGTTTCATTTACAGGAGTACAGAGTGATTGGTCAGTCACATTAGCATCCTACGTTTCCTCCAATCCCTTTAAACCTACCCCAGTGAGTGGCTGTGCATGGTTTAAAAATTGAGCATGATGTCAAGTCAACAACCACTTTGCAACAAAGTATATTGTTTCCAACCGACTTCTGCTGGCCACCTGATGAAAAAATTCAAACTTCAAACTTGGTCTCCATGACAACCAGCATGCATTTAGGCCCTTATACTTGTCCCTCATGTGTCCCCTATGTTATTTCAATATTTACACACAGGTACGGTGCGTTCCACGGCCCTAGGGCACCCCAAATGCAGTGAAACGGATCGTACAGGCGTGTGTACGGTCCCTATCACTATGGGAGTGCTGGCGTATGCGTACGCCATAGTAATACGGACCGTACACATGCGTGTATGGTCCGTATTACTATGGCGTACGCATACGCCAGCACTCCCATAGTGATAGGGAGCCTACACACGCCTGTACGGTCCGTATTACTATGGCGTACGCATACGACGAGCACTCCCATAGTGATAGGGACCGTACACACGCCTGTACGGTCCGTCTTACTATGGCGTACGCATACGCCAGCACTCCCATTGTGATAGGGACCCTACACATGCCCTCAGAGCGTATGTACGGTGCGTTTCACACCTGACAGTGGTGACAGGCGGCACACAGACAGGAATAGAGCTGTCATACTTGGCCAAGGCTGGACATCAAGGCATTGTCTGTGCAGTACTACATGTGTCGGGCACAGGTGTGTCAGACTGTGATGTGGCACATTACTCCTGAGGTGTGAAGCAAATAAATGTATGATGAGCTGTGTACACATGTCATGTGTGATGGTGCACTATGTGCCACACATCCCCTTCACTCCTTTGACATGTGTGCATGTAGTACAGACTTGTTGAGCCATGCGTCACTGGCATGGCACAGTCACCGACACCCGCAACTGTCCCCTGATGCCAGGTACACAGAATATTCCACCTGTCATGTGAATGCCCGCGTTGCATGCTGTAACTATGTCATGTGTGTGTAATGTGTTCCCATAGGTTTGCTGTAGGTGTTTGGTCAAATGCATCGGCAGTTGCTGCAACCAACATGTGTCTGTGTGTAGATGGGCATGGCACACTGTTACGCACACCAGCCCACATGTGTAATCCGACGTAAGGTGTGTATGTATGCATCGACATGGAGTTTCAAAACAAGGACATTTCTGCATACTCTCAATGTATGTGTGATCAGTCTTGACATGTACTCCTTCATGGCAAGGTATGTGGTCTGTCCTTTTTCTATGACATGTGACCTGTGCCTCTAGTGTTCCGCAACCTGTCTGTATGATTAACATACTTATTCTGCACATATGCGGATGTCTGGCACTCCTGTGATGCGTCTGCCTGTTCACTCACACTGGCCCACAGCTAGTTTCATGCCATGTCCTGTTGAGCTTGAGAATCCACGTTTGTGGCTGGCTCTTGGTAGGAGTGTCACCTGCCTGGCATACGTGTCCAGGATATGTTGCACAGACCTGACTCTGTCTGTAGCATATGTGTATTGCCTGTTGAACATGTGCTCAGTACATTGACATTGGTGGTGTACTGTACTCACTCTTCGTTGTCCCTTCAAATTTACTGCAGGGCTCCGCCTCTCCCCCGACCAATGCCAGACTTGGCTGCCCTGAGGGAACGTGACTGTATACGCCGCTACCGCTTCAGCCAACCGTTGATTGAGGACTTGACCGCCCGGCTGGAAGCACACCTCCAACCGCTACACAGGTATCCTACTGCACTGACACCCAAGATGAAGGTGATGGCAGCCCTACATTTCTTTGCCACGGGTACCTTTCAATATACCATTGCTCATGTTGGTGGCATGTCCCAAACCATGTTCAGCCGTGTTCTGTATGATTTTTTAGAGGCCATGTTGGATTACCTGGATGAGTTAATTAAATTCCCAAATCCTGAGCAGTTCACGGGTGTCAAGCGTGAGTTCTATGCCCTGGGAGGGATGCCCCATGTCATTGGGTCCATAGATGGAACACATGTGGCTTTGGTACCACCACAGGCACAGGAGGTAGCGTATAGGAACCGCAAGCATTACCACTCCATTAATGCCCTTGTGGTGTGTCTTGCCAACATGGTGATATCACATGTCTGTGCTCGTTTTCCAGGATCAGCACACGATGCCTACATCATGAGGCGTAGCAGGGTGCCTGAAATGATGCTGCAGCTGCGCAACGAACGAGCATGTATTGTTGGTGGGTATACTCTGGCAGTCCTGTATTTAGCGTCATCTTCCTGTCTTACTGCTTCTCCTGACCCACTTTTGTCCATGATGTTTCCATGTAGGGGACGCTGGCTATCCCAACATGCCATGGCTGATCACGCCTCTCCGCAACCCCAGCACGGCTGCCGAGCACCGCTACAACAACGCCCATGGGCGGACCAGGCGAGTGATAGAGAGGACGTTTGGCCTCCTGAAGAGCCGATTCCGTTGCCTCCACAAAACCGGCGGCGCACACCCATATGCACCGGTGAAGGTCTGCAAGATCTTCCTCGTGTGCTGCATGCTGCACAACATGGCAGTGGAGAAAGGTGTGCCACTCATCCTGGATCCGGATGAGCAGGACCATCCACCCGTGGAGGATGAAGGGCTTGGTGACGAGGCAAGTGATGTGGAGGAGGAGGAGGCGGTGGAGGACATCCGTAGTCGGCTCATACGTGACTTCTTTGCTTAGTGGTGAGTTCCAGTGTCTGAGTGTGCACGCATTGGGCCGTGTGTGGCATGTGTTGCAATGTGTGTGTCCATCTGCAGGTCTGCCAAGTGAGTCAGAGGATTGTTTGGATGTGTCACTCGAGTGATGGTGCAATAGAATAATGTTTTTCCAGAGTCCTCATTGTCACCTAGCATATTGACAACCTTATACGTGTCGAGTACATGCACATGCATACGGATGTGCTTCTTTTGGCTGACTCCTTGGGTGTCTCTCATCCACAGGTACTTGTGCATGCTGCCTGCTCGTGGCATTGTTGTGCTCCTGCTATTCCTCATGAACACAGCAACATGTGCTGAATCAGCGTTATATGCACGGACAAGTATGAAAATCTCCTTAGGGTAAGGGATGCAGCAGGGCTTTTTGGGTGTGGTATTTGTTTGCAATGTGTGTGCACTGCTCCTGTTCATGTTTGGTTACTTTGCATACATGTAGAATCACCATGGGGCACATGACATGGAGCTGAATTCACCTGAATTGATGGTCAGACTTGGTGACAGTCATCTGTAATGGGATTGTGGATTGTGATGAAGCCATCAATGTGTGTAACACTGCCCTCGGAAACATACGGGTTGCACGGGGTTGACATGGTGTGTGAATTCCCCATTAGAGGCTCAATGGTGTATAGCAGCCTCTCCGTGAGCAGCAGTGGGTGTTTAGCTGTAACCCGTCACTTGTGTGCCAGTTCTATGGATTTCCAGCATCTGTGGTGCAAAGGGGGGTGCCAGTGTCGGTCCCACATGTTCATCCACATGACCTGTGTATGTGTTGACAGAGTTGCATTAGCATTCCGACACACATGACTAATAAAGGTGTCCCTCTGCCTCCAAGGTGCATCATCTCTGTCAATGGTGGTCTGTTGCCACTGTGCATGCGGCATGTCTGGCATAGTTATCAGAGATAGTGCATATGAGTCTATGTGTAGAGTAGCAAGATGCAAGCTGTTTGTCAGGGATTAGAATCTGTATTGTGCATGATGTCCATGGCTGTGTAGGTATTGTGGCATGTCAGTCTCCACGACGGCCACTGTGCTGCATGTGCATCCATTGTGTGTGTGTGTGCGCCATGTTGAACCAGACATTCCTTCCTTGACATACACCTTTTGCATAGTTCCTTCCTGAGATCCTTGTCTTTGTGTGCAACTTGTGGCATTGTTTTCTTGACATGGCGCATGCTGCTGCAGGCCCTGCAGCAAGGGCACCCAGTGTCCACGCAAACGAGCTGGTGTTCATCATGGATTGCTTGCTGACATGTGCTATGCTGATCAGCAGCATCTGTGCCTCATGCTGCAGCACACTCTGCATTGTGCACAAGATCCCCAGCTCCATCCACCTCAAGGCAAGAGAGACCATCCCCCAGGTCAACTACAACATCTGTGTCTAATCCTACCCTGCACTCTACGGACATGTGCGTTACAACTCCCATGATACTTGTCCACATCCAGGGTGCATCTGCACAGCTCTGCTTCTACATCCGGCGACCAAGCCACATCAACGTCCAACAGAGATGGGGGGGCTGATCACTGCCAGCTGCAGGATGACCTTCTCAATCCACGCCCACACTCAGGATGCAGCCCACAACCCCAACACAACCTTGTGGCACTGTGATCCAAGACCCCATTGTGCCATCTCCATGCATCCAACCTTGGCCGGCCCACCATTCTCCACATCCACCTGACTCAAGCATACAGGACATGGTTCTGCGACCTGTCTACACATACCTGGGAGTAGCACCCCAGGACACTCCACATGATCCCTGACCTCTGCGCATGACTGTTGCTCTTCTAAATAGGTCTGTAGGCACAGTTGTGCGGGCACCCCCTCAGCTGGTTGGGCCCATCACGGGTGAGTATGGTGCTCCATGTCTGTATTGGGTGATACATTGTGACCCATGTGTGTCCTGTGCCAGACTCAGACCCCAGGGTATGGATGGTTGTAGTTATTTAAAATACTCAGGCATCGTTTGACTTTACAACACACACATGTAATGGAATAATGCAAAATGACGTCATCATCTCTTGATAGTGGTGAATTTTATTTGTGGTGGGGTACGTGTTTGGGGGGGGATGACAAGAGGTGCTTGCCGGGTGTGTAGAATCCAAAGTTCACTGGGGGAGTTGATATCCTTGCCATTGGAAGTCATCAGAGTCCATGCCACAGTCTTTGTCAACATTGGTCAGACAGTGACCAGCAAGTCCATGTGGCAGAGAATGTCATTTGCTGATGTGCTGCTGTTGGGCCAGAGGGCCAGGTGCCAGGCCAGGTGACCTGGGAGATGGTGATGTTCCGCTGACTCTCACGGTCTTTTGCGTGGACGACCCACCTTCCTGCGGGGACCCTCAGAAGCAGGCCGTGACGATGCTTGTGATGCTCCGTCGGATGAATCCTCCTCCTCCTGATCCCTCCCTGTGGCTGGTGATGTTCTTTGCCTGGTGGCACAGGGAGGGTTGCCCATGTTTTCGGCAATCCGACGGAGTACACGGGTCATGTCCGTTTGCACCGCCACGAGCTCAGCCAGTCTTGCCTCCATCCGTCCTTGGTGTTGCTGTTGACTGGCATATTGCTCGGCCTGCACGTTCTTTATCTGGTTGAGGGCCTCCATGGCCTGGCTGATGCCCTTGGTGTCAGGCCGGTATGTGTCCAGGATGTTGCAGATGTGTGACATTACCAGTTCCTGAGCCAACTGGTCAGGTTCGCGCCTCCGCCGTCCTCCACTCCCACCACCCCTGCCCACTTGCGCCTGGCCTGCCGTTGTGGGCACATCGGGTCTCCGGGACCCCTGAGGGATGGCATTTGCGTTGTCGCCTGCCTCCTCCTGGGTGCCCGGACAACCTTGTCCCTCCTGGGCAGCCTGGCTGTGTTGTCGTGTGCGGGCAGGGCTCCTGGGTGTCTCCTGGGATGTGGCAGGAATGGGGGTGGTGGTTGGCACAGTTGTACCTGACGCAGGTGCTGCAGGTGGTTGGACACCAGAGGGGCCAGGTTGGTCTGGGTCATCCACGGAGTGGTGAGAGTCGTCGCTGCCGGTGGGGTCCTCTTCACGCAGAGCCTGGTCCTGTGAGTCTTCCCCCCCCCCCAGTGTTGGGGGGAGATCGACGACGTTGACCTGTGTGTGAGAGAGACCATGTTAATTGTGTTACATGCGACATCCATATTTCATTCATTTTTGAGTTGGCACAGTTCCTCTAGGTAGTTGGATATGTCTTGCATTCCTCTCACAGTGCACTTGTGCATGGGTATGTCCCTTGGCCACAGCTTTCGACACTTTACCTATGTGTGACACAATCTTAGTTGATGCATCTTTTTGGAACGCAGGCAGCAGTGTAGTGAGCGGGCGTAGCGAGCCATGCAGAGCCGCCTTACATGTTGCACTGTACGTGGCCAAATGGTGTTTTTTCCATGCTATTTGAGAAAGCAGGTAGGTAACTTAAGCATTTGTGACAGGGTTCTAACAAACACAGTGGGTGGGTATACTGGGTGTAAGGTTAGGTTTGTGCCTGCAGCACGGATGTACTCGTGCACGGATTGACACATGGCCCAGTGTTTATCAAAGGTAAAAGGGGGGGTTAAGGCACTGCCAAACCTTGTCTACATACACACAGTCCACCTGCTGACGAGCGGACATGGCCAAACCACCCAAGGGTGATTTGGTCTCCCTCTGTCTCCCTCTCTCCCTCCCTCTGTCACCCTCCTCCCTCTGTCTGTCTGTCTCCCTGTGTCCCCCTCTGTCTCCGTCCCTCTCTCTCCCCCTCTCCCTCCCCCTGTGTGTCACCCTCTGTCACCTCAGCCCAGCTCCCTGGGCACACACAGTTTGCAGGTCTTTCAAAGGCCATTGGCTTGTTCATGTGGGTTTGTTTCTAATCACCGGGCACCCATTGGGCGGAGTGTCTGAGTCTGCGCTGCTGCTGTGGCGGTGTGCTGACACTCTTTCAGAGTGTTGCATCTTCATTAGCTGCTGTTATGTGCAAATTGTGCCTTCATACCCATGTCATCCTGCAACGCGGCCACCATTTGCAGGCAACACAGTACTGTGTGGGGACACACTGTTTGTATGGCTGTGCCCTGGGCCATATGGGCTGAGGGCATTGTTGTGCGCTTCTGAGTTGCTCAATGTTAGTTTTGAGGCCCACCCTCCCGGCATCGGGGACATCCTGTCTTGTGTTGGTGTTTTGTGTGGCCTGTGACTTGGCATGGCCTTGCTTGGTGCATGGGGCATGGAGGCGCTAGTGGCATGTGTGTGTTTTTGGAGTGTGGTTGTGTCCGGTGCTGGCTTTGGGGGGGTTGCATGCATGATTGGGATTTTGGTTGTGTATGGCGTTCCCCCATGTGAGGTGAGTTGTTTGTGTACTCACCAGGGTCTCGGACTCCTTCTAGTCCGTGTACTCCCACCGGCGGCAGCGTGGCCATCACCTTCTCCTCCCAGGGATGGTATTGTACCCGTCTGCGGGGCGGCCCTCCAGTGATGATCCCCTGGTTGTGATCGTCCGTCATTTTGCGGCGGACCGTCCTCCGCAGATCGTACCACTTGGCTTGGCACTCATGCATGGTCCTTCTGGTGGCCCCAACAGCATTCACAGAATTGACAATCCTCTGCCACATGGCTGATTTTTTGGATATGCTGGTCTGTCTGACCAATGTTCCAAAGAGCTGTGGCTCGACTCTGATGATTTCGTCGACAAGGATCTCCAGCTCCTCCTTTGTGAACTTTGGATTCCTGTTAGTGGGCATGGTGTGGGGTGTGGGTGTGGATGGTTGTGGGGGTGTGGGTGTGGATGGTTGTGGGTGTGTGAGTGTGGTTGTGAAGGTGTGTGTGTGTGAATGTGATGAGGGGGTGTTTGTGATGGTGGTTGTGTGAAGGAGTGCAAGTGTAAGGTGTATTGATGTATGTAGTATGGTGCAGTGCGTTGTCTCTGTGGTCTGGCAGTAGTGGATCTGTTGCAAAGGATCATGGTTTGTGTGTGTTGGGCCTTTTTATTGGTCCATTTGTGGTTGTGGCTGTGTTTGAACTTTGGGTGGGTGTGTTATAAGGAGTGGTTGTGTTTTGGGCCTCTGTTTAGCTGTTTGGCAGTTGCAGGTCAGTGTATAGGACGTATTTGGGCTTGTTGGACATGTTTTGTGGTGTTGTGCGAATCGAATTGACTCTCCTTGTGTTGTTTTGCTTTGTCCTGGTTCAGTACGAGTGTTTTTGGCGTCTGTACGGTGCGTACATGGGCCATGTTGTTGTACAGTGCTGACCTTTGCTATGGCTTAGTACGACTCGTACATGCGCGATGTTGGGTGAGGGTGCTGGTGTAGGGGCCTGGGGTAGGGTGCGTACAGACACGGGCAGGGTGTTGGTCCGCACCGTCCATTGGTGGTGGTGTTTTGCACCGTACATACAGGGGGGGCTGGGTGTACGCTCCGTACATACACGGGTGGGGGTACGCTCCGAACATAAACTGGTGGGGTGTTGGTATGCTCCATACATACACTGGTGGGGGTTCGGCGCGTACATACACGGGTGTGGGTACGCTCCATACATACACGGGGGGAGTACGCTCTGAACATACACGGGTGGGGGTACGCTCTGAACATACACGGGTGGGGGTACGCTCTGAACATACACGGGTGGGGGTACGCTCCGAACATACACGGGTGGGGGTACGCTCTGTACATACACGGGTGGGGGTACGCTCCGTACATACACGGGTGGGGGTATTCTCCGAACATACATGGGTGTTGGTACGCTCCATACATACACTGGTGGGGGTTCGGCGCGTACCTACACAGGTGTGGGTACGCTCCATACATACACGGGTGGGGGTACGCTCTGAACATACATGGGTGGGGGTACGCTCCATACATACACGGGTGGTGGTACGCTCCGAACATACACGGGTGGGGGTACGCTCCGAACATACACTGGTGGGGTGTTGGTACGCTCCATACATACACGGGTGGGGGTACGCTCTGTACATACACAGGTGGGGGTACACTCTGTACATACACGGGTGGGGGTACGCTCCGAACATACACGGGTGGGGGTACGCTCCGAACATACACGGGTGTGCGTACGCTCCGAACATACACGGGTGGGGGTACGCTCCGAACATACATGGGTGGGGGTACGCTCCGAACATACATGGGTGTTGGTAAGCTCCATACATACACTGGTGTGGGTTCGGCACGTACATACACGGGTGTGGGTACGCTCCATACATACACGGGTGGGGGTACGCTCCGAACATACACGGGTGGGGGTACGCTCCATACATACACGGGTGGTGGTACGCTCCGAACATACACTGGTGGGGGTACGCTCCGAACATACACTGGTGGGGTGTTGGTACGCTCCATACATACACGGGTGGGGGTACGCTCCATACATACACTGGTGGGGGTTCGGCGCATACATCCGCGGACGGGGGGGGCGTTTTTGCGCGTACATACGGGGGCTGGGGGGGGTGTTTGGAGCGTACATACGAGGGCTGGGGGGTGTTCTGCGCGTACATACGGGGTCTGGGGTGGGGTGTTCGGCGCGTATGCAGGCACATGTCTCCATGGTTGCTATAGGAGTTTGCTCCGTACAGTGTTTTTTCCATATGGTTGTGCATTCGGACGGACGGGACGGATCGTACTTGCGCGTTCGGACTTCAGTTTTCAGATTCGTCCGTAAAAATGTCCGGGGACGTGTAGGACACCTTTTCCGACCCGAAGACGTGTCGGGGAATTTACCCAATGCGATTCGTATGGACTTTTTAACATACGTATCGTACTTGCCAGTTTGTACGGGACTTGTACGATTCGGACGGTAAAAAATCCAGATACGAGTCGTACGGGGAATATTTTTACAGGATCGGAATCGGCCCCTTCGTGTATTAGAAAGAGTAGAGGAGAACCAAACACCAAGGTATTTTATTTTTGTAGGACACCAGGTAAAGTTGGTATTTGCGAACATATATTGATAACAATGGAAGTTCAAAGGGAGTGTCTCAGTTTTGGAAAAATTTTACTTTTATCCAGAAATGCTAGAATACAATTGAACTTCATGTAAAAAGGGAGGTAGGGAAGAAATGGGATTAGACATGTAAATCAAAATATCATAAACATAAGCTGATAAATTAGTTTCAGTGTTATTACGAATAAATCCTGAAATAAGTGAATTAACACTGATGCGTTCAAGGAAGGGCTCTAAACACAGAACAAATAATGGGAGAAAGAGGACAACCCTGATGAGTACCTCTATACAAGGGAAAGTATTTGGAGAAATGATTATTCACAAATATACTGGCATGAGGGGCAGAATATAACAATTTAATATAAGAAATCAATTTCAGACCAAAACCAAACCATTGAAGGGTACTAAACAGGGACAATGCTGCAAGAGGGGATTGGTACTTTTTGCCAAAGGAGATAACATTGGAAAACAGCCGAGCATTGTCTGCAGCCAATCTGCCCTTAACAAAACCAGATTGATCCGTTTTAACTAATAATGGGTCAATACTCTCAAATCGAGAGGAAAGGATTTTAGCAAATCTCTTGCAGTCATAGTTAATTAAAGAAATAGGACGATAGGTTTTACATAGGGTGTGTTCTTTATCAGGTTTGGGAATAAGAACAATCAAGGCTTCCATAAAGGAACCAGATGCTTTAGAATCTTCAAGAAAAAAGTTAAATAGAGCAAGAAGTTTCGGAACAGAAATAGAAGAAAAAGTTGAAAACAATACAGCTGAGAGGCCATCAGGACCAGGTGCTTTAGATTTTTTTTAAATGATTTAATGGCATCCATTATTTCTTGAATAGTAATCTCATCTTCTAATTAATCAAATGTGTCAGACAAAGATGAAGGTTTGGTAAGGCCATTAAAAAAGGTGTGTATATTCTGATTAGAGGGGTTTGTGTCATCAGAATTGAGTGACTGGTAATCTTGAAACGTTTTAGAAATATCTTCATCGGAGGAATCCAATTTGTTGGTAAATTCATTAAGGATTGGACCAATATTTTTACGTTCAGATTTAATTAAAAAAAAATTAGCCAATAATTTGCCAGCTTTATTTTGACCCCAATGGTATTTGGACTTGATTTCCAGAAGGACATTGCAAGCATCAACCGTGGCAAGTTTGTTAAGAGCAGAATTGACCTTAATTAATTCATGAAGAGTCAAGGGGGATTTAGAAGAAAAGTAAGTGTGTTCCAGTGACTTGAGTTATTGCACTAGAGAAGTATACTTGGCCTTGTCAGTTTTCTTCTTTCTGGCAGAGAACGCAATCGTGAAGGCCCGAAAAGAAGCCTTAAAGCATCCCAGGTGTTGGGAAAAGAAGTGTCCAAGGGGTTATTAATATTAAAAAACTTGTCAAAAGTCAGTGGCCTCAGAAATGAAGTTACTATCTGACAACAAAAAAGTTACATTTCCAACAACCAAATTTTGGAGTATTTAAGGACAGGTCAAAAACGGAAAGGACATGAGCATGATCAGAAATAAAAATAGACCCAATCTCGGATGATTGGATGTAAGGGAGTAAGGGTTTACTTACCAAAATATAATCAATTCTGTAACGAGTATTATGGACATTAGAAAAAAAAGTAAATTCAGAGGAATCAGGGTTACAAGTCTTCCAAACATTAAATAATGAACGCGAGGCAATGGCAGATTGGAAAGATTTGTGAGATTTATCGGGATTAAATTTGCATTTAGACTGTATCAGAAAATGGGTCTAACTATTGGTTGAAATCACCAGCAACAATAATGTTAGGGTTATCAAAGGAGGAAAGTAAGATCTTAATACTATTCCAAAAGTCTGGATCTGGTTTAACAGGCCCACAAATATTAAGTAAAACAAGTTCTTTATTGTGAATGACCGCCTTAGCCATTACCCAGCGTCCATCAGCATCGCACTGTGTAGATAAAATTTGTACCTTTAAAGACTTATGAAAAAGAATAGCAACACCACCCTTACGATTAGAAGCTGTAGAATAAACAATATGACCCACCCATTGTCTTTTAAGTTTAAGAGATTCCACATCATTAGAATGAGTTTCTTGTATGAACGCAACATGGGAATTCAATTTAGACAAATGAGAGTGTACCTTTTGTCTTTTAACAGGGTGTCCCAGACCACAAACTTTCCACGTGACAACACTACACATATTGGGAGGAGGGGTAGGTAGGACATGAATGGAGACGATACACTTCAGGAATACAGCTAAAAACACCATTTATTAAAGAAATATGAAAGACTATGTACACAACAACAAATGGCGCAAATGAGCACAATCATCATGAAAAATTTAAAGAAAGAACAGTGAAGAAAAGAGAAAGAGAAGGAAGCAGTAAGAAAAAGGAATAGATCAAGGAAAGAAATCCAGATCTAAGATGAAGAGAAAACAGACGAAGCATGGGGCGCAACAGTACTGAAAACAGACGGAACGATAGAGAGAAAAATATTAAAAAGTAAGAAAATGAATAGCTATAAGGAGCCAAGTAGAGAAGAATGCAAAAAGATTAAGGATGTTGAATAGAGCCATCAACAGAACTCAGTGAAATATTCTGAAGAGAAGACTTCAATTTAACAGGAACATCAAATGAACGAGTAGAACCCTCATGAGTAATTTTACACAAACAAGGGTGCAAAATGCCAGAACGAATATGCAACTGTCTTATCTGAGGGCGGAGTGCCAAAAATTCCTTTCTTCTTGCATTAGTGGCATCCTGTGAAAGATAAACCCTATGACCAGACCATATGAGGCGACGTTTCACTTTTGCTGCCTTAAGAACACGCATGAGATCTGTAAACTCCAGGAATAACATTATAATCCCTCTAGGTCTCAAAGAGTTTGGTTGAAAACGTCCAAAACAATACGCACATTGGATATTTAATGGCGGTTCTAACGGAAGATCTAAAAGGTCTGGTAGAAACCTCTTAAGGAAAAGCAGGAGGTCTGGACCCTCCAGATTCTCTGTTAAACCATATAGACGAAGGTTATTACGTCTGTTACAATTTTCAAGATCTTCTGTATGGAGCTTGAGACGTTGGATCTCCTGTTCTAAAATAGGAATCTTGGTAGAAACGTCATGCAAATCACTGAAGCATTGTTCAAACACTTTAGTTTCCATACTAATCCACCTGTCTTCAATTTGTTGGAGCTTCTCATTATTAGAAGACATAAAATATTTCAGCCCCTTCACCTCATCCAGAATGGTATCAAGAACAGTATTTTGAGATGACAAGATGGGTGAAGGGGGGGGGGGGTTCATTTTTAGCCCTCTTGGGTTTAGTACCAGAAGATGAAGCTCTTACAGGGGTTGGAATTTCACTAGCCATCGTGAAATTTCGAGAAGGACGATGAAGAACTTTGAATGGGGATGGCAACCTGCCTATATGATAAATAAGCACACTGCAAGGATAGACAAGGACGCAGAAGGAATGTTAGTGAATCAGAAAGAGCATTCTCTCAGTCCTCCTTGTTCAAGGGAAATGAAAAAAGTGCTCAGCAAACCTACACACTGCAGAAAAAGTGGAGTATGCGGCACCACATGCAGGAAAAAGTAGAGGATGAGAGCCCAATTAGTCACAATGCAAGGCTCAGTAAGTAGATATTCATGGTTGAAAGTAGCAACGACTACAGTAGAGAATGGAAGGAAAAAAACGTTGCAGCACGTTAGAAAACAGAAACGCCGGTGTACCTCAGTAGGAGGTCTGAAACAGCGAGCGGCAAGCACAAAATGGCGGCCTGACCACGCCCCCCACACCATTTGTGATGTTGCAGTTGGACTTGTATTTGGGTCTCACCTTTCTTCTGCACACCATTTGAAATGCTGCACAATTGTTCCCTTTTTCTGCGGACGCTGAAAACGGCATTCCTCTGCTTTGCGCACAAGTGAAATATAAACTCTGTCCAGCAGCCGTATACCAACTTCTTCCTAGTCAAATTGGTTCTTCGGATAAAAGCTGCTTTCATCGTGAAGGTGGTCACGCCCTTACACACATGACAGTCCATTACTCTGCTAGCTTTCTTTGCCCCGTTTCCTCACTCTTAAGGAGGAAGAACAACTCCATTGTCTTGACCTCCATCCCCCCAAAGGGCCCTGTGCTCCTACATTGATTGCACCAGGAAATATCAGGTGAATGAATAGCTGCTTGTGGGCTTTGCTGGAGCAAAAAAGAAGACACAGTTGCACAAAAGAGGACCATGGATTGTTATATGGATCAACATCCGTTATGGACTGGCCAAGAACCAGCCCCCAGAAGGCTTGCACTCTCATTCCACTAGAGCGAAGGGTACTACCACTGTGCTGGTGCATTGTGTGCCTGTCTTGGACATCTGCTAGGTGGCTAGTTGGGTACTGGCCCATACCTTCACAAAGTAATGCTACCTGAACCATCAGTTCTGGCAGAAAGGGCGTTTTGTTTCATTACTACCACATTGGTTGTGATCCTGAAGCTCACATACTGTTGTGGGATTTGGTAGGATACTGCAAGCTGCACCAATATTTTCTTTTGTCGAATGTCGCTGAGTGTAGTCTACCTTTTTTCAGCAATTTTCTTTTTACCCTGCACTCCCTTGCCCTAATCCCTCATGTTAGTAAACTTCATGCAGCACAGAGGGAAATTATTCAGCACTGGTGGCATCATGCCTGACTTATTTGTATTCAGCAGCATGTAGAAGTACCTGAGCTAATGCCCCCATTGATACGCATACTATGCCCCTGATATTAAATTAACGTGCTGGTTTGATGAAGATGTACAGTAAGGAATATATGAGGTGCACTCTTGCTATTTTTTTACCAACAGGTCTGTAATGCACAGACTGTATTAAAAAGGTTTTCACCATTTGAAAAGAACTTGGAAATCCTTTTGTTTAGCATCGTATAGGTGCTTTCTCCTTTCACTGATCTGAAGAAAGGTCCTTGGTCTTCTATACAAAATTGAGACAATCTGGTATCCTCCTATCAGTTGAATCTCACCCTGAGCTATTAGGTGTCATTTGAGTGTACATTCAACTCTGACCTCACTCGTTTGCTGCCCAGCCTAGCTATGGCAATGAGTTGTGTTTATCGCTGGCCAAATCGCATGGTGCTTCATGCCTTATTCTTGGGCTGACTTGAAGTAATCTCAGACACTGGTAATTGACCGCATTCTAGCCAAGTGGTTATTGCCTATTATGTCACAGTGGTTTGCCATAAGCAAACCAGCCGTGGTTCTGCTCCAGTAGAAAAAATCCATCTGGAACTGACATACAAGATCGCAAGAAACTCTAGACCAGTTTTGCTCTTTTGGACTTGGTCAGTATAATGTAACTTCTGATGGATACTTCTAATTGCAGATTCCTCGTCGTGTGACTGTTCCCAGGTGTCTGCAGTACCTCTGCGTGCCAATAGGTGGCATCAGGCTGCCCTGGCCTTGTTCAGAAGTGATGTGAGGAGCTGTGTATAAGCGCCATCCATACGTACCTCCCTGTCTTGCTTCCAAACTCATTCATCTTCCATGATGTTTCTGACCTCTTTCTATGGCAGCCCAAATTCCTGAGCTGAATGGGGATGTTGCAGCAGATAGATTAAATTCCAGTAACTATGCACCATCTTTTTGGGAGTCTACTGTCTTTCTTCTGGGCCCCAAAGAAACGCTAGGACCGCCACCTGGAATCCTGCCAGTGGTTTTGCCCTCCGAACCAGCTGGAGCCTCTGAATCCGCTGTGGGTTATGCAGTGGCTTCTGTACTACTTTCGGTTCCAGCATTGCAACCTACTCTTGATCCATGACAGTCGATGCCATCGGTGCCGGAGGGAGAAGCAAAACCAATCTTGCTCTCAGATTCTGAGACAAACCAGACCATGCCTGGATCCCCCCAGGCTACAGCCTTCCAGCAACCCATCATATTCTGACATATGGCCCCTAGCTCAAAGAGCTCAAACTTGCCACAATATTTTTTGGGTCAGACTCCGCCAATGACCAATGTGATGAGATTATACCTCAATACTCAGATGACAGTTTGTATGGTAGTGTTCAGGTTTTGCCTGCAGTACCTGAGGTCTTTTTGTCCTCTTTCACCCAAGCCTTTCAGCGCAGTCATGATGCGGCAAGGTTTGTGATACACTGTGAGCTGGATACTACTGATTGCTTAGGCTGGGCCAAAGGCACCATTGTAGCATTCAGACGACATTCCTAGATGCTCTCTACCAGCTTCTCTGGAGACATCCAGTCCTCACTAATGGACATACCCTTTGTCGGTTCTCGCCTCTGATGAAAGAGAAGCCTGCCCTGGAGTGATTTAAAGGTAGCAGGGACACATCTCCATGGGCCTGTCTACCCCAGTGAGACAGTTTCAGCAACAGTTTTGCCCCCTCTGTGCCTTTGGTAGGGACTATACTTTAAAAACCACCCTTCACACCCAGCCTGACTAGCTTCCCAGCCATTTTGTGGCTGAGGCTGCTCATTCCATAGATAATGTGAACATCAATGACCGTGTGCAGCCCAGTTCCCCTGCCCCTCCTGTTGCTGTAGTTTCAGTACATCCTTTCACACACACAGCCACTCTGTCAGAGGCAGGATCCAGCATTTTCACCCAGGGTGGCAAGCAATTAGTTTAGACAAGTGTGGTCCTGCAAATTGTCTGTCGGGGCTACACCCTTCCTTTCCACTCTTCTGTACCTTCCACCATCCTCTGGCTAGAAGACAGAGGAAATCTTGTCCATGTTGCAGGAGGAAGTCCAGGCCCTTCTGGCCAAAGGGCCACAGAGAGGTTCCCAACATCAGAAGCAGTCACTGGCTATTTTCCAGCTACTATCTGGTGCTAAAAAAGGATGGAGGCCTTCCTGTTTTAGACTTTTGCCCTCTCATTTCCTTTGCCTTAAAGTAAAAAGTAAAGATGCCCTCCCTGGCCCAGGTCGTTTGATGGTAGTGTTGGACCTTCAGAGATCTTCTTTCCACATCCTGCCCTTCAGGCCCACAGACGTTACCTAGGTTTCATTGCGGAGCAGGAGCATTTTCAGTTCACAGTTCTCCCCTTTTGTGTTTGCAAAGGTGATGGCAGTGGTCGCAGCGCATATTCGGAGGTCAGCCATTGCAGTCAGGGCAGAGGTGCAAGCCTATCAGAGTGCGGGGACATTTTTCATCCTAACGTGTATCGAATGTCGGGAATTTTGGCAAGAAAAGAGGATCTTGAAGAATGACTAGTGGCATAAGGATTGAACTAGCTCTAAAGAAACTGAGTTTATCTGATGCACTAAACAATGCCTTGAAGGTCATCTGTTTCGCTTCTGGTAATTAATTATGCTTTTGCAAAGGGGTCATAACAGAAGGTTGCTAATTAAGACCAAGAGGCAGAAAGTGGTCCGGGGTCCCTTGTGTGCCCTTATAGAGGTGACCTGGCAATTTGATTGCACTTATGAGAGCTGGAGCAAGAATGCATATGGCTGGCTTCGTCCGGAGTAATACAGTAAACAAAACACAAAGGACTGAAATGAGGCCAGGCTAATTACAAGTGGCCAAGATTAATGTAACCATTCCACCCATAATTTTTGTCCCACCCATATTAAAAGCCCAAAGTACGACACATACCCTAATGTGGGCCCTATGCTCACTGTGCCATTGGACTGAAGAACAAGTTAATTACCTTTTGATAACACTCTTTCTGGGGGTCTCCAGCATTTCTGTAGTGAGAGCTACTTCTGATCAGTGAAAATCACTGTGAGCTACTGAAGGCGCATTGGTACCAGGCACCCACTACACTCAGCTTCATTGACTTTAATCCTAATTTCTTTAGAAACAAATACTAAGGTTTGAACAAAATACTTTTGAATAGGGGCACTATGACAGGGCTGCCATATGTGTCAGTGAGAGCGTGGTGTTTGGAAATGTATGAACGTGTGCGTATGAATGGGATATATGTGTCATATGTACTTATGGAGAAAAGCATGTTGTGTGCCTCATGTGGTCCCGTTACATGTATAACACAAACATAGAACCATTCAGAAAAAAAATGGGAGAAAATAAAAGTGCAGAAAAATGTTCTGCAAAATTGTTTACATTATGGAATGTTTTTCTGCACCTTAAATTTCTCTCACTTAAAGTAATGGCTTTCTTTTAGTTATAAATATGGCAGTGTCTACCACCCACCAGGAGCGAGATGCCATCTGTGCGTAAAGTAGACCCAAATGGGAGAAAATTAAAGCGATAACTGTGTTCATATGGATTTGATAAAAATCATTATTTAAATGTTCGCCTATTTCCAAGTGTCACATTTACAAACAACAGGCATATTGATCTCAGTTGCCTGTAGAGATTTTTAACTGCAGCCATGTGTTTAAATGGGAGAAGAATGTGTCATAAAACATTAAGATGTATTTGGCTTAATGAAAAGTGGAGAAAACATTAAAACTTATTGTTTCATAGAAATATTGTTTTTCACTTTAAATTACTCCCCGTGGGAAATAAATGACTTTTTCAGTTATAAATATGGCAGTGTCTACTGGCCACTAGGAGTAAGAAGCCTGCTGTTTGCAAATGTGACACTTTGAAATGGAAAAAAAAATAAATGAAGAGTTAACTTAATATTGAAGGTGACTTTTCATTTTACTTTTCTCCCATTTAAAAGCATTGAGAAACATCCTTTTGTTCTCAACCTCGGATATTGAGTTGACAAGGACTTTTATTTAAAAGTTAAATACCTCGTTACTCCAGTGCTTTGCCTCTGTGCCCTAGCCTGTATCCAAAATCTGACTGAGCAGTGCTCATCATTAGGCCCTGCTATCTGCAGCCTGATGATAATGTAAAATAAACACAGCCTTTCCTTAACTTTAAAAGGAAAGTTTGACCCTGTGCTTATTTGAAATTAAACTCAAGGCATGTGAGCTACTCTGAAGAGGTCTGTGAGCTCTCAGTTGACTGGTTGGAGACAATCTAACCTCACATTTTTTGACCTTGCAATAATTCGCCAGATGTCAGACTGGATCCAGAAACTTATCAGTAGTACCTTTGCGTGCTGGAAGGTGGGCTCATGCAGTTCTAAGCCAACACCATTCCACTCTGGAAGTGGCATGTGGAGCCTCATACAAGCTCCACCCATGCAGACTGATATCAGTTGCTTTATAGGCGGCTCCCACTCCCAGACACAGAGCACGGCAGTAGATCGGTTTGGGATGCAGACTTTGGGCTGCGTTGTTCCAGCTGATGGACATTGTCTCACCTGCACTGATGTGTCTAATTAAATAGTGCTGCAGTTGTAGGTGGAGAAATAGCAGTCAGCAGGTTTGAAAGCGAAGGGGGTAGACCCATTAAAAAAAAAAAAAGACAAACACCAGCATCGAGAGTGAGTCAGTATTTGCCATGTGGTGAAATGTCCATAAATAATTTGGGTTTCAACAGTGTGCAGCTCTCTAGACCTGGGATCTTTTCAGATGGAAAAAAAGTCCAGTTCAGAATATGGGGAGACCGGTGAGAAATTTGTGATTCAATAGAGTAGCCATCCGAAAAAGCGTCACCAATGTAAGTAACTTCTGATGGATACTTCTAACCGCAGATAAGTAAGCCTCAACTGTGACCAAAGCAAGTCCTTGCTGGGCTAAGGAGAGCGCAAACAGCAATACCTTGGATAGTTTGACCTACAGAGGGTGTATCTGCCTAGAACTGCCCCTAACTAGAAACAAGTCCAAGCAGCAGGCATATACTGATTTCGTTGAGGGATGTCTTGCTGCCAAGATGACATCTCTGACTTCTCGAGGAAGATCAAACAGTTAACTGTCATGGCTCAATCGCCAAACATGGAGATGAAGATTGCGCAGGCCTTGGTGCAGGACCCCACTGCTACAGAAGTTTCTCCCAAAGCGGCAGCCTGATCAAAGGATAGATGCTCATGCCCAGGAGTTCTGGGTACCATTCTCACTTTGCCCAAGCCGGTGTCACTAAGATGATTTGGACCCAGTCGTTCCTTATCTTCTGAATGTAGGGCAGAAGGGAAAGTGGCAGGAAGGCATACTGAAGTCACAAGCTCCATTCTTGACAGAAAGCAACTCTGAGAGAGAACTGTCTTGGAAACTCCAGCACCCAAAATTGCTAACGTTGCACATTATGGGCAGAGGTGAAGAGAGAGCCAGGTTTCTCCATTCGCAGAAGATTCCCTGTGCCACCTCTGGCTGTAGCTGCCATTCGTGGTATGTGATTCGATGGCTAGCTAGTTAATCAGCCCTGGCTTTTAAAGATCCCACCAGATCGTGCATATCCAGGAAAGTCCCCCAGCAATCCAGCCACTTTCGAAGGCATAATAACTCTCGACAGAGAAACCATGACCCCATTTCCTCCTGCTTGTTGCGGTACCACATGGCAGTGGTGTTGTCTGTGAGCACTTCTACTGGACTCCCTTTGATGGTGGGCAGGAACACTTTCAATGCCAAGCGAATGGCACACAACTCTGGCAGTTTGATGTGGAGCCAAGCCTCCAAAGAAGACCAGATACCTCTGATGTCCACCTCTCCCAGATGACTTCCCCAACCTCGAAGTGGTAAATCTGTCACAACTGTGAGCTCTGGGTGGGGGTATGGAGAGAGGTCTGCCACTGATCACATCGCTCTTTATCAACCACTATTGCAGGTTTCTTGCAGTCTCCTTTGAAATCTGGACCTGATCGGAGAGATCCATCTGGTGCTGTACCTACTGGGGCTTCATATCCCATTGCAGAGGCCATGTACCTCATCTGGCATGCTTCACCAGCAGAATACAGGAGGTCATAAGTCCCATCAGCCTCAAAGTTATCCTCACTGGGATCGAGTGTCAATAACCGAGCTGCATAGATATCTAAATTACTGGTACTGATTTTTCAGTCCTCAGTGCAAACAGATCATGCATGTGTGCCATGACATAGGCCTGTCTCATGGTAAAGCGGTCTGCCTAGACCTGGAGGGCACATAAAGTGCTACCCTTGTGAAGGTAAAGGGCCACTACCCTTATCTGAAGTTAATGACATGAGTGGATGGCGGCACCATACCTGTTTTTGTTTTCAGTAGAAACACTAATGAGAAAAATACTTTTCACCTGGGTCGCTGGCGTGCGGCTTGCTGGCCCAGTGGTGGAAAGTTATCGGGCTGTGTACTGTGTACTTAACTCAACCTTGCCTACCAACACGGAGGGCCCCAAAAACTGATGAAGGGATCAGGACGGGAATAGTAAAACAGGCATCAAAAAAGCACCTGCCTTTAGAAATATTGCTTTAAATATTCCTTTAAGGTTATTAATCCTATCAATCTACTTGATACACCAAAATTTATTTTATTTGGAGTCAGATGTTCTTATCGAAATTTCCTTTTAATTAGGATAGGTTTCTTATGTGCAAAATACATTAAGCAAATCATATTTAGCATCCTTTAGAAAACATTTTGTAGTGACGTACTAAATCTTCCATCCCTCATAGCAATGCATATCACACACTCACCACACATACCATACACTCTTCATCTAAAAATCTACTTGCATACAGATATTCACTTTCAATAGACATTACTTATTTAAAGTATTAAATTGGTATACATTTTTTTAACCAAATAATTTTCTTTTATAGTCCCATTAATACCTACAACTAATTTCTTTCATTCGTTTTGCCAAGGCCACAGAAACTTTAGCTAATTATATCAACATTGTGTATATGTATGTTGTGGTTCCAGTTTTTGTGCCGACGCTCACTTTGGTGAAACGTGACAGACACCATCCACCTTCTTCAGGGCTAAGTTTTCTGTGGTCTATAGCAAAACGAATGAGAGAGGTGGCTTTTTGATGCCCAAATTCATCCTTGGCCTTCTGCATGCATAGGTTGGGTGTAGCGCAGGACAGCGTGTGATACTTTGGTGTGAGTACTGGCTTGCATGCATGTGCCTGTGGGTTCCCTTTTTTTTTTTGGTAGCCCAGAGCCTGGAGAGGCAAGGACTGCATTCCCCAGACAGTAGATATGTATTGATGACATTCCTGGGGCTAGGGTGGGACGCACATATTGAAAGGAATGGAGCAGAGGATTCTCTCTGTACATCAAAGACATCTTCAATTCGAGGAAGAGTTACTGGTCAGTGGGTTCTGGGCTCATTTTATGCGAGATGTTGGGACTAAGAAGATTGGCACAGGGAATATTGATGGAGAGGACGGCCTTAGAACCTTAATGGGGCATATTTCAGTGGTGGGTGTCAGCCAGATGTTATCCCCTGTTGCTTCCTTGGCCTGTGTTTCACATCACTCCAAAGTGGAGCTATTCCTGCTGTGGCAGACTGTTTCTTTGACAAGGGGACAGTGCAGAAGAGAGAGCACTTGAATGAAACTGACACCCTCAACATAAAATTCAGATGCTAGACTCTAAATCTCTCATGTCTGGATTTGGACTATAAAGGTAGGAGCATGAGCCACATTTCTTTTTCGAACTGCACTATCTCGTCAGGAGAAAGAAGGTCGCCACAACTTCTTGCTGTGGAAACCAGGCTATGGGGGGCCAAGGTCTGCCAGTCTCCCATCTGGTTGAGGGACCATCACCCCGAGCCAAGAAACAATTACCCTGTGCCTGGAGGACCAGGCTTATGCATGCCTTCTAAAACCAGTGTGTTTTGTGTGGATTAGGAGAGAGCCTGGAGAGATCCTAGCAAATGGATCCTGGTGTGCAGAGTGTGAGTTGCCCGGTCAAGTTGGGACTGGTGTTGCAAGAGAGACCTTCGCTTTCTTGCAGAAGTCAGCAATCCATGTCTTGCTGCATTGAAGTTGCAGGCCATCTCCCACTGTTGCGGAACTCCCTGGAGCTGTTGCCTATGTCTGTCCCACCAGGCCACTGACACTGTTGGGACTGTTGCCCATATCTGTCACACCAGTATCCCAGCAGCGGGCCACTAGGACCATTGAGGCCCTCATCGTGACAGAGGAGTCCCCCTGATTAGCAGAGGGGCTCGGAACAAGTCCAGAAACCACCTGCAGAAGTGCCACTGCTTTACCGATTTACCGCAGAATACCGACTCACTGTGAATAAGAAGGAACAGTTGCACTTGGAAGTAGTCACCATTTACGACCCCTTCAGCATGCTGACTACTTCACCCACTGAGAGAAGGGTCTGGTGTGAGCTGCATGTTATGGATTGCAGAGGAGAAAAGCACCCCAGCTCCTGGACTTTTCTAATGGCCACAGTTGGTGTAAGCAGGGCTGCAGGCTTGTATGAGACTTGCTAGAGGTTGTCGGTTTACCACCAGGAGAGTTCAACACTGTCAAGGCCAAAGCTAGACATTGATGTGCTTCACTAGTGCAGGCAGCACCTTGGTTTGTCACCTAAAATCTGCCAGGGACGCAGAGTAGAGCATGGAGGAGGAAAGGGGGAGCGAAAGGACCAGCGTGGAGGAGAGGGAGAGAGAGAAAGAACCCACGGGGGAGCACTGCTCTGAGCAGGGGAAGAGCGCTGGTCTTAAGAGACTACTTGTATGGATTATGTAGTGTACATTGTTTAGCGTGTGTAATAATACTGCTATTTTCACTAAAGGTCAGTAATGGACTGGACAATTTTATCTAGATCACTGTAGGTGGTCACTTTTGAGTTATGAGCCCTCGCATACCTTGAGCCTACCTCCCTCTCAAAAGCCGCTGACTGCTGGACCCCTGCCACCACTGAGAGCCACATGCCGAAGGGTAATACTTAGCTCAGTTACTCAGGACTCATAGTAGGTCAGGCCCTGGTACATCTGAAGTAAAAGACCACAACCCCCAGGGTTGGGCCTGTTGCTCCTCTTTGCCCTGTGGCACTCTGCAAGGGGTCTGGCAGTCATTCCAACTCGTAGCAAGACGCCAAGCTTTAGAACATCCTCCTTCCGTGTTCCCGCACCATTGTGCATTTTTTTACTTTTCCTAGCTTCGTTTGCGACAGCCTGTTTGTTTGCATAGAGTGTAATGGCTGGACCGCCTAACCTAACAGTTCACACTTCAGTGTTCATTCATTCGTGGCTGCTTCTAGTGACAACCAACAGAGGCCGCCTTAAGTTTTCTCAAACATTCTTGGTTATAGCTGTGCCTGCTCTCGTTAGTAAATGCTTTACTGGATCTAAAGTTACAAGCTTTGCCTCAAAATTGCTTTTAATCTCTGAAAGGGGAACCCTCCCATCCTCCAGTAGCCTGTCAACAATGCAATATTGCTTCATTTAGTTCATCTAGGAGGTGGAGGAATACTTGAAAAAAGGTAATATGTATGGGCTGAGCAGCAACAGCTGTTTGTGTGATGTAGTGACTGCCAAGGCTATGCCCGACCCTCAATCAACTTGATGTAACTGCCAAAGCCCACATCCACTACCTTCATTGGGGTGGTTTACACTACACTCATTATCTTCTGACTGGCGCACATGTAATCCAGCATTGAATTTCCCTACTTCAAGCCCAACAGTATGTCCCAGCCAGCACTGGTGGCTTGTGAAGCTCCTCTGCACCCAACCGTTCTCCGTTGTTGATTTTAACTAATAGTCTTAAACACTGGATGTGTGTGGTATTCTTGAGAATTTGCAGAAAAGAGCAAATAAATATCTAAATATAAACAGTGCACATAGAACGGCAACGTCTTCTTTTTAATAAAACCCAAAATGGGTATAAGAATTCACTGAGTAGGATTGCTGCTACAAAACCATCGCTTAGCTTCTAACGGGTGGAAAGTGCTAAAACCCCGAGTAAAGGAAATGTAGCAGGTTCCTCCTTCCATGTTTCTGCATTTTGTGAATAAAATTCCGTAACTTGGTGATCTTTTGTGCAAAAGATTCTTTTTTTTCAAATACGTTACGCCCGGAAGCAGTGTGTTATTTCTTCACACATTCTATGCCTTTCGCTCCGGAACTAGATATTATTCAGTTTTGTGACCGCAGTATGGCTAGAGTGCGATAAACTGGCAATTTTAACAGTAGTTGCTTGCCACTGTACTCACTTTGTGTTGTTTTCGAGTAAAAGGCACAATGTTTCCACGTACGATTGGATAATGAGGGAGAAAGCTAAACAGGCATTGTTAAAAATTGTGTGTGTGAGAGGGGGTGATTAGAGGCTAAACCCCATCACAGGGCCTGCTGACAAACAAGACTGTGGTGTAGCGCAGTAGAGCCCCGAAAGATTTAAAGCCTCCTACAAGCCTAGGTTGTCAGAGTAAGAAAGTCCATGAAGTAGATGTGTGTGGTGATGTCAAGTCAGCTAAACCAGTACAGGTCCATTTCACCACATGGCCTTACCCTTAAGGTTGCCTCTGATTGGAAGACACACAGCCAGCATCACACCTACACCAGAGACCTATTCTGGTGAACAGCAGAGCTGACACAGGGCTTTGCCCCCATATTGTCTTGTACGTTGAGCATCACTGCACCAGGAGATCATAGGTTCAAGAATCAATGATGACCTCCATGCTGGAGAGGGCTGTGTCATCTGAGTAGCATGGGGAAGTATAGAATCGAGATAGGGGGGCGTGGCTTGGACGCCGATCAAGATGGCCGCTTAGACCCGGAGCTCCGCCGCACCGGGACGGACCCGTATCATTTACGGTAGTCTTCACGTTCCTTCTTCAAGCTTCTTGGGATGTTCCAGCTAGCGGAACGTGTTGTGCGCCTGGTGAGCCCACGGTGAACTCTTTCGCGCCTGGAATGCGTTGTTTTTCACCGCGCTGAATGCGCTCCTCAGAACACCCGCCATTTTGTTTGCCTCAGCGCTGCTCGTCTAGAACCGGCGCGCGCACCTGGAGCAGTAAGTTCTCCTCATGCTCTCAGACGCGCTCTGTTTTTTAAGACAATGTGGAATATTTTCTGTCTGACAAGCGCTTTTCTGTGGGATAGCTGCATGAGGGATTCATTACAACTTCCCTGGTAGGTGAATGCCTCTGTGGTTTTCTGCTGCACCCTGAGGATGCCACACTTGCTTTAAGGCTTCAGAGAGATGATTTAATTTGTTTTCTACGCTATGGAGGCGCATGGAGATGGATTTTGTACCAGGGGCTCTCTTTCTATGACTTTTATACACTCTTAAGGATACTTCAGCTAAATCTTATGTGGTGCTAAGCCTACTATTGGGCAACGTTATTTTAACACCAACTCTGTGTGGAAACATCTCCTAATTTCTGCTGGCATCACCTCCAGGTCCGGGGTTTCTTCACGATTTCTCCAAGTGTCCTCTACTATTCCTGATAACTGCTGGGCTATTTACACCGGACATGTTGACATATTGACATTCCCTGCCTCTGAGCCCAGATTGTTGTGTTGGTTTGCTTATTTGCCTCCTGTTTACCCCCTCTGGAACGTTTTACGCTTCTATGGGCAAGCTTCGCAACCCAAAGTTTGTCTTTGTGCCCTCGAAGGCTCCACCTTCCTCTGCCTCCTCTTCACCAACAGGCCATTCTCCTCATCCTCCTTCCACAGATCAAATGGCGACAACAGCTCCCACCCGCTCTTCCTCATCACAACCTTCCTCCAGTAAGTCTTCTCCTCCTGCCTCCTTACCTAAGCGATTGAAGCCGGACTCCTCTCCTCCCCCACCTGAGTCATCTCCACCCCCCATCTCTATGGAGTTGATACTTGAGGAGATTCGCGCTTTGCGCCCGTTCGTGGAGGAGACCAATACTAAGATGCAGCTTTTTGAGGCCAAATGGTCAACTATGGAGGCCCGTGTTTCTTCTGTGGAGCAGCAGGTTCCAGAAATTCAGTCAAATTCCCATCGCATTTCCTCCCTGGAGAGGTCTCTTCTCGCCCTTCAACATCATACTGAGGACTTGGAAAACAGGAACAGGAGGAATAACCTACGCGTTTATGGCCTGCCGGAATCCTTGGAGGGTGATGATCCTGTCACGTTCTTCTCTTCTTTCCTCCTGAAATTGTTAGACCTTCCTGCTACCACCTCTCTTAGTATCCAACGAGCCCATAGACTTGGTCCTCGCTCCTCCTCCTCTACCAAACCGCGGGGGGTCATCATCCTCTTCCTCAAATTTACGGATCTCCTTCTGATCCTCTCCACAGCTCGAGCGAAACGCCAAGTGTCTTGGATGGGTCAGAGAGTTTTTCTCTCTCAGGATGTCTCTGGTGTCACTGCTGCCAGAAGAAAAGAATTTCTATCTCTTCGCGCTCCTTTGCGCTCTATGGGAGCTAGATATGGCCTTTTTCACCCTTGTACCTTCAAGGTAACTCATCAAAATAATACTTGGACTTTCCAGGACCCAGCTGAACTTAAGAAATTCATCCACACTCAGACTAATGCTGGCATGGATACTTCTAATCCTCCTACTGGTTGACTATTTACCTGTTTGGTTTTTTCCCCTTACAGGTTCTTGCTGGAATTTTTTCCCTCCTTGGTTGATTCTCCTTCTGCCTGATATGATTGTATAATGGTTGTTGTTTGGGTTTCTGTTTTTACATACAATTGCTTCTTTGTGTACTGTTTACCTCCCCATGACCTCTGCATAACATATCTCTCTTTCCCTCCCTTAGATTTTCTGTTCGACCAACCCTCTTGTAGTCCTCTTCGTACCATTTGATTCGTCTTCCTCATACTCCGTCCTGTTGCGGTGGGTTGTTGCTCTCCGGCTCGGAGGGCTGTTCTTGTCGAATCCTTCCACACCCCGTCGTCGTCATCTTGTTATCTCCCTTCCCCCTTCAGGTATGTTTTCCTCAGTCGTCCGTTTTGGATATGTACTGTCTCTTCTTCTTCTCCTCTCTTCCTCCCCTTTCCTTCCTTTCCTTTCTCCTTGTACTTTTTTCACTATGTCCTTCGACTTTCTTTTGTCCTGCTCTTGTCTTTCACTCGCTCGTTATTCTTCTTTGTGGCGTTTTTGGTTTCATCTCTTTGCTCTGTTCCTAGCACACTTTATTGTGATTTAATTCAAAGTTATTTCATGGAATGTGAAAGGTTTTGTTAGCCCTATTAAACGGCAGAGAGTGCTTTCCCATCTAGCCTCTTACACTCCTGACTTAGTTCTTTTACAAGAGACTCATCTCTCTGAGGCGGAGTCTCTTAAGTTAAAAAGAGGTTGGGTGGGAACGGTTTTATTTTCTCCTACTTCTAACAAAAAGAATGGTGTGGCCATTTTGTGTCACAAGAAGCTAAAATGTAAAGTTCTTTCTCAAGAAAATGATACTGAGGGTCGTTGGGTCTTAGTTAAGCTGTTAATCAATTCTGTCTCCTTGACTGTTTTTAATGTATATGGCCCCACTCATCCTGATTGTAACTTTTGGCCTCTAATAACTTCTAAATGTTTTCAATACAGTGATTCCCTGTTCATTCTGGGTGGGGATTGCAATCAAATTGTTGACCCGTTTCTTGATCGCAAATCCTCTGCCCGTTTCACCCCCCACAAATCACACAGACAATTCCTTGATACTATCTCCAAATCTCACCTTCTCGACTCATGGAGACTGTCCCATCCTGACTCTTTGGACTATTCTTTCTTCTCACCCCCTCATGCCTCCTTCTCCCGGATTGACTACATATTCCTTTCTCAGTCTCTCTCTCAAAATCTTCTTTCCTCATCTATAGAGCCGATAGTTATCTCAGACCATGCTCCCATTGTCACCGTTCTTGATCTTCTTCCTCCTCATCCCAAATCCTCCCGCTGGCGCTTTAATAATTCTCTCCTCCTGGATCCCCTCTTTTCTTCTTCTTTTCTTTCCTTCGCTACGGAATTCTTCCTACTCAATTCTGATCCTTCTTTACCCCCTCATGTTATTTGGGACTCCTTTAAGGCTACGGCTCGCGGTTTTGTGATTGACTTTGTCTCAAAGAAAAAGAAATCTTATCTTAAGAAACAGAAAGACCTTCTCTCCCATATCAAATCCCTGGAACATAAATTCTACACCTCTTCTACTCCAACGGTTGTACCAGACCTTATACGCGCCAAACTCGAGTTTAACAAAATTTCTACTGACAATGCATCCTCATCACTCCTCCGCAGCAGCGCCCGCTACTACGGAGGTCGCAACAAGTCAGGTAAGCTTCTGGCCAACTATCTTAAGTCCCGCAAGGAGCGTAACCTGATTGATTCAATATATTCCAACGATAACCTTCTCCTCCATAAGGAGGAGGATATACTCGCCCAATTTCAACAGTTCTACCAATCTCTTTATACTCCTGAATCCCCCCCTTCGGCTACTCTCATTCAATCCTACTTGGACAAAATTCCTGCCCCCTCCACTTCTCATCTTAATTTCCCTGATCTTGAACTTGACCTCTCTATCACCGAACTGGACAGCGCCTTAACGTCTCTAACCAAGGGTAAATCTCCGGGGCCGGACGGTTTCTCTGTGGAATTTTATCTGCATTTTTCAGATCTTTTGCTTCCTAAACTTCTCTCCCTCTTTCAATCCTTCTTCACCTCCGGCACGGCTACTGGTACCTTTCACGAGGCTACGATCTGCTTAATACCCAAAGAAGGTCGCGACCCGCAATTTTGTAAAAATTATCGCCCAATATCCCTTGTCAATGTAGACTATAAATTATTTGCTAAACTTCTTGCCCGGCGCTTAGACCCTTTCCTTCCACACCTTATCGGTAAGGAACAATGCGGTTTCGTAAAGGGTAGACTTACCTCAGATAATTCCCGTCTTTTTCTCAATGTTCTCAATAAGGTACCTTCTCTCAATTTCTCTCTAGCTGCTATATCAGTTGATGCCGAGAAGGCTTTTGATAGAGTAGATTGGTCCTTTCTATTTGCCTCCCTTCGTTGGCATGGTTTTGGTCCTAATTTTATCTCTCTTGTTTCTTTACTTTATTCCTCCCCTAAAGCGTCTGTGTTAGTTAATGGCCGGATATCCCCTTACTTTCCTTTGCAACGTGGCGTCCGTCAGGGCTGTCCTTTGTCCCCTTTACTTTTTGTCCTAGCTTTAGAGCCGTTTTTGACGTCCATTAGAAGCAATATTTCTATTTCTGGCTTCCCTTATGACAAGACTCATTTGAAACTCTCTGCGTATGCAGATGACATTCTTTTGTTTATTTCTGATCCTGACCAATCCATTCCGGCCTTACTACTTGAGTTTAACTCCTTTTCCCAAGTTTCAGGTTATAAGATCAACTCTGATAAAACTGAGATCCTTCCTCTTACTAAATTTTGTCTCCCTCATCAGTTTTCGGCCACCGGCTTTGCATGGAATCCCTCTAAAATTAAGTACCTTGGAATTTGGTTCTCTAACTCCATTTCTTCATCTATTCGGTTGAACATGTCCACTGTGCTATCCCGCATGGATAAGCTGTTCTCTTCTTGGAATCCTCTTTTTCTCTCATGGTGGGGTCGGCTGGATTCGATCAAAATGATGATATCTCCCATTCTTATATACATCTTCTCCATGCTCCCCATTCATATCCCTGATATCTATTTCAAGCGCATTGATTCCTGTCTCTCTAAGTTTCTCTGGAATAATAAAAAATCGAGAGTTGCGCTCGCTGCCCTTCGTAAACCGAAGTCCAATGGCGGAGTCAACTTTCCGGATTTCCGCCTTTATCATAAATCTTTTTCTCTTCGTCAGGCTTCTAATTGGCTTGTCCTTACACCTTCTCCTCTTGCTCCTCTTTGGCTCTCTATTGAACGCTCACTCCTCTCCCCTTTTTCCCTATCTGAAATTGTACATTTCACTGCTAAGAATTTAACCACTCCTCTACCCCTGTTTAAGCATACTACTTCTCTTCTACATGCTCTGGTCTGTCCTGTCCCGATCTCCCGTGAATCCTTTTTGGCTTCCCCTATTTGGTACAACTCACTTATTCTCCTCCATAATCGTCCTATTTGCTGGACTGCGTGGAGATCAAAGGGGCTGATATGGGTTAACCAGCTTTTCGATGGTTTTCTCCCATGCTCTTTCCCTCGATTCCGACTTCTGTTTCACTGTCCCCAGTCTTTTTTCCATAGATTCACTGTCCTAATGGCCATTATACTTGAGGTCTACTATTCTCTCCCCTTGTCATCCTCTTCTGTTTCCCAGTCCTCGCTTCTTCAGATCCTCTCTACTCTCCCCAAAGCCTCTCTTATTTATAAATTTTTCTCCTCCCCCAATCCGGCCCGTCCGAAATCTAAATTGGAACTTGCTTGGGAGCTTGATTTGGGCTGTGAATGGTCTATAGTTGTTTGGGACAAAGTCTGGGCCAGATCCTTAAAAATCTCCCATTCCGCCTCACTAACTCAATCTATGTTCTTTCTATATCATAGACTTTTTCTCTCTCCCCTTTCTATATCTCGCTTCTCTCCTGATAAGGACTCTACCTGTTGGACCTGCTCTGCCCCTAATGCAGATCTGTATCATTTACTTTTTCTGTGTCCTTCTGTTCTAGCACTTTGGGATCAGGTGTGGTCTTATATCTCTCGCCTATTTTCTATCTCTATTCCGTACTCTATCCCTCTTCTTCTTTTAGGTAGTATCTCTGACACTCTTGATATTCCTTCTCGCTTCTCAGGTCTATTAGATCTTATGTTGGCTCTGGCTTTCCAACACATTTCTTCTAACTGGAAAGATCTTTCTAAGCTCTCGATACAATGCTGGTGGAATTCCCTCTGTCACTATCACAGACTTGATGTTCGTTTCGCTGCTGCCTCCACTCCTACCCTCAATAGAAATCTATTCTGGTTGCCTCTCACAGCTTATCTTGACCGCATGGCTCTGAAATCGAAATCTATCTCTCCTTTATCCTCTGAGAACTTCAAACCCCCATGAGAGACTTCTGCTCTGCCCTTCCTCTTCCTTTCTTCCTCTATATTCCCTTTATCTTCTCCACATTTACATTTTCATTTCCTGCCTTTCAACTATTCCCTTCCCTTGGCTTATTTGCTCTTTCTATTCTATCTATTTTCTCTCTGACTACATCATTTATTCTTCTCCTAACGCCTCATATTTCCCCTTCTCTTTCTTCTCTCCCTTCTTTCCCTTCTCCCCCCCTTTTTTCTCTCCTCTTCCCCCCTTTTCCTTCTGGTTCCCTTTAAAATTTTACAAAATGCTTTTTGAATTTTTCCTCAGGTTCCTTGGTTTAGCGCATAATGACCCTTTATTATTTCTTCTCTTTTTGCTTTTCTATGACAATGTTCTTTATATGACTTGTATTTGTCACTCGCTATGCTTTTTCTTCAAATAAAGCATTTCAAACATAAAAAAAAAGAATCGAGATAGGCCCTAACCATTGTGTCCTATAATGGAAGAAGTTCTTAAGTATTAATGGGCGTAATTTTATGAAGGTTCTGATGTTCATGGCATATCAGATACAAGTTGATAAGTGTGTAAATTGGTAAGGACCATGTTTATTTGGACATGCCAAGACTCCCAGAGAGCAGGGTATCCTCTTACTACTCTAAAAAAAAAAACAACCTTGTTTATTAGTGCAAAAAGAACAATTGATGGACAGAATGCAGAACAATGTCATACATTCACCCCAGTGCAGAGATCTGGGCCTAAATCCATAATTTTTTTGGGTCCCCATGCCATTCCAGTTTTAACTTAGCCATACGCAAATCAGTCTTGACCCTGCGCCCAATGGGAACAGTCTAGCCCGAACTGCCAGGCCAGGTCCTTCCAGGACTGGAAACACGCATCCTAGCACCGGTTTTGGGGTTTCACCCCTCATCAGCCAGGTTAGCTTGACTCCAGTGGCATGGAGAGCATGGGACCAACGTCTGGGCAAACCCGTTCCACTTGGGGTGACAAATGCAAAAAGAACAATTGATGGACAGAATGCACAACAATGTCATACATTCCTCTTGACTGGGGGTGAATGTTTTGATTTGCTCTGCATTCCGTCCATCAATTGTGTGTACTTTGCTTTCTCCCCCTAAGTGCGCCAGGTACGCCCAGAAGTGGGTCCCGGGCTCACTGTGCCACTGGATTCAAGCTATCCTGGCTGATGAGGGGTGAAACCTCGAAACTGGTCCTAGGATGCTTGTATCCAGTCCAGGGAGGACCTGGATTGGCAGTTCGTGCTGGACTGTTCCCATGAGGCACAGGGTCAAGACTGATTTGCATATGGCCAGGTCTAAACTTGGGGGGCATGGTGAGCAAAAGGATGGATTTAACCCGGATCTCTTAACAGGGGGTGAACGTTTTGATTCGTTCTGCATTCCGTCCATTAATTGTGTCTTCTGCTCTCTTGCACGAAGTGCCCTGGGTATGCCCAGACATGGGTCCCTGGCCCACTATGCCACTAGATTCAAGCTATCGTGGCTGATGAGGGGTGAAACCCCGAAACCGGTTCTAGGATGCTTGTTGCCAGTCCAGGGAGATCCTGGCTTGGCAGTTCGGGCTGGGTTGTTCCCATAAGGCACAGGGTCAAGACTGATATGCTTCTGGCCAGGTCTAAACTGGGGTGGTATGGTGAGCAAAAGAATGATGGATTTAACCCAGATCTCTTGACTGGGGGTTAATGTTTTGATTTGATCTGCATTCCGTCCATTAATTGTGTCTTTTGCTTTCTTGCCCGAAGTGCGCTGGGTATGCCCAGACGTGGTTCCCGGGCTCACTGTGCCACTGGATTCAAGCTATCCTGGCTGATGAGGGGTGAAACCCTGAAACCGGTTCTAGGATGCTTGTTTCCAGTCCAGGGAGGGCCTGGCTTGGCAGTTTGGGCTTTATTGTTCCCATGAGGCACAGGGTCAAGACTGATATGGTTATGGCTAGGTCTAAACTGGGGTGGCATTGTGAGCAAAAGAATGATGGATTTTATGGTAAGGCTCGGAGGCCAATATTATGCAGATCACCTTTATTGTGCCTCAACATTAGAATTTAGAACACACATGGATTTAACCCAGATCTCTTGACTGGGGTTGAATGTTTTGATTTGTTCTGCATTCCATCCATCAATTGTGTGTGTTTTGTTTATTATGGCAGTACCATTTTTTCGGAATTGTCCTTGACCTTTTAGGAGGGGAGGATGTTATGGAATGTATCGTGAAGTGTGTTGTTAACATTGAAAAGTGCTAAAGAAATCCAGAGCTGCACTATTATGTCAACACAATGCAGCTAAATGCAGGATGAACAGACTGACTGTGAATGAAGTCTTTGGATCCTAGAAGAATGCATTTGTAAAATGTGATTTTTTACTATTGAAAGGGTTATAGCAAACTGGGGTAAAGACTTATGTTGCGCTATAACCCCTACTAGGAACTTAATAGAAAAGATAGTACTGCGATTTAGCTGCACCCGCCTTTATCATTAGCAATCGAGGCCAAGACACAGAAAAGTTCCCAGCACCTCTAGAGGTCTGTTCGTTGTTAAGCAGCCCTACATAAATTCAGAATAATACCTTGTCACCATTTGGTTGTTCGAATGGTGATAATCAGACAAAAGGTTCTTCTAACTTTATATCGCCCTTGAATGCAGCTCTGTGCTTTTCCGTAATCTCATTCCTATAATGTGAAAGCTACCTAGTCTTCACCAGAGATTAGTCATCATGTGTGCACACTTTTGATAATAAATTGCACTCTAAATCGAAAGCATATACATTGGGTTTGGTGTGTCCCATCAGTATTGTCAAAGAGGCATAGCAGAAACATATTGTATCCTCAGTTAACATGGGCTCCCAGATTATTCTGTCCCTGACATTCCCTCTATATAGTGGTTGTATCACATTCTCTAAAATTATTGGTGGCATACCGGTAGATTTTCTAAGCCCCAAAGTTAATTGCAGCCTTTTTGGAGAAAAGGAAAACTGGCAGTTGTCTCATCTTTCTTTCTGAGTCGTTATTGTGAGGTGGGTAAAGGTGTTAGTGTCAACACAAATCTGTCAGAGAATGAGAGAATCTTGATTTCATTAAAGACAAACGGAGGCTAACATCATGCAAATACTTTTTTTTGCTGCCCAAACATGCAGGCCTTTAAAGAATGTCAATATATCATAAAACATAAGAATGTTCATAACATTATAAATAGACAGAGCACTCTCCCATCTTCCCTTTAGGCTGCGATGACACCAAGGATTGGACTCATCGTGGCATCCCGTTTGCTCCTAAGCATTGTTATCTAGGGATCAACGGAAAAAAACTGTATAGTAAAGACATATAGAAAAAATATATACTGAAGCAGTATAAAGCAAAAGTAATAAACAACTACAGAAAGCATTGCATTAGTAATAAAAAATATAGCAGAAAAAACTATTTCAGTGAGCATTATATTAACTTAAGAAAGTAGTAGTAATATCAAGTCCATACTCCTCAGGGTTAGAAGGGTGGGATAATATTAGCCTCCGTTTGTCTTTAATGAAATCAAGATTTTCTCTGCATATTAATTGGAGAATCTTCATTTCATTACAAGACCGGAGGCTACCATTATGCATGTTCAAAGCCATGTAAGGCTACACTACTAACATGCTCTACTGGTCTCAAGTAAAAAAAAACAATTTTATAAGTAAATAAGGACAATTATAGCGTGAGCCCACCGGGTAGTGTCCGTGAAAGAAAATGTGGAGAAAGTTCAGTGTAAATCAGTTTTCTGGGAGAGGAGGTGTCCGACTCTCAATAGGCACAGTTAAGAACTCCAGTGGTTATCTGTAACCATAGTAATGTGCCTGCCGAGACGGAGACCTCCTTCAGCGTTGCCAGGCCTCGCGTCACTAAGGACGCGTGGCCAAGCACGAAGGAGTCTCCCTCGCATTTCCTAGGAGACGCGGCCTTGTTGAATCACGCTAGCGTGATTTAGTCAGTTTCACATATTTAACCAATTTAGGCCTCAAAAATATTGACGAAGTAGCACCCGAATCACTGTGGGACCCTGCTGGTATTAAAACGGCCAGAGCGAGACACCATGCGGCATGGCCAATGAACTTTGATTATAAAGCCAGTAAGCAGTGCGTAATGTAATACGCCATTATTATTTCAAAACAAAGTAAATGACGTAAAAGGGGGAAAAAAGACCTTTGGGAATGAAACTAAACGTAAAAAACTAAACCATGCACTTACCTGGCCCGCCATAAATTGGACAGGGTTACAACCTGATAAGAAAGGATTACTACAAGTATTAAACTTAAGGTAATATCAGTAAAACAAGTTGTACACTCTAAAATAACTTGAAAATACAAAGTTAATAATAAATAGCAATAATGCCACCATGAATAGAGATACTTAGCTGTGTCAGGAGCAACGAATATAAGAGAAAAATGAGTGTGCTCTGTCTATTTATAGTTTTATGAACATTATTATGTTTTATGATGTACTGACATTCTTTAAAGGGCTGCATGTTTGGGCATCAAATAAAAGTATTTGCATAATGGTAGCCTTCGGTCTCGTAATGAAATCTCATCTGGATATTAATTTGCAGAGCCCCAAAATCAGTACACACAAAAATATTGGTATATAATTTATTCTTTATTATGGGCTGTTCTTCTATCTATAAATGAATGTAAGAATTGTCACCATAATTGTTAGCAGCTCAGCAAACAAAATACTGTATGCTATATATGCCCCAAGCTTATTTCATCACATATTCCTAATCAATTCATCTAACCCTTACCTACCTTATAATTAGCTGACCTACATCTTAATTCTACTAGACTTTATTATGCAGTCAGATACAGGCACCCCCTGCTGTACACCTTTATGCAGCTAGGACCAAGTTCAGAGCTCCGGCTTTAAACATTCCCTTAACAACTGGTCAAAGTGGCAATACCCTTTTTAGGTCCAAGCGTACCAGCTGTCAGGTTGAGAAAATACTTCTTGAGGATATTCTGAAAGCTTTGCTCAGAATGGATTCTGCCCAGTGCTTACCATTGGCTTTGTGGTTTGCTTGTTTTCTCTTCGCTGGCTTTATTTGTTTTAGGCTGTCCAACTTGAGTTAATCCATCCTGTGGCGCATAGCCTATTTACTGTTTTATTCCACGAGTGCTCGCATTCTGTAAACAGGCCTATTAATCTTGCTCCTATCTTGTCACGTTTGCTGTGGATTCAAAAAGAGAGGTCAAATGTCAGGCTCTGTCTTCCGAGGGAGGTTGGTGTTAAGTTTTCCTACTCTGACTTCGAAGTGAGAGTTATGATGTGACAATCTTGTCCGGTACTGAATTTTTTCTAACTTGCAACAACATTTAAATGTCTGTGAATTAACTGTGCAAATATTTCAAATTAAGGAAAACACAAATCAAACAATTTGTTTTGTAATTCTGAGGTGTGGTGGCAGCAAATATTTTAATCCGATCAAAAAAATCACTGCACGAGGCAATGCCATTTCCTCACATTAACATTTGTGATTGCAGTATAGTTTTATCAGTAAAACTGTATGTACAAATGTATTGGTCATTTCAATCGAAAATGTGTTGTCTGTAATGGCAGTGAGTTACCACACCATACATAGTCCACTCTACGCAATTCCCTGTATGCCACCCCATGCCATTTTACTCCACTCTATGACACTCCATGCTACGAGACTCCACTCGACAACACTGTACTCCACTCTACACCACTTCCCTTTACTCCGCGTCCCTCCACTCAGACACTTTACTCTACTCTACGCTACTCCCCGACACTCCACTATACCCCACTCCACAACACTCAATTTTACACAACTCCTCTCTACACCACTCTATTCTACTCCATGACACTGGTCTCCACTGTACTCTACGAAACTTTACTCCACTCTATTCAACTTTGCAGCACTCCGCTCTAGGCCACTTTACAGCACTCCACTCTAGGCCACTCTACTCCATTGTATGCCGTGCCACTCCACTCTACGCCACGACATTTTACGCCACTCCATGCCACTCTATGTGTTCCTAAAACAGAATCACCTCCTATTATGGAATGAAATAGTTTATATAGGTCTGCCTGTTATCTGCTGAGTTTTTGTACTGTTCAATTAAATGACAGTTAATGTTTTTCTGGAGTAAAGAAATCTTCTAAGAGTGAGGCTAAATTGGAACACATGGCTTCAAAAGAAGTAACACATGATTTTTATTATTATTATTAATTAAGTATTTGATCATCTGAAGCAGAGTCTAGTTTATTTGGCTCAGTCTCTATTCTCTTTGTCAGCGATTTTTCAAACATGATTTAACCATGGGGATTTAGGAAAGTACAATATATGACAATTTGGCCTGAGTTATTCAGATTCCTAGATAGCTTGCCTTGGGGACAAATCAAAGTTGTAAATATGTCCTCCTTTTTCTGAGCTCTGAACTGTCTCAAGATATTTTCTAAGTGCTATCTACCAGTTCCTTTGTCTATATTTCTGCAACAGTGCCATTTTGAATTCTCTCATTTGCAGTATGAGATACATTTTAACAGTTGGTTGAATGGCACAGACCCTGCATGTTCAAGTTAATATGTTAGATGCCTACAAACTGGCCAACAACTGAATAGGTGATAGCTGGTTGTCCTACAGGGGGTTGTATGACGTTACAACGCATGCCATTACCCTTCATGCTGTTACAACGCAAATCTTTACCACGACTTGCTGTCGGGGGTGCGCTGCAAGTTGGATTAGTATAATTTACTATTCCAACTCCAGTGTGTGCAACAGTAGGAAAGGTGTTGGAGTTAAATCCAAGATCTTCTGCCCCCTGCAACAAGCCATTCGCATTGTAACGACATGCGGGGTAATGGCATGCGTTGTAACACATGCGTTGTAACGGTTGTTTCCCCCTACGGGTTGTCCTCATGCATGGCTTTTGGATTAACAAACCGTTTGTTGCAGCTAGATACTGTTGCATTTTGAAAGTGGTTGCCGGAATCTATTAAAAGTAGAGAAACAAACAGAAGTTTTCAGTTTGAATATTAGACTCCTGGTTGTAATTCTTAACTTCAACTATGGCTCCCAAACTGCTAAACAGATTTTGTTAATCCATATTTTGATTTTGCTGACAAAGACCATCATTGCGAGTGAACGTTTAATGCTGAGAACAGGTGCTACTGGTCTCATTGGAATAAGATCCGTTGTTAACTCAGCGGATCATGTCTGTCAACTCAAGAATGACATCTAGGCTTGGTATTAGTCTCTGGGTGAGGGAAGACGTGCAAGAGCACTAGTCTTGAGGCCCAGACTGGTCTATTCTCTATGGCTTCCATCCCTTATGACTCTCCTTCGGAAAGTGAGGTCAGACATTCTATTGAGTGCGCCTAGATTTTAATGAATGCGAGGAGAAAGGTACATGTCTAGTACATCTATTCTCCGTCATGGGTTGTTTCATGTAATTCATGAACCACTCTCTATCTTACCTGATAGAGTCTATGGAATGGAAGCAGCAGTTGGGTTTTAGGTAGTAGATCCTTCAGTAGTCTGCCAGAATGGGTGGATGGAGCAGCTACCATTGTGGCTCCTGCTTGGGATTTGTTAGAACTCCTTGGCTATCTCAGAGGCCTGCAGGTTTTCTTTCCTCTATGTGAAGCTGTATCTCTTCCTTTGTGTCTATTTAGAATATATGACATTATAACGCATGCGATTACATCGCAAGTCTTTACAGCGACTTGCTGTAGGGGGCGCGCTCGACTTAGAAATAGTATAATTTACTATTCCTACTCCAGTTTGTGCAACAGCAGGGAAGGTGTTAGATTGTGAATCCAACACCTTCTGCCTCCTACGACTTGTGATGTAATCGTATGCGATGTAACAACACGGTCATTGTAACAACCGCATTGTAACAGACTGCGATGTAAAGCATGCGAAGTAAACAATGTCTCCCGTCTATTTTACAGCTGAAAATGAAAAGGCTTTGAGCAGCAATGTTGCTTCTTGTATTTGTGAACCATGTTTGATTTTATAGTGTTGTACTTTTGTTATTCACTTGGAAATAGTTGATTTCCATATGACTGTCCCTTTCTAAGTTTCATTACTGTTCTATACTTCGCAAACCTCTCCAAATGCGAGCAGAAAGTCCAATTAAGGTTGAATTGTGGAATCTTCCCCAACTTCAAGGGAAGAGAAAAAAGGATGAGGGGCAGCAGGTAAATATGGGCCTTAATTATCCTCAGTACTACCTGGAAACAGAATATAATCCTCAATACTACCTAGATACGGAATATAAGGTTGCATGAAAGATTATGCCTACAATTCACCTGTCCTGGTCGAAGTAATTGCCACTAGTAAAAAACAAAAAGGTTTTAATGTCAGCAGCCTCGGAAAACATGAAGTCATGTACTCAAAGCAATCCTTCTAGCTAATGTCAAAACCAAGTGAAAATCCCAAATGGGAGACAGTAAAGGAGTAGGTGGAATGCATTCTTTAGACTTGTTTTTATTTGAAATATTCTTTATTCCTTGGGCTACTAAAACATAAGGGGAAAAAAGGTAGGTACAAAATCGGATTCCAAACACAACCACAAGAAAGTGAAGCAGGACTCAATATCATCCTGCCACTCTTTATAAAAAGAGAAGATGCAAGAGTGTCATGATGTCAGTCAGTCTCCATCTGGATCTACGGTTGTGGACCTGATTCCACATTTCAGATGTCCATTCTGTTGTAAAGGGTGTCAGTTTTCGTTTCCAAATGAGCTGTTGAGTTCTGGACATAGAAATAGGAGAGGGTTGCTACTCTTGCCATTTCCCTGACCTTTGTCCTATTCTAGACCTTCTACCTCTAAATGTCTTTTTCTAGAAGGACAAAGTCAAAATGGAAAGACAAATTCAAAATAGTCATGCTGGCCCAGATCCTATCTGCCCTGCACCCGAGCGACAGGATGGTGTTCTTGGATCTACAGAACGTGGATTTTCATATACTCATCCTGCAGTCCCTCAAACATTACTTTTGTTTCAAAGTAGGCTAGAAGCATTTTCAGTTGGCTATGCCACCCTTCGGCCTCACCAATGCCCTTCAGGTATTCATGAAAGTTCTTGGTTGTATGTGTTATAAAGTATAAACTTGATGCCTGCCTGTGTTTGTTGAGCTTCTCTTCAAAACTCACTTTAGGGGGACACCTTGGAGAATATACTTTTTGTGAATTTAAAGTGGGGTTTAAGGAAATTGCTTTGACAGAACTTGGTGCCAATGGCCTGGAATGCCTGAACTGGTGTCTGGTGCTAGATTGGACCTCCACACAACTTTCCCAGGCAAATTCTCTGTCTGGAGCTTGGGTGGAGAATAGTGTGGCCTTCCGTTCGGCCATACAGTTCAGCATGATTAAGAAATATGAAATTATATTTATTGACCATACTAGGTACTTTCTATTATTTGAGGTTAAGATTTGTCATATGGGCAGGTGACAATAGGATGAAACTGGTTGTGTCAGTATGAGGATAGTCAGAGGACTAAGGACGTAGAAGTGTAATTGAAGTCCACGGTGTACGAGCTGGAGGCTCAGGGAGGGGAGTCAAGGGTTGCCTAGATACCCAGTGCAGACACTATTGGATCGATGCGTTGATAGAAGTACCCTTGTTACGCCGCCGCAAACCTTCTGTGAGCCTCAACAGGCTTTGACCAGAGGTTATCCAGCTACAATGAGGCGATTAGGCAGAAGTGACATACTTTCTTACCTTCTCATAGGCAGCAGATGGGAAAAGCAGTAAGGCCTTGCCTCCCTCTTCTTACCTTCCTTTCCCACCTCCACCACGGGATAAGCTGCAACACAAGCTGGCAGACTGCCTAAAGTTTTCCCTGTCTATGGATGAGAGTGTAGTAAGGAAATTGTGGCCGGAAGAATATAAATTGAATAAGGCCAGAACTAATGGGACTCCTGCCAATTTGTTGTAGTTCCAGTAGGGCAAGAGTACATGCAGTTAAAAAGAGAATCGACAGTAAAAAGCCCTTACCGCAATAAGGCACATTTGATGTTGAGTGCCTGAATAATCATAATAAATGACTGAAAGAACCTGAAATTAAAACTAGTCCTGAATAGTAGGTGGCATTGTCAAATTGGTACGATGAAGCCATGAAACACCAACACATCTCGGGTAGAGGGCTTAAAGACACCCACAAGAAAATGAGGTATCAAGTCAGCCATTGGAGCGAGAGTATGAGGCTTTACACCTACTGTACTACCGCCTGCACACTTATTCCCCCCAACAACTAATGATGTTTTCCAAATGATAGAAGAAAAAGAGGAGGACATATTAGATGATCTGAGCTTTCCAGTTCTGGCGGGCGATGGCTGGGATGCACCACCAATGGCACCCAGAACCTGCACACACAAGCCAATGTGTATGGGAATGGGGCACAGGCAGAAAACATGCAAGTGATGCAGCACACGGAAGTGTGGCAAGTGGCAACACTAGAGCAAGACGGGAGCCATACACAATAACACCACATTTACCACCTTTGATACAAACTTCTTACTTACCCCACCAATCTGAAACCCTGATTCAGAGCAGTTGAGCATGCGGTATGACTATTATCTTGGGTAGTCTAAGACCTACAGATGGAGGAAGAACTAGAGACCATGAACATGTACGTAGAGCTTAAAATGGGCCTCTTCACGCAGTGGTAATAGTGACGGCTCTAATGACCTTTCACAAGCTGTACCTGATACCTCCAACCTCTGCAAAGTACCCTGACCCCAGACAAGGTGGTTGTGTCACAATTCATGTCCCTTGTTCCCTATCTAATCACCAGAATATCACTTTGTCAGCTCCTCAAAAAACAGGGCAATCACCAGAAATTCAAGGAAGAACTTCAAACTGTTTTTGAATGTTACACTTCATACTGGGCTGATGTTAATCTAATGCCAAGTGTTGTTATGTCAGGAGAAGTGGAAGAACAGCTGTTAATCAAAGCCAATTGACCACGCCAGCCATGCACAAATTAAGCTTTGATTCCACCTAGTGAGGCTTTGTAGATTGCTGTTGTTGAGTATGAGGCTTTGTAGATTGCTGTTGTTGAGTATGAGGCTTTGTAGATTGCTGTTGTTGAGTGTGTCCCGCTAAAACTGGTTGAACCTAGATGAATAATTGTAAGCAAAACAGCGGGGGATTTTCCACCGATTTCCTTGATCATTTGAAAGATGTATTTGATCACTATTCTGGTAGGGTAAATAGTACAAAAAAAACTCAGGAAACAGTCGGAGATGCTTTTTGATTTGGTCTCTATAGCAAATCACTGTGTAATGGTTCAAGTGCATAAAAAAAACAATAAATCTAAACTGGTGTCATTACAAATGTAGTCCAAATGCAAACTAGAGGGGCTGGAAAAAAATGGGGAGACACAGTGAGCATGGGGGCAGAGAGGACAGGAAGGCAGGAGAGTGGGAAGGAGTCCAGGGCAGAGAAGGGAAGAGTTTACTTCACCCGGTAACTCTTTGTGTTTCAATTTATGGTCAACTATGGCAATGGAGGCAAGAATTCTGCACCCACCCCAAGGTGATGACACCTTATGTTTCAATTGTTGTCAGCTAGGCCACTAGGAGCGAGTTTGTACAATCCAACAAGAACAGATGATGGACGGAATGCTGAATTAATCAAACATTTACGACCAGTCACAGATCTGGGTTACATCCATTGTTTTCTTGCACGGCACGCTATGCCAGTTTGGACCCAGCCATATGCAAATCAGTCTTGACCCTGTGCCTCATGGGAACAGTCCAGCCCACCTGCCAATCTACGTCTTCCCTGGACCAGAAACAAGCATCCTGGGACCAGTTTCGGGGTACCTGCCCAGGGCTCTCATGAACCATCAGAACACTCTGATGTCCCTCCTCCTTTGCAGAATTGATATCCAACATTTTAGAACAGCCGAAGGGAGCGGACTGCTCTGTGCACATGGTGAGTCCTGTAGACCAAAAAAGGCTGTATGTACGGATAGTCTTTAATAAAAAAGCCCACTCCAAGCCGTACTGACACTGGTGATTGTCAATCAGATCTAAAAACGTCTGGATTTCCGATCATTCCTCTTTATGGTGAAACAACTGATGCAGGTGGCATTTATTACACATCTTCCTCACCAGGTAACTGATCCCATCTACATTTCCCTAGGTCTGATCTCAGATTAGCAAGCCTTCTTTCACCCCTCCTGTAAATCAGCTGGTGAGGGACCTTTTGTAATGAAACGAACTGTGCTTTTTATCTTGCACCTGCAATGCTGTCTATTTGAATGTGCCTTTCAACTATTAAACCGCTATTTTAGGTGTACTAGGTGAAATTATCAATTTATTTGCCCAATATTTTCGATCAGGTTCCCTCCTCCCAGGGGGGTCAACATACTAGCAATGTTGGTTGAATTTTAACTGCAGACCTGGTCAAAGTTCTCGAGTTCTGGGAGAGGATGTGGTCTGACGGTTAGATTGCCTCCTTTGGTCCTGGAAACCAAGGTTCGAGCCCCGGGGTCGCGTCTATATCCGTCTACACATTCTGGGCAAATCACTTAGAGCCATATTTATGAAGGCAATTTTGCGATCGCAAACACTGAAATTCGCAGAATTTCGGCGTTTGCGATCGCAAAACAGCAGTGTCATATGTATGGAACAAACCACCCCTCGCAAAATAAGGAATCGCAAATTTTGCAATTCCTGATTTTGCGATTGCATTTAAGGAATCGCAAATTGTGATTCCTTAAATGCAATGTAAAAAGCCCAGAAAAAGTGCAATTTGGACTTAAGGAATCGCAAATTACCACCAACTTTAAGTTGGTGGTAATTTGCGATTTCTTTGAAAAATGCACTTTTATGCACTTTTCAAAGTGCCATGTGATGCATATACATGCCCTTAGGGCATGTATGTGCGCCACATCTGCACCCATACTCATTTCAGGGGTGCAACAGGGTGTCCTTTTGATACCCTGGCACCCTTGAAATTGCATTCGCAATTTGCGATTCTCTAATTGGGAATCGCAAATTGAGAATGTCTTCCCATTCATCCCTATGGGCCTCTCGGCCCATAGGAATGAATGGGGAGGTATTCCTTAATTGCGAATCGCAATTTGCGATTCACAATTAAGGAATATGTAGGATTCGCTAAATTTATTGCAAATCCTACATACATAGGGTTTTGCGATTCTCAAATAGCGATTCGCAAAAAATCGCTATTTGAGAATCGCAAATGGGCATTTTCATACATATGGCCCCAAATCTCTCAGTGCCTGAATGTGTCCTTGTGTAAGGTAACCGGTGCTCATGTAAAGCGCTTCAATACCTTCGGGTCGAGTTCTCGCTATATAAATCTGCATTTCAAAAAAAAAAAAGTAGGATTCAACCCAACAAAGGAACTCTCCTCCATAGTGCAATACACATTGTGTCACGGGCGGAATAAGGAATTCTCCTGTTTATTGATGCTTTGTTAAAACGAAAGGTTTGGTACCCACCGTTGGTGTCTGTCCACTTCCATTCTAACTGTAAAAAGCCTGGCGCGCCGATTTGTAAAGACCTCTGTACCATAAATGCTGTTGTATTTTCCTGTTGTGCAAATCCAGCTACTACTTTGTCATACATTCCAGAAAAAGCCATGTACTTTAGATTTATATTCTGTTTTCTTCTACGATACTATCCATCTCAAAAGTCAGCTCCTTTTCGCCTTTATTTACTCCAGGTCCCAACCAATCGGGCAGTCTGAAGGATTGTACTATGACGGTGTGGAAGAGACAGAATGCCAAAATGCCTGGGTATGTTTACAGTTGTGCCTACTACATGACAGGTGCTGGAGTACTGAAGGAGAGTACTGCCACAATATGTTATATTTAAAGTAAAGCTTGTGCCACATAATTCTAATGGCAACCAGGTATCACATGTGGTCTTGGGTCCACTAGTTGCACACCTTCCTCCATACCATCTTCTTTTGTGATATGGAGCCCTCAACAGAAAGGATTGGTACTTTAGCAGTTCCCACAATCACTGAACTAATCTCCTAATTAATTTTCTGACACCTGAGGCTTTGCCTTTGCTTTACCAGTGGTGTATGCTTATGCAAGCATTCCACCCATTACATTTTTATGTTTAGCCGTAACACTTGCAGGGGTATATTTACAAAGAAATAGCATAGCGGCGTGCTGCAAGCCATCTAACTGCACCGCACCATTTCAAAATCGTAGGGATGCGCCGTATTTAAAAGAATACGCCGCACCCCTGGCGCTAATAGCAGGTTGCCTAGCGCCAACACAGTCACCCTTGGGCCATGGTGCAAAGGTGCCTGCATTGCAGGGTATCATCCATGCAACGCAGGCACCCTTGCACCATGGTGTAAGGGTATCTGTGTTGCAGGGATGATTGTTTATGTGAAAGAAGGGACACCTTCCTGCACATAAACCATCTTTAAAGGCGTTTTGCTCCTTCTATGTGTGCTGCAGAATGCAGAGCAAAAACGAGGAGAAATACAAGTATTTCTCTCCTTGTTGCTCCAATCTAACATCTGCTATTCAGTGGTGTTAGTGTTTGGCGCTGCCACAGATTTACACATCTTTGTAAATCTGGGGCAGCATCAAAAAGCAATGGGTGTTGAGTTGGAACGCCCACATCAACACCCATTGCACGCCCCTTTCACGTAAATACCTGCGTGAAAGGGTACGATATTTACAAAATGGCATCAAGCCTCGCAAAGTGGGTTAACGCCGATTTGTAAATATGGAACTGGGCATTGCGCCACCGGAGCGTTCTAAAAAGTGACGCCCCAATGGCGCAATGCCCTTGTAAATATGCCCCTAAGTGTGGTGGGTATGCCCAGACATGGGTCCTGAGCTCAATCATCACTCAGAATCTAAGCTGCTCCTCAGTGATTAGGCCCAAAAAGGTGTGGACTGACAGTCTTGTTTGTTTATGGTCACTCACTATCGGGAGTGGCATTGTGGGGAAAAATATAGACTTGAAAGCAGCTCTGAGAAACTACCAGTGGTGAAACTTGCAAGTATTCTACTCATCATATTTTGTCTTTTTTATCTTTATTTGTAGACTATATCGTGGATATCAAGCATTGCTAAAAACAGAGGAAGAATGGGCATAGACAGCACATTAACAGAAACATTGCAGACAAAATATGCAGAGGATGTGGTGCAGCGGCCTGGGCTGCTGAAACAGGAGTTGGGGATCCGGGTTTATGCCTCGGTGCTGACTCAACAGCCTGTTATTCTGGGCAAATCCCTTAGGGGCATATTATCAAGCACGGCGTTAAAATTATCGCCGCTTTAGCGGCAGAAAACTGCTGCTAAAGCGGCGATAATGGGCTTGATAATATGCCCTTGAGAATTCCAATAGAAGCCCTTGTTGACACCAGAACCTGGGCTTCTATTGGTATTCTCAAGGGCATATTGTCAAGCCCATTATCGCCGCTTTAGCGGCAGTTTTCTGCCGCTAAAACGGCGATAATTTTAATGCCGTTTCTTGATAATATGCCCCTTAATCTCTCCGTTCCCATGGACAGTGCCTGGATACCCTCAGGGGTGATAAGTAGTGCTAATAAATCTACAAATAATAAATTATGATTAACTTCCACCTGATGGTAGTGAACGTTTAATTTTCATATCAACCCTTCACCAACTTAATACTAGTGCACATACGCGAATTGTTCAGCAGACAGACAGTGAAACCTCTGGCCTTGAAGACGGACCCCAGGTCCATTCGAGCTCCAGTTTGGCTGAATGCCATGGATCACTTTTAAGAAGCCTGTCAGCGGTATAGAGTGATTCACAAAAACGAAATAGTTGTGAAATCTTTGTGTGGCAAATCATTCACCTGTTCTATGTCCTCTGAGTGCTTTAACTTATGTTTGAAATTGGTTAATCTCCTTAATTGGTGGTGTTCAACCTTCCCTAGGCCAGAGGAAGTGTGAGAAGTCTGGTTAGTAGAGTTTGTTGATGTTTTGCAGAATAAGGGAGAATTGTCGTGGCTTATCCATGATGGATACTCTGAAGAGAAAGTGCAGGTTTTGCCGTCTTCTATCTAACCCATTCCAGATATGGTGGTGTTGTCTTGCATCGTAGGAAATCTTCTGCACTTTTACATATTTGAAGTGGTTGGCAGTCTTTATATTGCTGTGAATGTGACTGGTGTGAATTACTCTGGACCATCTAGATTCTAATGCACACATCCCTTAAGGAAGAACACAATTAAACAGTATTAGCGTTGTTATTAAAAGCTCTAGTGCTACCTCGAGAACCATTTTCTTCACCTCTTGGAGGACCTTAAACTGCACACCAGGAGCTTTAAAAAATCCTTGACCGCCTTTCTGAAAAAACTGAGTCTGCACCATCATCGACTTCTCTTTTGTTGTCTTCTTTTTCAACTCACAATAATCACAAACTGCAAATATTTCGACCAACAACTTTGCTTGCCAACACATCACACTGCTGAATCTGTGAACTCAACTACTGACGCAAACCCAACGCAAAAGCTGAAACAAATCCTAACGCTCTTCCTTTTGGTGGCTCATCTATTCAGCTGTGTTGCCTGAAAAATATGCATTAATCACCCATAATATGCATGAACTGACTGTTCTGAATTTTGTGTTGATCCCATACTTTTTTGCCAATTACCCTGGTTTGCTGGAATCTTACCTTTCAAATACTCAAATACTTGAGTATATTTTTGCATGACAATTGTTGAAGGCTTGAAAGTAGGACTATCTCTACAGGGTTCTTCCTCTGACCACTTTACCATAGTTTTACATCCATTCCGGAAATCCTTAGGTACAATGATTGAAAATAATGCATCCAAATCTTCCCAAAGCATTTATGAAATTAGACACAATCCTATCCACTTCAGTGAACCGTTTTTAAGGTTCCCCTTTAAGTTTTGGAAAATCGTTTGTAGAAGTTAAAAGATCTTGTCTTCCCCAATGGATGTTGACATAAACTCCTCCATGCACTCCTTTCAATGGGAACTCTCTTTCAACAAATTCACATTCAGAACCACTCATACATTTATTAATTTTGAATTAGTGTGGCTTTTCAGTCTGGCTATCTTTATGTTCTTCAATTTTCTAATTAAATCCATAATTTCCCTGAAATTGGATTTTAATTGTACAGTACTTTGCTTTTGTAATGCAGATTCTGCCATTCTCGTTTTATAAGGTTCTCAAATTGTCTTTTTAGCAAACTCACACCCATTTATTCAGCCATTATTTCAAGGATTTCATATGCAGGGCAAGCCCACTTGCCTGCTCTCAAATTCAAAAGCACCAATTCATCAAAATTTGGTTTTGAAATTTACAATGATAAATATCTGAGTCTACAAATTCTTTTATATCTACTCGGTGTTTTGAAGCATTACTTTTCAGAACCCTTCTCTCACTTTTTGACAATTTCCCAGCATCTGAATCAATCTTCCCTTTCACTCGAATCACATAACTCAGGTTCTTGAATCTGTTTGTGAAACTCATTGTCAGTAGGTGGTCTTGTCACAATCAATAAATGATCCATTGATTGATGTTCTTGCGGGTGCCCTCAAATTCCACAAAATTTGGGGTAAATGGTGGGAATGTTATGGTTTATGGTGCCAATCGGAGCTCCGGATTCTTGTAATTGTTGATGATGGGGGTGGATGAGGAGGTGGGGTTTGACTGGGAAGCAATTCTTGTTTTATCTTTGTTGCTGTTTATTCATACAAACCAAAAAAATTTGTTCATTAAAAGAACTGATGTTCTTTTTCAGAATCGTTGTTTCTTTCATCTTTTTTTTATTCGTATTCTCTTTTCATTTGTTTTGATTTGGATCACTAGAAATTATTGGGAAATGCACTTCCAGTTTCTAACACTTTCTCATGCCACACCTTTTGCCACAAATGTCATGTTGCATGCATCCAACTATGAATAGCCTATCCAATCTGACCATTCAACATATTCTTATGTGCTTTCACTTTAGCTACAAAAACCCTATTAATTGATTGCTTCAAACTGTGAAGGTCTCGTTTATGGTTTCATTTGAAACAAAACATACCTTAATGAAGTTTTCTGACTTCAAATATCCCATTTTCAGAAAATTGCAGCGTTTTATTATTTGCCGTAGCTTTGTGCCATTCTTTAAGCCACACACAAGTATGCATGCTGTGATTCAAAAGCATTTCATATGCAGCATTTCTAAACAGAGATGGAGCTTGCCCTTCTGTCAGTGAGTTATTAGATTTTGCCAAATTGGCACCCATTGAACTACACTTCACAATTTTAATCAATCTCTCACATACCGTAATCCAATAAAACCCAAAAAATAAATCTGTACCTGTTTACTGGAACATGGGAAGAAAGTAAAACTCACCACAAAAGGGAAGTAGTGATTCAAGGCACTACACCATCACACACACACAGCTAGGCTTTGACCAGCAAGAACCTAACTTGGACTGAATAAAATGTACCCTGGTGCACAGACTAAATCACCACTGTTTCACTCTAAATTAGTGCTCACTGATAATCTAGACTATTAAGGATCCATAACTTCAATTTATATTAAAACCTGGGCACCACCTTTAAACCTTCCACAGAAAGGTTTATCTACCTCAAGTTCTCCAAATCCCCAAATCTTTACATAAAATACACAAGGTCAAGACAAATAGAACATCAACAATAGTTAATGTACACCATCATCAACAGACCATAATATACCACATACCGCTCATGGTACAATACCCAAAGTACAACATGGATTCAATCACCAAAACATAACACACAGTGGCGGCTCGCAGAGGTAACGCTGTGGGGCGGTGAGGCGGGGCAGGGTCGGGCCTGGGTAGTGGGGTTGTGGAGTCCAACATACAACAGCAGATATTTATTTATTTATTTACGTTCACCTTTGCCGTTGTGTGTCGGATTCCACTACCCCCCCACCCAGCCACGCCACGCCCCGCTCTGCCTCACCACCCCAGAGCGGTACCTCTGCGAGTCGCCACTGATAACACATAACAAAACACACCGTATAAGACCCTATTAACTTCTTGACAATGTTTACAAGTATTCTGAAAATACTCAAAAACTCTTCAATATTTTTCAACTCTTTAACAACCAAATCTTTCACTAATTAGCCTAAATAATATTAATTGGCCAGTTCCCTGTATGGGCCACCGAAACTGTTTATGCCCTAATTAAGAAATTTAGAGGCTCATTAGGAGGGAACAGGACTTTTTGAGTCTCAAATAGACTCAGTCGAAGGCTATAAATAAAACCTGCACACAACAAATCAGCCTCATGGGTTTATTAAAAAATAGTAACATTACAGAAAGCAAATGGCAGTTAGTTAACTAATCTAATAAATTAACCAAGGCCTCAGTATCTAAATAGATCTGCAAATACACTGTCATATTTGGAGGAAAGTCATCTCTAAAGCAAAGCCCAAAATGTTAATGACTTTCCTCCCAAATAACACTTTGTTTATATTGTTTTATGGACAGTAGGCATACACATTTCGTAGCATGACACTACGCAAATTGGTTGGATTAAAAATGTTTTATTCATGACCCCTAATCAATCTATTAGATGGTACAAAAGCCCTATTAACTAACTTCCTAAGGCATCTAATTAGTTAAAGTTGTACATATTTAATTAAGGAGAAGAAATCATACATCATGAAACACAGGAATACAATAGATTATTAAACTACAGTGGAACTCAGATAAATAACCTTGAAACATCCTTCCCTCCAGAGAGTATAGAAAATATTCTACAATTGTATTTGGACAACCTAGGGTTGAAGCTCTATTTTTATAGATTTTCTGGAATAAAGACACATACATGCATGTGGAACACTCGTACACACCTAGCATAAAACATGCACTTTTCTGCAGCATTACATGAATAATTGTCAATGCGGCCTGGTGGGGCCTAGTTATGCTAACTAAAGCAAGCCGAAATAAATCATTATTTTCTAGCCAATTAAAACTCATCAACAGCACCCTCACATTGTCCTCAATGCTGTGCTGAGGAGGCCGACTTTTCTCACATGACATGAGCTTGCAGTGCACTAACATCATATTGGGCTGGGGTTACTGCAGTATTAACCCAAATTATGTGATGCAGCTAACTTGATACTCTTGAGGTGTGTATATTGGGCCTTTTTCTGTGTACTATGATGGACATATCAGCAGAGAGATTTATAGACCTTGCTTTCCCCCTTGGTAAAAAAAGAATGTCACAATGATATAGAAGAACACTAATCCACACCTCCCCATAACGAAATAGCTTAATGTATCCATAAACTCATTGGACTTGGAGAATAAGCACTTACATAGAGAGACATGAGCAGAACTACAGAAAACAATAATTTTACATGGATCAGATCCACTGTTCGAAACCTTCAAGGCACCCTCTAAAGATGATGAGTAGGCTTCATACATTCCTCTGATTGACTCGTGTAAAAAATATTTTACTTTCATGTCTAAGGATTTTTGGATGTGTTCAGTATTGTCTATATAGATGATGCTTCAAGCTAGTCTGACTCTTTAGAACCATTCAAAGGGATCACCGCATACCTCACTGGAATAACCCAAGGATCGTCACTCAGCCCCACCCTCTTCAACGCTTACTTGACCGTCCTGGCCAAAACCGTCCAATCGCATGGGCTCAACATCCTCTCCTACGCCAATGACACCTAGCTCATCTTCTCACTGTCAGAAGACCCCACCACCACCAGAACCAACTCCACAGATGTGTGATTAACGTTGCCAAATTGATGAAGGACCACTGCCTCAAGCGCAACATGGACAAAACGGAAGTCCTCATCTTTGGGAACAACAGCTCCATGGAACAATGCATGGTGGACTGTCGAACTTAGCCCAGCCCTCGCCCTCACAGACCACACCCGCAACCTCAGCATAAGCTTAGACAGCGAGCTTCCATACCCTACGTATGCTCCACAGAATCTTCATGTGGGTATCAGCCAACACCAGAAGGACTGTCACGCATACCCTGCTCTCCAGCAGGCTGGACTATGGGAACACACACTTACGTAGGAATCACCGCACACCACCTGAAGAGACTACAGAGAATTAAAAATTCCAGACTCTTCCTCAACCTCCCCAGATGAACCCACGCCACTCCTCAATTTAAGTAGCTGCACTGGCTCCCAATCCAGAAGAGATGCCAGTTCAAGATGCTGACCCATGCGCATAAAGCCCTGCAGGACCAGCATGCATCAACAAATGCATGACCTTCCACCAACTAACTAGACATCTACGATGCGCCTTCCGTGAAGCCACCCTACGGATCCGTTGAAGTAACAGAAAAGGACGCTCCTTCTCACACCTGGTGGTCAAAGCCTGGAATGACCTTCCCCAGCACCTTAGGTCCGCCACATCGCTCCAACAATTCAGGAAAGAACTCAAGGCCTGGCTGTTCGAATCTATCAGATCACCTCGGAGCAGTTAGCAACTCCACCGCCTTGAACACCTTACCGGTGATTTGCTGTGCTTTACAAATCCTGATTGGTGGATTGATATATCATACATTATGGCAGCGTTACAGTGATTGAGAGATCACCATCTTTTCACATCTGGATAAATGTATTGTTCATACAATATGCCTCAGGGAATTAATATAGTTGAAAAGAAAGTGTCATCATTTGTTCAGTGGTCCACACTGTCTGTCAAGGCTATTCACAGTGTTTGGGAATTTGCCAGTTTTTATAGGAGGGTTATTCATAATTATTCTTAAAACATTAGACTTATTGCCACATTATAATGAACAGAAGTAGCTTTTGTTTGGTCAAAAAAAAGTATATCAAGCTTTTTTTAAATAATCTTTTTCTAGTGCCCAAGTTTGCAATATCAAAAGGAAGAATTTCCTTTTATTTCTGAGATTAATTCTTTCTATCATGCTATGGGAGGTGTTTTATTTCAGATTCACCTAGTAGCTGACGTTTCTAAGAAACGTTTACTAGCTGAGTTAAACTATACTGACAAGGAACGTTTGGCCACTAAGAGATCTTTTGTAAAATTGAGACATTATTTGTTGGGTGCCACTCACACTATAGATGTATACACTGATTGCAGGAACTTGTAGTTCTTGAAATTAGCCAGAACACTTATCCCCTGGCAACTCAGAAGGACCTGATTCTTTTTTTATACTGTGATTGTGTGATAAACTACAGCCAGGTTTTTAAAATGGCAAAACTGATGGTCTATCACTACAAGATCAACTGCAGGGTGATAACCAGTTGACACAGCATTCACAATTAATTTTGTCCTCAAACATTGTGCATGATCACTCTATTCCCTGAATTAATGCAGATAAATCTCTTCCAAAGGTATTCCCAGAAAGTCTATTCAGAGGTTTATTTAAAAGAATATGAGAAAATACATGAAACTGATGGATTGTTGTATCAAGGAAAACCTATGCCTTTCCATTAGGCCTTTTAAGATAACAGGCTATGAATTTCCTTCATGATTCAACGTTGGCTGGACATCCTATAGTTGCTAAAACTTTAGCAGCAGTAAGGAGATACTTTTTAGTGGTGATCATACGAGTTATGCACAAAATGTTCAGTCTCTGCTCAAATAAAGAGTTTACATATGCCCCCCATCAGGATATTGATGCTTTTGTCTGTTATGCCTGGGCCCTGGCCAACAGTAGCAATGCATTTTATTGTACGGTTGCTCAAAAGTCAAGGTTGTGCAGTAATTCAAGTGGTGATATTTCATATCGCTTATTTGGGTTTGCCTACCTCTAAAGATTTAGCACAGATTTTTGCACAACATTGTATTGGATTGCATGATGCCCCACATGTTCTGATTGTAAGGGTCTCAACCTATTTCTAAATTCCAGTGTGCTCTTGTATTGCACCCTAAGTTTGGGGGTCCATGTGTGGTTGAACAGATTGTGAATCCAGTTAGTGATGAATGACATTGCCTCAGTCTATAAATATCCATGCAGTGTTTAATGTACCTTTATAAAAACCCTATTCTGTGAACATCCATCTCGCTTCACATCCTATGCCAGTTCTGGTTAATACAAAAAGTGAATTTGAAGTACATAAGATTTTAGATATAGAATTATAAGGCAAAGTTTCAATTTTGCTGCAAACATTTTATGCAAGAGATCATGACAATCTAGGAGCGCCACTGCAGTGGGGGGAGGCATTGTCGGAAAGCAGAGCTAGAGTGATTGCTTACTGCTTGGACTTTATTAAAAAATATGTTGGGGTTTACCCATGTTACCCTTCTATACCTGGGTAAGGAACTACAAAAAGTAGAAAAATGAAATGGGCATGGAGGAAGAGATGTATATATCCGCTAAATCATAGTGGACATCATATTACCCTATTAATAGTACACAGTCCTATTGTTATTCATGAGAACCTCATTAAAAAAACTGTACACATACCACAGAGACATTTTCTAAAAAAATGAATCATTGTTTTTGTTTTTATTTTAAAACAAACAAACATTTATATACAACAACATTTACATTCAAACACAAACGAAATTCATTGGTTACCTATACACGCTTGATTAAAAAATAATCAGTGTTTACAGACTAAATCAAGGCAATACACTGTGAGGTAGTCCTCTCTGTACACAAGGTTACTACACCTCTAAAGACCTCATTTCAAGTGTGCTTAAACCATAAGGAATATTATTGATTCCAGGTGGACTTCTCTTGTCAAAAACTGTCGACGCGGGCGCATTTCGGCCCTCATTTTCATCTAGGCCTCCTCAGGACAATGGTAAGGGAACCAACCTAAATAAATTAAAACATATATAACAATGATTAATAACTGTAAACTTTGTGGTAACTCAATCTGTCCTATGGCAACTTCCAATAGACCAAACAACTAATTCCATCACCTGTAAGTAGCAGAAAAATATGTCGCTGATAGATATCATATCCCCATATGGTACAGTCTACTATACAGAATTATACAAACAATAATGTCCCTACATACCTTTAGCTGGGGGTAACGGGCAGTCTGCTGTTATTTGCAGTATTATCACTGGTCAAATTTTATATAAGCGGGAACTTTCCTCACTAGAAAAGTGAAAAATTGCCTCAGTGTTAATAATCATAAGCGCTAATAAATGAGTGTGCATAGAACTGCACATGCTCATACACTTACCTCTATTTGTTTCCTCCAGTAGAAATGCCAAACGCGGCACGCTTATTCCTGGCAATGATACACTTTGTTAGTACCAAGCGATCCTCACTACGGACACAAAAAAGGACAAAGAAAAATATATAGAAAAATTGCCTCAGTCACCGTACTTAAAAAACGCTCATACTCCTTGTTCCCATCGATCCAAAAACATTTCTGCTCTCACCTATACTCGCTGCCATAAATCAGACCAGCACCATTGTGCTTCGGTCCATGCTCGAACCATATGCGTTGGCAACTACAGATGAAATTCCGGCGCGTTTGAATTTCATGGGAAGACAGAGTGACCCACGTGATCGCGACGTAATCAGAAGGGTAAACACCAACAAAAGACTATTCGCTGAGTAACTGGTATACTAGAGACTGCCTATTGACTAAAATAAAAAACAACAACAGATCCATTCCATGAGATCCGGTGGTGGGTCTAAAATACCCTATCTATGAACATAATTCTATAAACTATATTCGGGGACATCTTTCCAATTCATGTATCCAGGATAGCCAGCGTGAAAAAATTGACTCACAATCTACCATTTGATCCATCTTTATACAAACAAAAATATATATGTCAATAATGCAAAAATTATAATTGCGGTGTGCATACAAAATAATAAAACAATCAATCGGTGTGTGTCATAAAGATTACCCGGTAAACTACGTATGTACATTGAATACACCTCAAATTCTCTTAGAGGTAATTGTATTAACTGTGGGATCAATTGTTATCAACAATATCTGTTAAAACAGATGCCCATTACTTAAATCAGTGCCCAAATTTCATCACAGTCATTCAGACCATTTGTTGCTGTGTGATATTTCTCAATCATACGAGACTCAAGTCGGGTAAGGTTTGTCTGTAGACTCATTTTATTCCATGATTTCACCACCAACAAAACAGACCAATTAATCTTGTTCTCATTATGATTACATTCTGCAAAGTGTTGCACCAGCGGCACCCCCTGTGTCCTACAGCGTATTCGAGATTGATGTTGTAGCACCCTCATTTTAACTGCTTGTGTGGTCTGCCCGATATACACCTTACCACAAGGGCATGTCAAAGAATACACAGCATTTTTCATGTTATAATTTGAAAAGCTGTATTGGATATGTTTTTTATTATTCAACAATGCATATTTTGTGTCATTAGTATATGGACAAACAGCACAATTATTGCACTTAAGTGTCCCACGACAGGTGGAAGACCCAACATACTTCTCAAATCTTTCTTTGGTTGTTGTGTGCATGAAGCCTTCACTAGATGTTGGCGTAGGTTTTCTCCTTCTCGGAACGAAAAGAGGGGCTTTGGGATATTCAAGTATTTCACCATCTTCCAGCTCCGCAAAATGATTTGCTTCACTTTATTTGCATTTTGGGTTATATGTAAGCACACATGTCATTTGGTTAGATTCTTGTTTGTTCCTTGGAGTCAATAGATTTTCTCGTGGGGTAAACCATGCGCGTTTCAGAGCTGCTCTAACCAACTTCCTAGGGTAGCCTCTGTCACATAACTTTTGCATTTTTGAAGTAATCAATTTTATTAGAACAATTTTGCCGAATTCTTAAAAACTGCCCATATGGCAAGTTTTCCTTAAGAGTTCTAGGGTGTCCACTGGAAAATTGCAACAAAGTGTTGCGATCAGTGGGCTTGGTGTAATGGCTTACCTCAAGGCTCCCATTGTTGTTAATTATCCATACATCTAAAAACTTTATTTTAGTTTCACTCGAAGATATGGAAAACTTAAGATCTTTCGAAAGTGAGTTTAGCCAGGTATGAAATTGTTCAAGAGATTCCTCATTGCTGGTCCATATCATGAAAATATTATCAATAAATTGCACCCACCGTGTGATGTGCGATTTAAAGGGAGTGGCTTCTTGAAAAATATGTTGTGTCTCAAAACAATCCATCACCAAATTGGCAATTTCCGGGGCGAAGCAACACCCCATAGCCACACCTTTTACCTATAAATACAGGTCTTCTTTAAAGGTGAAAAAAATGTTTTTGAGGCATATCCTAGCTAGGGCTGCAATCAAATCAGTGAACACCGTATGTGGTTGAGATCTTTTATCTAAGACCATACTCAGGACAACTAGCGCCTCTTCTTGAGGAATGTTGGTATATAGACTTTCAATATCAAATGTGACCAACAACTGTTGATCACTATCAAACGTTGAATTCTTGTTTTTCGAGATAAAGTCCATTGTGTCCCTAATATATACCTTAGTCTGGGTTACGAAGGGCTTTAAGAAAAATCAATGTATTTCGCCAATGGCTCCAACAATGACCCACATACCAAAATAATCGACCGACCTGGAGGTTGTTGTGCATTTTTGTATACTTTGGGCAGCACATAGATTTTAGGTATTTTCTGTGAAGTAGTATTGAGATAATCATATTCTTTCTTGCAAATATATCCCTCATCTAGAGCCTGTGTTGTAAGATGTAAAATTTGGGTTTTAAGGCGTGAGGTAGGATTATCAATAATGGGACGATAGTGTTCTTGATTATTTAACTGATTCACTATCACTTTGTCGTAATCATCACTGTCCCACAGGACAAGCCCCCCACCCTTATCAGCAGGTTTAATAACTGTAAGGGGGTTTTCCGCCAGATTTTTTAGTGCAATTTGTTCTTCTTTTGAGAAGTTGGATTTAAAGAAGAATCTTTTTTCATTAAGATCATCAATTTCCCTTAATATTTGATCTTCAAAAAAGAGAATTTCATTAGGCATGGAAGCACTCTCTGGACAAAATGACGATTTATTCTTTAAACCACTGGTATTTTTTTCAGTGACTTCACTGTACTCAGCAAAAAAGACCTTCAGTCTCTCTTTACGTAAAAATGGAAGGACCTCTGTCTTAGTGTTAACTGGATCCTGTACATTTAGGGGAACAAAAGACAGACCTTTCTGCAATACCTGTCGTTCCACATCTGTCAAGGGATATTTCTAAAGGTTATAAATGGGCATCAGGTCATTATTAGTGTTCATATCCTCATTGGAATTCTGTACTATCGCCTGTATACTCTCCGTCGTGTCCTGAACACCCCTTGCTCCTGATTTTGAGCTGGGGCTCTCCATTCCCCTCTGAATCCCCTTCCCCTGTTTCCTCTGTCTAAAAAAGGAAGGGCCCTAGGTTATTGATAATAGGGCTGGTAGGGTTGGTAGTAGGATCCAGATCCCTGGTCTGAATCTGAGGAGGTATCCGAAAAGGTAATACATTTTCTACACGACCTCCCCCGATACTGAAGGTTCAGGGTACTTGGATGTAAAAAATCCTCCTTTAAGTATGGATATACCAACTCTGTTTTAAAGTATTTTATATCTTTGGTGACTTTAGAAGTTTTCGGGGTTCTCGGTATGTGTTTTAAAGTCTGATATAGTTTTCTCGATGGAGTCCAGAAGGGACTTCGCATCAGCAATTGTGGTGTCACTACTGCTTGGATTTTGGCATGCCCATGAGAGTGATAATCCAAACCTATTTGTGTTGGGCCTTTCTCGGAGGAAGAAAAGCTGCTGGCCCTTGCAGAATATCAGCACTGTCTAAACTGACGATTCACATGAGTAGAGAACACTCTATGCAGCAATGCCCTGACCCCAAACTGTGGGGGATATATACAACAAAATGTCGGAGCTCGGTGTTACGCCAAAATAGGTAACGTCATGCCCGACATTTTTCAAATGCAGAGATGTGCCATATTTACAAGAATACGGTGCACCCCTGTGTTTCCCCTAGCGATGTTGCCAATAAAGCTGCCTAGTGCCATCGCATGCACCCATGCGCCATGTTGCAAGGGTGCCTGCATGCAGGGGCGTTTGTTTGTGTGCAGGAAGGGACACCTTCCTGCACATAAACATTCTTAAAATGTGATTTGCTCTTTCTATTTGTGTGGCAGAATGCAGCACACATGGAACAAGCAAAATACGAGGAGAAATTATTTATTTCTCCTCGGATCACCAGTCTAAAACCAGGTATTTCCTGGTCTTAGTTTTTGGCGATGCCCCACCCTTGTAAATATGGGTCAGCATCGAAAATCAATGGGTGTTGCGGTGAGACACCCACTGCAACACCCATTGCATGACCCTTACACGCTAACATTTACATTTACATATTTCCCATCAGGCTATGAACTTTCACTCTGAAGATGCAGCGACCATATTGGATACCTTGGATATAACTTCTGTTTGTGGCCCCCACTGTGTTTTTCCTAGACAATTATGATAGAATGTTTCTGCAGCCAGGGGTTGCTACGTGGATCTACGATTTCCTTTGCAAAGATGTGTTTGTTGGAAAGGAACCTTGAATTATTTGAACATTGTTATATGAACTCTTCCAAGACTGTGTTTGTTGCAATTCATTTAAGGGTTATCTGTCATGGAACAGGAAGGATTCTTAGCCAAGCTTATGTTTCTCCTGCTATGTAGAAATTTCAATGCATAAGGTATTAGAGTTCTAGTGTGATGTTGTGGATTGCTAAAATATAGAACAGCAGAATATTACCCTGCAGTGCTACATGAGTCAAGTAAAAACGATACCTCTTTCCACATAGAGTTCTTAGTGATAATACTTTGGTTGTTATTCTGTTTGTAAAGAAAAGTGTAAGTAAACACATATGTAAGGTGCTCATTCTTGTATGTTTTGTTTCTGGAATTATAAGTTCCACATCAAAGTACAGATATTGCTAAGGTATATCCATTCACTATTACATTTGAGTTCAGTACCTTCAGTATTAGTACATAAACATACCTCTATCCCTGTGAGTACCCAGTGGATCTTGAAGACCTCGTGGACCAGCAGAAGTAACAAAAAAGAGTGGTGGATTCCAGTATCTCTATTTTTTCGCTTATTTCATTCCCCTTTCCTTGTTTCTACCACTGGCCCTTATTTTCCTATGTATGTGGTAATGGGTGAAGACAGTGAGAGATGGAGGAGTGCATCTTTCCCGTTGAAATCCAGGCACAAGGTTAGTGCAGGTTAGTGCATCCTGATATGAGGATCTTTATTTCTCTATGTCTACCAAGGAAAGATAGGCCCAACTTGTGTCATCTAACCATGTTTTGTTTTGGTCTTTTTGTACATAGATCTTCCTAACATTCAATTTTAGTTAGCCACAGGCACAGGCAAGCCAATAAGTTCTGGACCTGTTCTAGAATCACAATTTGAAGGTTCTTTTTAGCAGCCTGCAAGGGGAGAAAGTCATTATTAATGCCAATTAATTCAACAGGAATTTCTCTGGACACATGGGGGCCTGTTACGATTTGTGCGCCCGCCACCGAAACGGTGAACGGGACTGTCCGCCAGAGGTGTGGCAGTCCCGCTGTGACCATTAGGATGCCACCGCCACTGTGGCGGTGGCATCCCCCATCCACAATGCGGTGCCTGCCACCTTGTCCACGCCAATGTAGGTGGGTACCATAGGTACCCCCCATGTGCACCTCCAACACTCTGGGGGCCCACAACGGGCCCCCAAAAGCAGAAACCACAAGGCTTTCCATGGCGCCATGGAAAGGCACATCTCCGCCAACATCATGATATGGATGGCGGTGTCTTGCAGACACCGGCACCATATCATGCCCTTTTTCCGCCCGGTTGACGAGTCGACCGGTGGAAATGCGGCGGACGATCGTTCCATCCGCCGCGGACCCCCATCCATCCTAATGTGGTGGGGGTCATTCATGGTAGGATGGTGGGTGGATCGCCCCCGCCGCGCTGGCGATGGCTACTGCCGGCCCGGCGGGGGCGATCCGCCCGCCATCCTAATAGACCCCATAGTAACCACAGACAACTATGTATGGTTAGTTAATTTATTACAAAGCCAAAAATAACTGGACATAAAGACATCTCAAAACGAGAGTGTAAAAATACATCGGAATCAGAAAAAGCCAAATCTGCGCAGTTCAATCTCCAGTTTGAACGGTGCAACATAAACAAAACAATTCAAGAAGCAGGATGCAGAGGATCAGAAAGCATGAGACCAAGTTTACCCACATCGAGGTTTGATGAATATAAAGCATTAATCTAATCCTACACTAACGCGAAAAGGACATCCCCACTTAAGAATCTACCGGGACAAGAATTGAAAGGTGTCAGCATGTGGAGTCTTCCTAAGAATTCTCTCCACCATCGATGGGTCAGATAGCAGAAGACTATTGAGACAGAGCTCGCTCTAAGATGTTCTCTCCCTGAAGGCCGAAGGAGAAGTGGGTGCTTTCCCTACTACCAAAAACACAATATTGAAAGAACTTTCCCAAGATCCTTTGCAGGTCATGCCATCCGCTCTGGGTACCATCTTGAAGGCAGTTTTCCAAGGGACAACAATGTTCCTGATTTGCAACAAGCTGACCTTGATTCCCAGGCCTTCTCCTGTGTAAACACAACAGCTTTCCTTTATCGATTCAGACCAAACGATGTAACTTTTTCTCTCCTTGACTGACTAACAAAACAAAGACATTATTCTAGCTAACAAGAGCGCTTCTTTTACCTGCAACACAAACCGTGAGAAAGAACAAATTCCACAGCACACATAAAATTCAACTGTTAAGTCTAAATCTGGAGCTTCCAGGGAAAATGCGTTATAGGCCCACAAAAGTTGGGTAACACAAGAAAATGGTATGTGAGCTTTACAAAATTGCATAGGAAATTAAGGCATATTCGGTTAATACATTTACCTACATGCAGACAACAATTAATAAACACGTTTAATAGTTGAATAATGATCAGGTACACAATATGAACTCTCACGTTGATGTTTGCTTCTAGTCACATTCACTTTTTATGTTAATTCTCCATGTTACTACTCAATGGCCTAAACACATCACGTTTCATGCTATTACATTTCAAAATTCTAACACTTCACGTTAATACGACAAAGGATTATATGGGGGTGAGCTCTACCCGTGTGACTATAATGCACCCCTACAAATAAAATGCGTTTTCCGCAACATCATATGCAAAGAGAAAAAAAACTGGGGTAACAGAAGAAATCCCCACCTGTGTGTGCAAAACAAAAGAGGAAAACTGAAAATATTCTCAAACATGTGAACACACTGTCAGTACACCAAAGAAGAAATGCAAAACTGAACAGAAACTCACATGCGGTTCACTCAGGGCAGTGATTGTGTCTGTCTACAGAGTACTGACTTACCCGTCTTTAAGTTGATCAAAAATGGGGCAGGATCGGGGATGGAAAAAAAACCACAGAGGGGCATATAAATACAAGGAGCAAGCACCACTGCAGTAATTTCCTTTTTTTTTTTATGCAGTGGCAGCGCAATCAGTGCTCCACACTACTCCATATTTACAAACTGATGCATTGGGCCCAATGCATAAGTTTGTAGAGCCTAAGTCACATTATACCTGTGTCAGGTATAACGCATGCAGGGTAGGCGTTCCGATGTTGAAAGCCATGTAGAATTGATGCAGTGAAATTTACTTTTCACTGCATCACTCTACGACTTGACTGCATCAAAATTTCTATGCCTTCTCAAACCAAGCGTAAGGATTGACACAGGGCTTTTAACATGGGACTTGCCTCTGTTCTGGTGCATTGCTGGAGTTGCGTCAGTCTTATGACCAACTTCAGCAATGCGTCACTTTTGCGCCATAAGATGCATCAGAATTTCTGATGCATCCATCAATCCTTGCGCCATGGAGCACTGTATTGGAAATACAGCGCATCCATGGCGTCGTTAGAGCATTTGGCGCAGACGCATGAAATCTGACGCATCAATGCCGATGCGTCAGTTCTTGTAAATATGTCCTGGATTTCTTTTGGTTTTAAAGTTACCGCAGGAAAAAAGGATCCGTTCCTCTATCAATGCAGCTGCTGAGCGCTGCTTCTGTCCCAAAATGAACTGGAGTGCGTTTTGCATCCTGTTTATAAACACGCACCAGTGTATTGTGAAAAACAAGGGTGCCTGACGCCAGGACATCAGAATGTAGTGTGCATCTGTGAGTGCTATCCCCAAATAATGGTAAATGGACACAAAGTACATAATCACTAAGTAGTAAAGAGCATGGCACAACGGTGTCCGAAATTATTACACAACCATTGCTAGCCCAGGACCTGACTGTACATGTTTACTAAACTGTAATGGGGGATAGAGTTGCAGGACCCTGCAACTACAATCTACCCAACCATTAATTACATACAGTGACCAGTTTGGTTCCTCTTGAAACTAACCAGGCCTCTATTACAGGATTGGATGTACAATTATAATTTCATTTTTTAAAAGGCGTCTAGGTAACTTGATATGCTAGCATCAGCCAGAAGGAATCAAGGTACCCTCCAGATATCTAATGTTGAATGCAAGATACATATCTTCAGTACAAAGCTCACAGCCACAGTAAGTGAATGTGGAAAAGAATCCATGACCTTGAGCCCTTTTTCTTGCATGTTCCTAGAAGCAATCACATTTTGTAGTGTGCACTGTACAAACCAGTACACATGACAGAAAACTAACAAGCAGCTGATGGAGAGGCGACCACTGTTACCATATTCATGATCAACACACAGCTGTTGGAAATCTGCAATGCAGCTACATGAACCTCCTCAGTCACCTCCTGCAAGCATCACTGTCTAGGTATGAATAGAGGAGCAGACTTTAAACTTGGAAATGTGGTTCTGAGGAACCTTGTCACTGCTTTGCCAGTCTCTTCTGTGTCTACTGCTTGGTAGTTTTAAAAATAGCATGTGCGGGGGGAGGGGTGGGGGGTTCTTTGTGTTCCTTTTTCCATGTTCTTGTTTATCTTATGCATGGTTCCCTTTGCCTGGACACGTGCCCACTGTTATGATTATGCTCCTGATCTGACAGCAAAGAGTTGATAGCTAAACCTGCATGATTTTATTTGTGTGTTTTGAAATTTCAATAAAAGAGAGTTAAACCATAAAAAAAGCATGTGCCAAAACACCGGTCAGGTTTACCTGGTAACTTCCTTTTCTAAGAACCTTTCCCCAGCAGAGTTAAATTATACGGATTAGGAACTTGCAGCCATTTAAAAAATATTTTTAGTAATAGAGACATTATTTGTTAGTGGTGAAACACCATATAGAAGTATATATTGATTACAAAAACTTGTACTTCTTGAATTGAATTAGATCTCTTACTCCCTGGAAACTCAGAGGGACATTGTTCTTTTCAGACTATGGTTTTGTGATAAACTACAGATCAGGTATTAGGCATGGTATAGCTGAAGTTTAATAAAACAAGGTCAACTGGAGTGTGAAAATCAATAGACAGAGCGTTCACCATTAATATTGTCCACAAATGCTTTGCATAATCACTCCACTGTCTTTATTGAGGTGGATTGATTTCTAACTAAATTATATACAGAAAGCCAATCCATAGGTTTGGTTAAACGATTAGGAATGAATACATTAAATGACATCTGATTTTTTTTGAGTTCTGTAGGCACTTTGGGGTGCTATCTTGATTAGGTATTTTACTTTGTCAGAATATGACCATCAGTGCAGGATCAACAGTGTCTTGCCAAAAAATAAGCTCAGCTTAATTTTGGAAAAAAACCTATTTTGGTCTTTGTATAAAAACGTTTTAGGGAGATTTCTAGCTTGAAACTTGCCAATATTCAACCAGTATGTAAACCTATAAACAACACCACTACCGAGACCTTACCTTAGAGGTAATATATGCCTGTGCTATATGAGAGGTAACCCTGCCATCTGTGCCAAGTGAGGGTTTTCTTTGCTGTTTCACAGGAAAGAGAGATTGTTTTTCGGTCTACTCATAACTGGGAGCAATGAACTGAGCAACGGATTGCTTTCCTCTGGGCCACAATTTACAGACAGCTCTGATCTGGCAAGTGATGGACAGCTCTGTTGCTTGTGAGAAAAGAAGGTCTGCTGTAAGTGACAAAAGAGGAATAACGTTCAGTACTGATAACTTGTTTTTAGATCCTGATGCATACCTCACTTCTAAGCCCTGTAAAGCACAGGTGTTACTTTTATCCAATTCAAGAGTACTCAACAGTCATGGCCGGAAAGAGCGGTGGGGCTCTGGGGCCAGTTGACAGACGACGGAATAGGGAAAATAAAATACAGAATTTTATAAAACCACTTACCTTGCGCTCACAAGGTAAGTGGTTTTATTTGTTTTTCATTTTATTTTCCCTATTCCGTCTGACGACTCCCCCCTCCCCCCCTCCCCCGCACTTGCCCCACTGCTCTTCCATGCACCGGCCGTGCCTGGTACTCAATTCATGCCTGATTTGCTTCTCTAGTCCAGTTTTTTATCTTTGATTTCTGGGACTTGCAGTCCTGTGTTATAACGGAATAGACTAACTGCAAGTTCCTGAATTCAATGGAAAAGCCTGGAATGGAGCAGCACATCACGCATGGAACTGGGAAACTTGGCAGCTGTGCCAAAGACTTTGGTGACGAGGGTAGCTTTGGCTCCCCTTTCTCCAAACTTGTCGAAAGACTATAAAGCACAAATGCTAACGAATAGGAGTTCTGCAAGACAGTTCCATCAAAATAAAACACCTGTTTGTAAACCACGAAGGGAGCAAAACAAAGGTTTTTGTCCCTTAGGGTAATCTCTGGTTAAGTGCCTTGGCTTCAGCTGAAAGATAGTCAAATTAAACCAAAATGTCTGTTCCAAAAACGAGAGAGGAGGGGGCAATAATGACAGAAGTAATTCTTTCCATTATTGAGGGACACATCATATAATTACAACAATCTAGTCAGTTGGGTTCTTTCAGAGCTCTCTTAGATACTATTCCCAATTGTTTTCGGTGGGTTGGAAGGCCTGGAGGAAGAATCCTTCACATACCTGTAAATGCCCTGTTGTTTGAGGTGATTGTTGCAGGGTTCTGGACCTTGTGATACACAGGTTTTGCCACTACCTGAATGGTGCAGGAGTGACCCTCTTGTTTGCCGCTGCTTTTATATTGTGAATATTGTGAGCTTCTTTCAAGTGGAACATCAGCTTATTGGGCTTTTGCTACAACAACACCTGTGAGCGGTAGGCACAGGATTATCATGAACATTCAGGAAAGCAGGCAAAACCAAAGCATAGTTCATAACTTAAGTTTAGAAAAAGACTATTTGCATCAATGGCAGGTATATACAAAGTATTCATACACCCTCCATGGTGATTAGTGTGCTACACAAATCAACATAACATAAAATTGAGCCACAAATTCATAAAAAATATATCTGGCAATGTAGTGTCCAGAAATGCCTCTGATAAAAAATAAACTGCTCTGGCGGTTGTAGGGGTGCATCATAATCATGAGTAGTCCGCACCCGCATATAGGGGCATATTCTCAAGAACGTGTGCTAACCATTGCAAAAGTTACTTAACGCAACCTTCAACATCGCAGTCTATCGCGGGAAACTTACGCCGTGCTAACCAAGTATTCACAACATGGCGGTACCATGCGATAGTCACCAGATAATGCGTCAAATGCCCGCGTTAAAATCAACGCCATGCTGAAAAAATGCGAAACACGAACGCAAAAAAAGCTGCGATGAGGCCAAGCGCTATACAAAAAGTTGTGAAAACCAGCGGCAGGCCTGCAAATCCCACACGGCTGGCGGAAAAACAGGGGACACAACTGGGTCTGCTTATGCGCAGAAACAGGCCAATGACATTTGACAGAGCAGGGAACTGTGAAATGCATATGTACGGGTACAACCTCACATCCGTCATGTAGGCCAAATGTCCACTCTCCCACCTCACCGCCCAGTCACAATGTACATTGTCACACAGTCTGCATGTCGACAAGAACAATGCGCCAACATACATGTCAACATGCATCTCCCCTTCACATTGCAGAGGGACAAAAAACACCTCCAGCAGGTCAGACCAGACAACCCATCAGTGATGCCGGAGATGACCACCACACCTTCGACACCGATGCCCTACAACAGCTCATGGACATCTCAGGCAACCCACCCCCAGGAGCAGGGCAACCAAGCTACATAGAGGAAACCCTAGTCCCTGCACAGACCACACAGCAGGAAGTACCCGCCACCACAGCTGGCTCCCAACACTTCACTGAGGCACACATCGCATTCCAATGCCAGGTGTCAGAATGCCAAAAGGAGGTGGCCGAACAGGTGCGGGTTCGCTCAGAGCTCATGGAAACTGAACCACATCACATACGGGGTGTCGAGGTCCCATCAGAGACCACCTACACCCCACAAAGGAGACCCACACTGTGACAGAGACACATGCAGATGCACATTCCCAGTACAGAACCACGCCCAGGGGCACGCACATATCAGTCACACACCCACGTTGGCTCTGCGTACGACGGTCCAGTCCACTCCCCTTACGAATTGAGTGGGTGACGACAAAGCTACATGTCCAAGCTCGGACCCGCTGCCTGCGGTGGCATGTCTGCGTCCGCTGTACACAGCACAATGTAATGTTGTACGGCCCCGAGCCCTCATGCATACAACAAGACCACAGGAACACATGCATATATAATGTTGAACTGGCTACAGGCACGTGCGCCCGGCCCCTTTATTGTCAGGGACACATGTACAGTGACGCTTGTGCTGGATGTGTGTGGGGTGAGTATTAGCCAGCCCGCATGGAGTGCTCAGTGCTGGCAACAACTTGAACAGTGGACACCAGTGCAATGGAAACAGAAAACACCTGCGTAACAGAGTCAACTGCTGAGCAACATGGAGGGGGCCGGAGCAAGTAAAGAGGTCACCCAACTTACAAACAGAAGTGTCCATGAGTTGCAGTGCACTGAGGTTGGGGCACTAGAGATGGGCGCGCTCATGTGAAGAAAATGTCTAGGATTGTGTCCCTTTGGGTTATGCCTGATGCAGATGCAGTGGGGTATGTTAGACCTGCATCAACTTCCTCATCAACGTCCCAGGTCTCCCACACTGCCTGAGGTGACATTGTTGCGCAACCTCTCCACAGCACAAAACTTAATCAGTAACGGTCCATGGGTTGCGGTGCACTGAGTCAGTGGCACCTGGAATGCTGAGCAGGGGACCAGGCAGATGATGGCATCCACGACAGGTCTGAGCAACTCCGTTAGTCTGCCAGTACCACTGTTTCAACTCTGGCAGATGGTGGTTGGAGTTGGCCCTGGCGATGGTGGTGTGTTCCTCCTGCGGTGATGCGATGTCCTGGGCCGGTCTGAACTCGAGTTGATGTGTGAGCTCTGGTGATCCACAGTTGAAGCCGGAGGCAGTGGACAACGCAGGACCACATGCACATGGTGTTGATGTCCCCAAGACCACCGTCACACAGGTCATACAATATTCATTCAGACAGGGTCCCTGACTTGAGCTGCACAGAGTTAGTGGACTCGGATGCACAGCGGCCGACACAGGCACACTGCCACGGGAGGGTGACTTGCGGTCCACAGAGGTAGGGCCACACAGACTGAGCAGGTCCTCGTGGATGTCGAAGGTGAATGTGGCAGAGGGTTGTGGGGGACAGTGGAGGGAGTCCTCCAGGGCATGATGCAGAGGGCAGTAGCCGTCCGGAAGCAGCAAATGGAGGAGTGGAATGCTGCAGCCTTGTCGTCACCACCATTTAGATATCAGCTACATGACGATGATGACAACCACCAGTCCATAGACTCAGCCGCCACCAAAGTTCAACCAGAAAGTGTCCATGGCTGTCGGGGAACAGACTTAGTGGCACCGGGGCTCGGAGGGGATGCGGTCTGCGATGATCTGCACTCCGCCATTGCTAAATCAAGACTCAGTCCCAAATGTGTGACCTACTTGACTGCAGTGTAGGCCGGAAGCAACAGTCAGCAGTGGGCCACAGCCACGTGTCGTAGGCTCATGATACACAGAGTTAGTAACACCAGGACAGTTGTCGGTAGTGTTTGATCACCTCTGTAACGATGATCCTTTTTTCCTCCTAAATGCAACGCATCATCCTCTTACGCCTCTCCTTGCGTGCAATGATATGTACTCTGCCTTTGAATAATCGATGTCCAGTTTCAATTCTGTGACCTACTCGAGCGCAACGTAGGCCGAGAGCAGTAGTCCGCGTGGGCCCAAAGAATCTTGCGGTTGTGATGTACGACTAAGACCTGGTGGTACCACATCGAAGGGTGTATAGTGACATACACTCAGCCATAATTAATGTGCTTTGCCATGGTGTAATCAAGACTCAGTTCCAAATGTGTGACCTACTTGTCCGCTGTGCATGCCAGTGGAGTACGTCAACGGGAAAGGTGTACTGCGGGCCTGTGTTGCAGATGCCGTGATGGTCTGAGGTGGCTACCAAGGTCACAGGCCTCGGGCTTGGAGATTGCACCGGCACGTGGTGCGCCCTCTTCAACACACGCCGGTGTCGGCAGGTGGGTATTGAGGCCTGGGTGCGCAGGGGCGGGCAGGACTGGTTCGGGGACAGCGTCCTGGGGTGCAGCAGGCACACATGATCACTGGCAACACCGCTCACGGCGTCGGCTTCATGGTGGGGTGAGAGGCGCCGCCCTGGCAGAGACGTTGGGCATTCCGGAAGAGGACTACGCCCAGAGTCATGTGACTTTTATTCACACCCCTATGCTGGCCGGACGTACGCCGGGCCAGCCCACTCCGCTCACGCTTACGGGGGGCTACGTAACAAGCTACATTTTGCGATCTTCCCCACTGGCTGGGGTGACATGGTTGCGTCCACTGTCCATTAAACTCCAAACACCAGCGGTGTGTGTCGGCATGGATATGTGTGTGGTCTGCATACTGCAGTCTGGCCAGCACATCCACGCCACACTTAGCATTGTGTACAGTCTCATTCATCGGTCACTTGCCTCCTTCGCACATGCCTGGTCCCCACCTCTTCCGACATTCTGCTATTGTGTGGCCAAGGTGCCATGCCGTTGATGGCTAATGTACATGGCTGGCCCAAGTTCCCACAGTGAGTTGTGCTGTTGTGTCTGGTGGGTGTGCATGTTGTATGTGAGCTTGTGACGTGTGCATTTCCTGTGTTGTGTGTTGCATGATTGTGGAGTTGAGGTGTGTGGTGTGTGCATTTCCGTAGGTGCCATCCTGGTGGCGCAGGTTGATGATAGACTGTCGGAAGGTGTAGGAATAATGCACACTGCCTGGGTGGTTTGCTGCGGTGTTGGCGGAGATTCCCCGGTGGTCCACTATTGCCTGCACATTGGTGGGATACATGCGCTTTCTGTTGCGCTTATTGTGAGCAGTGTTGCCAGGGATCACAAGTAGGACATATGTGTAGTGAATTGCCCCCTGACACATGCGGGAAACCAGCTGTGGTGTACAAGCCTTGCTTGGTCTCCGGCTGTTCCTGCGCAGTGTGTGAGAAGTATAGATAGTGGGATACCAAGCTGATGGTGTCATCCATGACCATTATGAGGGACTTGGATTGGCCTGGCTGTGTGACTCCTCCGTCTCAGGCAGATGTTGGTTGGAGGGTACCAGAGGCCAACACGTGCAGCACGGCCAGCAGCTTTGTCTGAGGTGGGATGTTGGTTGTCCTCTGTGTTGGTACCATCAGCCTGTGGGCAATGGTGATCAGGATGCAGAGGAGGGTTGTCCCTTTGGACATGTAGTGGGCAATGACATTCTCTGGTGTTGGGTCTGTGAGGTTGGTGCATTTTCAGAGGGTCGCTGTCTTTGCCTGCCCTGCCTCAGTGTTGGTCCAGGGGAAACGGTGGGTGTCCAGGGGGGTGTTGGTCCTGGGGGTGGTGGCGGTGGGTGTTGTGGCCCTCTTGGGTTTCCGGCCCGCATGTTCAGTGGCTCCATGGCATCTGTTGTTCTTCAGGTGTGGCTCTGGGCTGGGCTCCCTTTTGTGGTGCGACTTTACACCAGGTCAGACCAGGTGTTAGTTTCCTGCTGATAGCGTGCCTTATTGCCTGTTTTGGGATGTTATCGCCGATCTGGCTGGTCGTTGAGAATGTTGCGGTGTGGTGTTGTTGCGGCTTTTTGCTCAGGAACGACTACTCTGCGTCTCATTAGTGATCGTTGCGGGGGTCATCTGTGGCGATGTTTTTTGCAGCTGCTATTGCGTGAATACTGGTGTTATGGGCTGTTAACACCAGCTTGTGAATGGGGTGATATATTTATCGCAACTTTGGCTGCGATAAAGTGCCATTAAGTCGGCGATAGCTCCTTGAGAATATGCCCCATAATCTTTTATCATGTTAACATTTGTGTCATTAGATCGTGTAATGTATTAACGTGTAAAGGGAAGTGATAGGTATAATTTCCTACAATGTGGAGCATCGACATTGCAATCACGTACTATTTGATGAAAGCCCTAATGTGAATAATTTTATATGTGACTAACGAGAGATAATTTGTTTGTTATGTAACACATTGATTTAAACGTGCTTAGTAACAATAGTTATGTAGATGCGTGTTTATGAATTATGTGCTGTGTCTTCTGTTAGCCGATTTCTGTAGGCCTAACATGTATTTCTCCCTGAGCGCTCACTAGTCGGGTTTGCTAGTAAAATTCATGTGTATGTAGAACTTGTTCTTTCTCACGTTTCTGTTGCAGGTGGAGAAACGCGTCTTTGTTAGTTGGAATAATGTCTTTGTTTTAAGAGTTAGGCGTAGGGAAGAGAAGATACATTGAATGGCGATGCTGATAATGTGGAATGGTGTTTTTTTCTCACAGGAGAGAGCCTGGGAATCAAGGTCATCGAGTCAAGGCCTGGGAGTATTGCTGCTGGATGGAAAGTTACATACAAGGAGGTGTCTTGTGTGGATGAGGTGATGTCGCAAGGCCTGAGGGGACGGTCTGAATTGATTCTTCTATTGGGGTTAGCGACAGATTCTTCTATTGGGGTTAGGGACAGAGTCCGGGGACTTCTACCTTGCCTTGAGAGAAGCATCTTAGAACGAGCTCTGTAGCTTCATGCTACCTGACCCATCCAATGTGAATGGTCTTCTTGGGAAGCCTTCAGTTGTTGACACCTTTGAGAACTTGCCTGGGGAATGCTGAGTAGGGATGCCACTTTAGTGATAGAGTAGGGACAGACTAATGCTTTTTATCTAGGAACTTCCAATGAAGAAGACTCTTGGCACAGTCATATTCTGCGTCCTGATTCTGTAACTGTTTTTTTTGTGCATGTTGCATCGTCTTAATTTCACCCTGATATTTGGCCTTGTATTAGTTCCAGTGTATTTCTACACTCTCATTTTGAGGTGTTTGTATGTCCAGCTGTTCTTGGCTTTGTAATAAACTAGCTAAACTGATTTTTGAGTCTGTGATTCTTTGGAGTCATGATTGATTGGAACAGTAATGTGTAATTGGCTAACAATACTTTTCTCCCCTCCACACTTACAAGCAAACAGCAAAGAACCATCGGCCAGGGGTTGTAGAGTAAGTCTAGAATGTGGAACCCAGCTCCTTTTCCTCTCAGTAGGTTACAGTTTGAAAAATTGATAGCATTGTGGTGATGGGCTGACAGCCCAGCCCTCACACCAGACCCCTGCCCCTTAATGGCCACGCCTCTTCTTTGCATGGTGAAACTCATTTTAAAGTTAGTATGATATCCTGCGTAAACTAAGTATAGGTGGAATTAATAGAAAATGTATAGTTATCTCGTGATATTGTGGTAGGTAATGTGGTGGATGCAATATTATTGTAGCCAGATCAATATGGTGGTCCCATATACAGTGACTTAAAACCGTTATAATGTTTATAACTACTTACTCTTTTCAGTGAGCTCTTGTAAATGCCTAAGAACTAAGCCTACTGCTTACTCTTTGCCACTGCAGTCACCGGTGGAAAGTGTACTATTTGATTCAAGGCCACCTGCAGGGGCGGTTCCTTCACTAGGGAGGAGGAGTGTCACCCTACTGCTTTTTTGCAGTGCGAGAAGCAGAAACATAAAATGGCATAACTACCATTTTATGTTTCTGCTTCTCGCACTGCGAGAAAGCAGAAGTGTTTGGTTGGGGTTGGGCGGGTGGGCGGGTGGGCGGGTGGGCGGATCTGCTATAGGGCAGGGGAGGAGTGGCTTAGCCACTGCTGAGGGCGCTGACTGTTTGGTCAGCCCCAGGGCCTACCAAAGCAGTCATGCGCACTCTGCCCTTTCGCCATAGGCGCCTGGCTGGTGCGCACCCTGACCAATCAAAACGCTGCCATTGCAATGTTGTGATTGGATTAGGGAAGGGGAGGGAGACTGCCTGCTTCCTGTTTTAATTTCGAATTAACCCCCAGGCGAACCCCCCACCACCCCCACCCGTGAGTCATGCCGGCCGTGACTGGCCACAGGCCACCTGTGGAAGGAGTGAGAGTCTGATTCAAGGTCATCTGTGGAAGGAGTGAGAGTCCGATTCAAGGTCACCTGTAGAAGGAGTGAGAGTCCGATTCAAGGTCACCTGTGGAAGGAGTGAGAGTTTGATTCAAGGTCCCCTGTGGAAGGAGTGAGAGTCCAATTCAAGGTCACCTGTGGAAGGAGTGAGAGTTCGATTCAAGGTCACCTGTGGAAGGAGTGAGTCTGATTCAAGGTCCCCTGTGGAAGGAGTGAGAGTTTGATTCAAGGTCACCTGTGGAAGGAGTGAGAGTTTGATTCAAGGTCACCTGTGGAAGGAGTGAGAGTCTGATTCAAGATCACCTGTGGAAGGAGTGAGAGTTTGCTTCAAGGTCCCCTGTGGAAGGAGTGAGAGTCTGATTCAATGTCCCCTGTGGAAGGAGTGAGAGTTTGATTCAGGGTCACCTGTGGATGGAGTGAGAATCTGATTCAATGTCCCCTGTGGAAGGAGTGAGAGTTTGATTCAGGGTCACCTGTGGAAGGAGTGAGAGTCTGATTCAAGGTCCCCTGGGGAAGGAGTGAGAGTCTGACTCAAGGTCACCTGTGTAAGGAGTGAGAGTCTGATTCAAGGTCACCTGTGGAAAGGGTGAGAGCCTGATTCGAGGTCACCTGTGGAAAGAGTGAGTGTCTGATTCAAAGTCACCTCCAAAGGTTTGACTGTTGCAGCTGGGCGAGCAGTTATTGGAGAGTTTGCTTCCTCCGTAGACCTTAAAAAAATCATAGTTTTTGATCTATTAAGTCATAGATTTCTTTCTTTGCCTCATCCATTTCTGTGTGACGTCAAACGGTTTACAAGTGGATTGTTTCCCTTTCCACGTTCTATACAGAGAATGAAAGATGCCCATCTGGAAAGGCATCATATATTATGTTCAATGATGCCAGCCACGATGAACAATATGCAATAAATAGCCAGGTGTCTGGGCTGTCTCCTGGCATACAGTACACCTTGGGATTTGGAGGTGAACGAGCTGGGCTTTATTTACACCAGCAATGATGGAATGAACACCAGAGCACTAACTGTAAAAACCATTTCTCTCCTGCTGTTTACCTATTAACAAACCGAGTCAACCATTCATCATGTTGCTCAGAGGGTCGTATATCAATTAGTTGGCCTCTGTTGCCATGGCTGCAAGGGCTATTTCTTTTCTGTAATATTTTGATGTCAATGTTTTTATGTGAAAAACAGAAAGCTTTTAATAAAAGCAACGAAACGCATTTAAAATAATGTTAACACAATTAAAATAGGAAAACTTTACAGTACAAATAATAAAAACAAAAAGGTATCAAAAAATAGGTGTAGTTGTGCGCAGCAGTGAAACAATTTAAAACAGAAACACAGTGCCTGATTCCCAAAGGTAAACTGAGACAAGGGGCGTAACACAGGCCCCCGCAGTCCCCGCGGTGCCGGGGGTGCCCCAAACTCCAGGGGGCCCCAGGGCTGGACTGGCCATAGCGGGCAACGGGCAATCCCCCGGTGCGCCGCACGGGTGGGGGCCAGTTTTGAGCTCCTGGGGGCCGTTTTTGTTACAGGGCTGTTTTTGCAGCATAGCTGCAAAATGGACCCTGTAGCAAAATCGGCCGAAAACCGGCCCTGGCAAAGAGCTCGGGGTGGCGGAGCACTTTGCCAGGGCCGGTTGTGGTTCCCAGTCCGGCCCTGGGGGGCCCCCTCGGCACTGCACTCTGGCCAGAGAGCTCCTGATTGAGGCTGGAGGGGGCCCCTCTTCGTACTGTGCAGGGAGGCCCCCTCAATTTTCGTTACGCCAGTGACTGAGACGAAAGTCACTCTTTATGACTTTCACTATTCACAAACAGCATTTATGAGTAGTAAATTTAGACATTTGTCTCAGTTAAGCTTAAGTTTTGGTCTTTTCTACTGGTAAATACCTTTGTGAATACCGAATGGGGTAAAGTTAGACATTCATCTCAGTTTACCTTTGTGAATCGAGCCCACAATAACTAATATTGTTAAACGGGGCATAAAATAACAATTAAAGTGCTTGTTCACAATTGGTAACTGCACGTTTCAGACAAGCATGCCAAACCCAATAGGTCTTCATTGTTGAAGGAGTTGTTGTGCACTCCCCAATATAAAATAAAATAATGATTCAAAGCAAAAATATATTTTTTTGTTTCAAAAAGCACACATTGCCATAGTAGTAGCTGAGACTAAAGGGTTACTACTTTGTGTGCAGATGTGCTCCTTGGTAAAGATCAAAATGCTGTAGCTCACAGTGTAGTTAGTCAACTGTGCCACGTTGGGGAGGAAGAAAATTGTGAATTACTCATCTGACTAAGGGATGAAGAGGGCTGGCTGAAAGCCCCTTATACGTAATTACACTATACATATAAATTTACCAAATTCGAAACGTCTTGGCTAATGCCAGACCTAAACAAGCACTGGCAAAGCCAATAGGTAGCACCTACATGGGGTACTGGCTTTGCCAATGTTTTTAGCCATGTTGTACTGCATGACTGAATTTTTTTTTTAAAAAGTGCTATGATACGACTAATGCTGGTCACGTCAGACCACTTTCTTTTTTATTGCTGGCGGGAAGGCCGGGACGGAGGCATCACAGAGGAAAGGCATGTAACACAAAAGGTTGTGGTAAAAAACACTTTGACACGGCCAGCAATGACTGAGTAATAGCACTTTTTATGGCAGATGAGTGGGGGCAAACTATAGCAAAGGAAGAAGAGGTGGGAGGGATAAGCAACAACAGTGGGAGGGATTTGGGGTAGGGGTAAGCAACGACAATGGGAAAGAGGGAAGGCGCATGACTGAAAGATTTTTAAAAGGCGTTGTGAGGGAGGATGTGCAGCACTACTGGTGGGAGAAAAAAGTGATGTGAGGCAGCCGTGAGTGTCTGTTTTGTAGCGCTATTCTTTGTTATGGCGGGTGGGTGGAGGAAAGCAGCAACGGAGGGAGGGGCAAAGGTGGGGGGATGTAATCCTGGAAAGCCCTCTAATGCCCCTGGAACATGTTTGCGCTATATAAAATGACAAAAATAAATACATCACTAGTTAAATACTTCCTCTTGAAACTCACTGTAATTTCTTTCTGGTTTTTAAAACTGTATCTTGTATAGTAATTGCATTTGTATAGGGCCTTGCTCAACCATCTGTTCCTACTCTCTCCTGCATCGCTCTTTCGCTGGAATAGCATTCCCTGACCTGTAGTTATCACGACTTCACTTTCTTCTCCATCTCTGCTGTCCCACCTCATGTGCCTGACAATTGCCTTATTCTGCCCTTGCGTTCCATTGTGCAACGAGCAGTAAGAGCCCTTTCCCTTGCATGGCCAGCGTTCTGCTGGCTCTGGACAAGAGCCTCTGGTGCAAACTTTTTAAGTTCCTGCGAGAGGAGATATCTGTGGAGCAATGCGTATGGAGATTTTGTGTCACAGTTGCACGAGGTGGTGTTAGTGATAAGTGACCTCTCGACCAGCTGTCATCAGTGAAACTACAGAGACAGTACTCTAAATCAGCCATTGGAAAGCCGGGATCATTGTGTGCCACTTACACACCAGTAGCGGCAGCTACCGGATTCGGGTGGTGGGGTGGGGACAGGGGGTGGGAGGGGGAGAAACTTAAAAAAAAAACACTTACCTGTGACAACCAGCAGGCTGCCGCCTCTCCTCTGTTCTCTTCTTCCTGCTCCAGTCCTGCAGCAGGAAACAGGAAGGAGCAAGAAGCACCAGGCTCCCAGTCTCCCGATAGGCAAACACAATGCTGCAATATAGCGTTGTGATTGATCTGATGGCCGTAGATCGGCGCTCAGCCAGGGAATGGGGGCCTGGGCATGTTCTCCATGTAGGATGTAATGCAGCCTGCATGGAGAATATGGAAAGTGCACATGACTGTTTTGGGCGGCCCAATAGGGCTGACCACACAGCCATGAGCATTTAGGAGTGGGCGAGCCACTCCTCCATTGCTCCTCTGCCCTCGAAGCAGCCTAACTCCACCCAAAAAGCTGCCTCAGCAGAAGTAAACATAAAATGATAATAACAAGAGTTATTGTCATTTCATGTTTCCTGCTGCAGAGAAGTGGGGCGACGCTCCTCCGCCTTAGTGGAGGAGACGCCACTGTTATACACTATAGGGTACTAAAACCCCCAGCACACAATCAAGCAACAAAGAACATGGAGACACCCATCCACAGGGTTCATGAGAGCAACCACCAATCAACACCCTTTGAAAGAGCTGGAAAAGAAGCCTACTCAGGGAGCAGAGTCCTCACAAGTTCAGTGAACCCACAAATTTGCAACTGTGGAAGACTCGGCCAGTAGCTATGCAGCACAACAACTGTGGGAGTAGGGTAAGCAACGACAATGGAGGGTGAAGTAGTGGGTGAAAAGCTATTACAACGGGAAAGAGGATGGGTGGAGAGGAAGCAAAAGCAACGGGGGAGGGTGCAAGCAATGGCAACAGGAGGAAGGGAGAGTTCTCGCAAAGGGGGTGGAAAATAAAAGAGGGACAAGTACACGAGGGAGACAGCAGTAAAAAGACACACTCTGGTAGAGTTCTTAAATACAGAGAAAGTAGCACTTAAAAAAACTGAGCAATGGAAGGACACAAGTAATACGTCCATGCTCCTTGGGAGGGACAGACACACAAAGAGGAAGCAAGCCAAGAACATCTGACCAATAACAAGCAACCAAATGAGAGTGACAATAAACCCCAAAAATGGAAAGCAATGAGCAGGTTCTAAGCTCACTGATAGAAAACAAAAGGCCTTGAAGATACTGCATGTTCAATCTAGGCAAGACCTAAAACAGGGGTATTAAATAGAGTCGAAGTGTGAACTTTAATGGGGAGACAAAAAGCATATGAACCCATGGTTTCACATGTGTAAAGCAAAATTGACAGTTTGAAGCATAATAACATATGTTCTGCCAAGTACCTCGAACTGCAAAGAGATGTAAATATAACAACCAAATATAACAACCAAAATCTCACAAATCTACTATGATAAAGATGGTCAACAGAGCTGAACAGATTTCTTTGGTGTCCACCATCTTTGGAGTACCTAACATAGATTGGGCAGTTTCTTCTATCATTTAAATAAAACAGATCAGCCTCCAAACATGTGACGTATATTTGCCTTTTAAAATCAGTTGTAACTTTTTTTTTTCAATTGTGACCCAAGACAAAAAAACTATGGAGTTAACACTTCCAGTATGTAAAGATGACACCAGTTGCTTTCGCTCAGATTCCGGAGTGGCACAACGTAGGAATGAGTCCTTTCTTGAAATGTTTCATGTGCGGGCATTATGTATGCAATTATATTACCTGGCCTTCTCTCATTTACGGAAAATAATTTATTGCTGTACTATTAATGACTGTACCATCCCGCATGCCTACTGTACTGCATCAGTTTTATTACGAAAAATGGAAATTAATAAAAATTGTTCCAATTTTTTTTTTTTTTTAAATGAGTCCTTTCTTGAAAAAGTAATCAATTGCCAAAGTTTGATCAGCAAGCGAGCACTCTTTTATGTAACCCTGGGCAACCCTACGCAACCCTACACTCAAACAAAAGGCTGCAAATGGGTTTGATTTCTACCATCAAGTGTAGTCTCAACATCTTCTCTTCAGTTGTACTGGTATTCCTCGTGGACCAAGAACCCAAACCTCATCCCCTTATCCCTAAAATGAGACCACCTTTGACATAGACACTGATAGCAGAGTAGCACAATGTAACCTATCAAAACCCACATAAAACTCAATATTACAAAATATGCAGCAGCCATGGGTTTATACTTGCATATTCACTATTGTTGATATAATGTCAATCATGAAAAATGATTTTTATATGAGATGATAGTGGATGCAAACCTAATGTAGCCTGCTTTTGTGTAGGCTACTGGACCTGTTGATGAACCCCCATTGGCTAGAGGGAGAACCACATAGGATATCCTCTAAAGTAATACTTTGGATAGCACTTCCAAGTTTGTTAGTAGGTTCAATAACTATATCAAGCTAGCTCTGTGAGTAACTAATGGTTCTGGGATACTCTTAATTCATATGCATAGAGAGCACCTTAGCTTCCTAAGTGTTCGTAGCTTCCTCCACATGAAACTCCTGCAAACCTGCCCCAAGCACTGTGTTGCTCTCTCCCTCATATGCTACAGTTAATTCTAGCCACCCCTCATGCCCCATGTTCCTCCACATATCCCATCCACTTTTTTTCTCCCTTGCCTCTTTTTATATTTTTATTACTTTTGGACCCCGTCTCTTCATGCCAGTTCCTAACCTCACTCACTCTCTACTGCTTCCCTCCCACTCGCTTCTTCATTGCTCCCCCTAGCCTTGTAGTAATTAAAAAATAATATCTTTTGCATGATCAGCAGCTCCCATTTACTGCCAGGCTGCTCACTCTCAGAAATGCACTTTCTTATAGATACAAATCATTTTTTGTTATTTACTGACCGAAGTGGGGTCTGCCATATTGGAGTGGTAAACAAAATAATAAAGAAAATGACTCCCACAGCAACAGTAAGACCACAAATGCACGCTCAGGAATGTGTGCGTATACATCATCACGCATGATCTGGCCTATTGAATGATGCTCCATTAGTATCATCATGACACCTACATGCTATGACCATGCTGCATCATGATATGCTGGATTTTTTGCCACTGTTGCATGCACAGCCTCAGAAAAATGTATTTGCTTCTTACTTATGTTTTACAGCACTGCCAAAAAGGCATTGGCAAGGCCAATAAGTCCCAAAGGTGAGGCCTCCTCATCCAGGTTGGTGTGAAGCAGGGTTATCCTTCATAATTGAGGGCTACTGTTAAGAAGCTTGGTTTTTATGAAGTTTAATCTTCAGTAACATGAACCCAGGACAAGAACAGAGCTCTCCAACAGTCACAACAGCATCAACTGCTTAAAGGATGTTTCTTTCCATTATAAGACTTTTCGCTTGTAACAACTCTAGAATTTGGAACCAGGCACATAAATAAACAGGTAGGTAATGTACAGTAAATACTTAGATGCAAATCAGAATAATTACAGATACAAATGAAAACAAGTTGTGATGTCAACATTAACTTACATCAATAGTAAACCATATTCCCCCTACAAACCAAAAAAAGAAAAAGCAATACAGAATTGGAATGCTTCTTAACTGTGAATCAATACATTTAAGAAATCAATGAACTTCCTAGACTCAGTAAACAGACGCTCAGGGTGTTTGTTCTCTTTTTGATGATCCAATTGGGAAGTAGAACATTCAACTGAGGGCATCACTTCAGATGGAACATTGTCAAGTACATTGGAGGAATACGGATCAGTGTCCTCCAACAGAATCTACAAATCTACCGTGTTCAACATAGTACTTTTCCCATCTTCAAGATCCTTGTTACCATTGCCAACAAGACTAGTAAAATTGACCTTGTTTAGATTAGAATATACTACATCACTTGACCAAACATTTCCTCATTCAACTCGAACCTTTACTTAATATTAAGTTTAGCTTGTTGAGGAGTTAGCTTTACTAAACTCCTCCTGCTCCACCAGCCCGTGTCAAAAAGCAACACAGCACCTTTTGACACTATTCAAACTGGGCAGAAGCTGAGAATTTTGATTCTTCTTTCATGACTGTCTTTGTTTTTTTTGTAACTAATAGCAGGTGCGGCCCATGCAGGTACGAACGCTCGGGTGGGGTGGGGGGTGGGGGGGGGGATGTGGAAGTCAAATGGGCCAATTCTGTAAATCGGGCCATTTGCTGGCCATTGGTCTTTACATATTCATTCATTTTTGGAGATGTGAAATGTTGACCAGCATAGGTAACTATTTCCTTTGGTGGTCCCTCCACTGAAAAGACATCTGTGAGAAGATTCATAACAGACTGTGTATGTGGAGATTCCACAAAATAAAATAAAAAATTATCAATTTGGAAAAATAATCTATCCAAACCACCAAATATTTCATGTTCAAGGGTAGTTTGTAAAAAAAATCCTGCAAAACGCACAGCCAATTTTTGCCTGGCCTCAAATGGAAGTGAGACAGGATGTAATAGACTCTCAGATGTCTCCCATTGTTTATGGGATAATAAGCAATCCGGGCAAACATCAATATATTTGGCACTGTGAGTATCCAGGGCATGCAACCAGTAATGCTGCTTGCTGATCTTACAGGTACTAAAGATACCTAAATGACCCCCATAGGCAATTTTGAAAACTTTCTCTCTAACAGCTAAAGGAGGCTTAAACAACTAATGATGAATTACCACGTTATGCTCCAGGCATAGTTCAGTTGCAACTTATGCATAACATTTTAAAGCACCATCCACATTTCTCTCCTTTGGCCAACCATTTTTAACATATGATGATACCCAGTTGATAATCTCCATTGATGATAAGCAGGCGGAGACTCAGGGAAATCTGGTCGACCACCTCTCAGAAGTGGCTGGCTGGCTACAGACTCTGCTTTGCACGGCCTTGCCTTACTCCATATCTATGGGGTCATTCAAAGCGGCTTTGCATGGCCTCATAGATATAGTTGAAAGGTTTGCGCCACAGTTTCATCACTAAAAGTGACTCAACTACAGTCAAGTCTCTCATAAATATGCCCCAAGGTTTTTTTTTACAGTGTTCAATGCTTCATTTATCTTCGATAGCTATATACATGTTATGTTATGTTATATTAAATTTATAAAGCGCTCAGCTACTCAAAGTGTCCCGGCACTTGCTCCATAACGAAGGTGAACTTCCACTAAATCAGGACCTAAAAGAGCAATGTTTTGAGCTTTTTTCTAAACAACAATGGGTCTTGAGTGGCCCAAAGTACCAATGGTAGCTCATTCCAGGCCAGACCGGCTTTACGAGCAAAAGAGTTCCCACCCAGCCTTTGGCGCTTAAACCTAGGATTCTGCATCAACAGCTGATCAGAGGAACGAAGTTGTCTGCCAGGTCTGTAGAAAACAAATCTTTTTTGAAGGTAAGTTGGACCTGACCCGTAAAGGGCCCGATGTACAATGGATAACATCTTGAATATCAGCCGAGAGTTGACTGGAAGCCAATGCAAATTGCATAGATAGCTCCGAACACTCTGAGTAGAAGAAAGGCCAAGCAACAGTCTAGCGGCCGAGTTTTGAACTACTTGCAACTTTTTAACCAAATAGGCAGGACATCCAACCAGAATGGCGTTGGCATAATCCAACCGAGACAAAATCAATGCCCGGACCACAGTTTCCTTGGCACAAGTAGGCAAAAGAGGGAGAAACTTCCTCAATATTTTTAAAGTGCAGAAGCAAGTTCCTACCAGTTTCTGCCCATGAGTAGAAAAGTTCAGGTTTTCCTCGAACCAGACCCCGAGATTTTTTACAGTGCCCTTACCCGTAGATGGGCGGGGAAAGTCCGATGGCCACAACCTTTCCCTAAAATCCGCAGGGAACGATCCATACAACAGCACTTCCGATTTTTCTTCATTGCACTTTAATTGTGCATTCACCAGCCAATGAAACATGGCCGTCAAACAGAGCTGAGCGGCCTCAACTGAATTGTCTCCTTTCCTCCAAGAGAACAGTAGCTGGGTATCATCAGCATAGGCCATCACCTTAGCCCCCAGTGACTCAGCAAGATAGATCAGCGGAGTCACATAGATGTTGAAAAGCAGAGGGCTAAGTGATGACCCCTGTGGAACCCCAGTAGCCAGCTGCAAAGGGGTAGAGGCGTAAGGTGGAAGCCAGACCTGTTGAGATCTGTTTCCTAAAAAAGATCTAATCCAGCTCAGCACCTTTCCCGAAACACCGATAACCTCCAGTCGGTCGAGAAGCAAAGAGTGGGGCACAGTATTGAATGCCGCTGAGAGATCAAGCATGACCAAAGCCTCTCTCCCACCGGCATCCAAGCTCTCCCGAACTGCCTCAGTCACCTCCAGCAATGCTGACTCCGTGCTATAAGAAGCAGGGAAACCAGATTGAGCCGGGTGAAGCAAACCGGATACCTCTACATAGTGGGTGAGTTGAGATGTAACAACCTTCTCGCAGACCTTCGCCAAACTTGGTAGGAGCGAGATAGGTCGATAGTTTTCAGGAAGCAGAGGGTGAGAAAAAGGCTTCTTGAGGAGGGGGAGGATCAGAGCCTGTTTCCATGATAACATCTCTGACATTTTTTAAATAATTGTCTCAGCAGCTTAACAGTAACAGAATATCCATGCACAAAGTGAGCATAATATTCACTAAGGCCTGAAAAATGATCATAATGTGTCTTTATCAGTGGGGAGTGTGGCTACTTGTATTGCTTGAACCATATCCTTTTTAGGCATGATTCCATTAGTAGTTTCAGTTTAGTCAAAATATTCTACATGTTATGTCATTAACTTACATTTATCCCGTCTGACTGTTAAACTATGCCCTTTAAAAATTAACAGAACTTTCTTTAAAATTTGATATGCTCAACAGTGGATTGAGCAAATATTATAACATTTTCTTTTTTTTTTTTTTTTTTTTTAAAAACCTTTATTCGTGCATCTTAAAAGAACAAATACGGGCCTACAACCGTCAGGCCGGCCACGATACAGTAAAGCACTGATACCCACATTACAGCCCCCGTGCATCAACGGTCAGGATTAACAACAGGTTATGAGTTACATACTGGAGATATCTTTGAAACCCGGGGAAGGAGAGGTGAAGGTTAATTTTAAGTTTTTTGATAATTTTATCAGAGAAAAAAAGTCAATGAAGGATAAGAGCAAAGTAGATTCGAGTCCGCAAGATAGCTTCACCACACGGGCGAGCAGCAACATCAGTAAGAACAACAATGGGAGTAAAATCTCAATCAGTGAGGCGGTGCAGAGATATATCAGGATAGTCACATGAGCAAGTACGCGCCCCTCCAGAGCCGCCCCCACTCGATCCACCCCACACCCGGACCCCGAATCGAAGAAAGTAGAGCACAGAGACATAAAAGAAGAAAGGCCCATAGAACTAATTGAGAACAGAGTATTACCCCCCCACCCTACACCAATGCGGAGGCTACGGCCTACCCCCCCCCCAGCATAGTGCCTGTCGCCCAATGAACCCGAAATATAGAGAAGAGAGAAAGTAGGAACAGAGTAAAGAAGGGAAGAAAGCAGAAAAGAAGGTGGGGAGGAGCCCACTGGACACCAGAGCGCCCCGAACCATCAGCCAGTTATGGCCCCCACACACTGGAAGCCCTCTACGCCAAAAAACGGCATGCAAAGATACCATGGCACCACAGTTTAAGCAAGGGATACAAGTCGCGACGAGTGCGCGCAAAACATACATACAGTCCCAGTCCCAGGCCAGCCCGTCCATAAACCATAGCGATAGAAGTCAGTCTAGCCCTGGCCCGATCGCGGGCTTGGGATTAAACCAGCTCCTGCGTGAAGGCCCCATGTCCCGAGCAGACAAAGACAAGATGGCCGCTTGTGAGAGGATGGTGAAGTAGGATCACGAAATGGCCGCCGACCACCGATTGGGGTCCCTCGTTGCACCACATAAAATCCAAACCTGGCAAGTAAGGTACAGGAGTTCCAGAAAAAGGCAGCAGTGGGCCACCGCGGACGGCCCCTCGAAGCCGTTAGGTATCGCTCAGCAGGATAGCCTCGCGGACGCGGTGAGGCAGGGAACAATGAAGCAGGCTGCCATGACCAGGGGGACAAAGTATCCGCAGTTGAGGTGGAGAGCGGTGGACCCTGGGCGCCGGGAGCGCTAGATGAAGGCACCAGTGTAGCACAATCATACACCGCCGCTGCGTCCCCGCAAGAGGACAAGAGCACCGGGAGACCCACGCCCTGTGGATGACAAACAGTGCGCTCACGGCCCGCAGCCGACAGTATGGGGTCAAACCTCTCACTCAGCGCCTGCAGGCCAGCGCACATCTGTAGTTGAAAGTCCCGCAGGACAGCCAGAACGGAGCCGCATGTCAGCGGAAGCTGGGCCCCAACATCGGCAGCAATCCGGGACGGCACTGTGGAGCTGGTGTCCGGAAGAGGGAGGGCGAAGTGGGCAGCGGGCGAGACCGGAGTATCACCCCCCAGCCGCGAGCAGGCACTCAACGCCATGTTTTGCCGCTATACGGTGCAATGGCCAGGGGGGGGGGTCGTGGCAAGGGGTCAATTCCCCTCAGGTCTACGCCGCAACAGGAAAGGCCGACAGTCGCTTATCTTCTCGCCGGTCCCCCTCGCCGCTGGCTAGGCAATAGGCAAAGGGGGCAGCAGCCCCCCGCAGCTCGGTCCTCAGAGCGGGGCAGGAGACTCACCGCACCGGGGCCCACCCCACAGCTCCAGCCCGTCAGGCACAGGGTGCAGAAGGTGTCCGGCCGTCTCTCCTCGGGCTCATCCGGCAACGATCCATGGTGCGAGGCGAGATCGGGACCGCGGGGCTCAGGTTAGCGCTAGCTGGTCCGGTAACTGCGGAGCTTCCAGGAGGCCGGCAAAGGCCGTAAGGGCGCAGGGTTTCAGTGCCGAGGACAAAAGCACCCAGAACTCGGGCATCCGGGCGGGTTGAGACTCCGGGAAAGCAGCAGCGCGGTCAGCGCGTCTTCGCACACGGTGCACCTCGAGAATCGGCAAGGATGAGCATCAGGATAGTAGTCCGAGGCCACGGACCGACGGAGCCGGGCGCTCAAGCGTCTGCTCCGGTCGCCATCTTGGCTCCTCTCTATAACGTTTTCTTGGATGGCCTGCACACCAGTATAACCCTTCAAAATGGATCTATTAACTTCCGAAAAACGCTTGCTGCTATAGCCAATCCAAAAGATAACCACAAAAAGTTATAGGTTAAAAATGTTGCCAAATCCTGTGACTCAGCAGAAAGTAGAACCTGATGGTAAGCCGAGCTAAGGCCCAGAACAGAGAAATCTTTGGCATCAATCAAAATGGGCAGCATATCATGGATCTTTGGCAATGCATGACAGTCTATTATCATATTCTTGTTAAGACTGCCAAAGTCTGCACAAAGAAGTATGTTGCTTGAGTTTTCCTGCACTATCACCACAGGACTAACTCATTATGATGAATCAGTGACCTCAACGATCCTTTCTGCATCCATATTGTCTAACTAGTTTTTAAGTTTAGAATTAATTTTAAGTGGGACTGGTCGTACTTTGTGTACAACTGGAGTACAATTAGGTTTTAGCTTGATCAAATGGTCAAAGCAATTCGAAGTCCAACTTTACATTGAAAATCTTCTGGAAGCTTAGAAACAATAATTTCCACAGACTCATTGACACAATTACCAGGATCACTCAGAGCTGAAACAACACTGTCCAATAATATGATTGGTTTATTGTTACTTGATTCAAGTAATAAACCCAATCTGGTCAAATCTTGCCATCCAATAATGCTTCTTCCTTTGATGGCCTTATATGTTTTGAAATGGGTGGTTCTTCCTAAACAAGATAATGTTTCGTGGAAAAAGCCAAAGATGTCAATGTCTTGTCGCTCTCAATTTCATGCTGTTGTTCCACAATGCCCCAAATGTAACATCAGATATGATAGTAAATGGCACCACTCAGTTTGTTAATACCACTTTTGCCATTTCACAAAATTCGGTGGGAACATCAACATTGCTCTCGCTAACTGAACTTTTGTTGCATACCCCTTGAAAAAGCTCAAATTGATTTTACACAAATTACATTTCTTCCCAATAGCTGGACAATATGCATTGTTTACTAATTTATTTTTTAACTATATCTAAATAATTTAGCATGTGTACATTTCCCTTTGTTTCTCACTTGTTTTTGTTACCTTAAATTGCAGACATAATCATTGTCTTGAACATCACCTACAACTTGAAACTATTTATCAGCGCTCATTGCTTTGCTTGACGCCAGGTATCTTTAAGTTACATCTATAACCTCAGTAAGTGACAGACTTCTGCAGTTTAGCGTGCATCCCTGTGTTTTCTGTGATGGACAATTGAATACAAACTGATCTCTTATATACCCCTTCAAATTATTCTCAAATTCAAATTTTGTGGCTAGGATTCTGAGAGCAGAAAGGAATGTCTGAACACTCTCCTCTCTAGTATGTTTTCTTTTAAATAATGTTCACCTTTCCAACATATGCTAGCACGGGTTCTTTAATCTTGTGATAGCTTCATGGTACTCATTCTGTTGACCAAAATGTCACTGTGGAGCATCCACAGAAAATCGTCAAATGCTTGTTGTGCAGCATGATCTACATGACTGAATAAAATTTCATCTTTTCCTCTTGGATCATACTTAACTGCATTAATTGCATCAATTTAATTTAAAAAAATACGTTGTTAATTCTTTACATTGTTTCCCCAGGAGTTGCAAAAAGGGTGAAGGCTGTACTATTTGCTGTGAAGTGGCCATGTTTATATTTGAAACTCACAAAGTACTACTGATATCTACTACAATATAAATTACTATTTTAGTAAAAAATTGCACAATGTCACACCGATACAACAAATCTTAAGAGTAATCCCAAATATGCTGATGAGCAAATAAAATGTGCTTTATGTTAACGAGCAAAACTTAAAGGTAGGCAGAATGTAAGGCAGTGCTTTTACACTTAACAATAAAAACCCATAGAGAAATGCTTGCCCTTGCACTACACTTGTTCCCAGTTGAACATTCATGCCTGGAATTCTGCTGTTGCTCATGTTGATTTTTAACTTCTTGCTTGTAACCTACTCTTTGTTCCTGTTACTGTGTAGACTGTGTTTTTAAAGCAGGTCTTTGGTGCATATTTTATTAAATATTTTCAATAGTATTTTGGAATGAGAACTAAATGCCTCATTACGATGTTGGTCAGAAAGGCTCCGAATTGCATTCGGATTTTCCTAACCCGAGTCGGAAACATTTCCGACTGACCGATTACGATAGAAGGTAACCGTTCGGTCTGTCCGACTCGGTTCCGACCAGTAATTAGAGACTCCGAGTCAGTCGGAGCTGAATTGTACAGGTCTATGGACCGCATTTCCAACCGACATATTACGATGTCAGATTCAGACAGCCTTTCCGACTTGGTTTGTCGGACACTGAACGGCTCTCAGAAACTGACTTTGGGGGTCCGTAGCAGGCCAACCTTCACCGGGAGGCCTCCAGTTGCGGCCTGTGGAGGTACCCATGAGTCCACCCTCTTTACAACCATGCACAGTGCGGCAGGCACCATGGGGTGCCCGCCAAAGGGTGCAAGGTTTTCCGCAAGCACCCCTTTTTCCAATGGGAGCCTGTGTTGCTGGTCGGAATACAGGCTCCCATTGAAGTCAATGGGAGTCCGACTGAACGGTGTTCGGAACCATCGTCGCTTGGACTCCCCGAACCTGAGTCGGTCGGAAACAATTCCGACAAGGAGTCGGTCGGAATACTTTCTGAACAACATCGTAATGAGGCCCTAATATGTAATTTATAGACCAGTACAAGCTATCTTTTTCTTACAACCTAATATGGCAGGTCTCTTCACTTAGTATGCCCAGCCCATACTAGTGCCTAATGGTTGTTTATCCCCTCTTTTCTCTACAGAGAGTTTGATAGACATGTCATTAACAAATTTACTGCACAACACATAGTGCAATCATATGTTTTTTACTCTGCCGAGGTTTTTATCAAATGCCAATGGCTAGACATGCCAAAAAGGCTTGTGTATTGTTATTTGTAAAACTAATGTGCTTTTGGAGAAAGTGAAAGGACTTTTCTTCTACTTGCTGAGCACTATTCTTTTTCTTTTCGTTTTCGCATGAATATAATCTTATTTTTCACTTATTAATAGGTGGTTTCTGATGCATGGTCTCAACCAAACCCTTTTAGTTTATTAAGCTCGATGCACCTACTCATACTCTTCAAGATGGGGAGAAGAAAACTGTATCATATTGAATATCCCTCAAATGCACTAACAAGCTTTCCCACTTTTATAAATGCAGTGCTATTAGATACACCATTCCATTTTCTAAATTAGTGACAATGATAGACGCCATTATGTGCTTACATCATGACACACTACTGATTACTACATATGCTTTTAAAGTTTTTTCTCCTTTTGAAGTGGTGAGGACATTCAACACTGTCAACTGTACTTGTCATGCACTCCTTACTACTTAGATCAAAATGGTATTACATGTCTTTTCTTAGTTAGCAATGTCAACTGTCTCTGTTTCGCGTATTTAGCCTATACACCTTGATTAGTCTCCCATTTTAAAATAGTGCCAATATTTGATGGGTTCATAGGACTGTGTTCTTTATCATATCAAAACAAAAAGATACTTTATAGATATCAATAACATTTACCCTCCTCAATGCAAGTTCTTACTACTATGACTGGCTATTGTTTGGGCAAACTATTGAGTTCCAAGCATTGAAACAAAAAAAAAAAAAAATATATTGTGAGCAAAAATATTGTGGAATAGAAGATTATTGTCAAGAATATCAATTTCCTGGTACGTAATATCATATTTAATAATATAGTTGTTTTTATACATTGTTTCTTTAATATAGTGTTTTAAATGATTTTATTTGTGACTTATAGTGACGTAGTGGGTTGTTGTTTTTTTAGGGGTACAAGTTAGCTAAACTATAAATATGTTTAATTTATTATTAATATATTTTCCATTTCTATTCGTTTTTTTAATTGATTATTAATTATGCAATTTTGTTGTATTATATTCTATATGACATTACACATTTAATTTTTTTATTTAGTTACATTATTAGTTATAGTGAGTTATATTTTATTAGTGGAAGGGGAATGGGAGCACACATCCCAGCAGAGTTCACCCCTTTGTATTATGGTGAATGCAGTTCAAAATTAGCTCTTACTTGAATAATAGTGCGATTATTTCACCAAATTTGGTGCCGATAGTGGTGTTGATCTCCAGAAACTGTATTTTATCCTTCACCAGTAGAGATCATTGGCAATTAATTTTTAATTGTTAATTAATTCTATAGTTTTATGTTAATTATACAAATAGTTTATTAACTATTTATGTACAGTAGTAGTGGGATGTTGGATTTGTAGGGTTATAAGGGGGAATGTTTTTTTATATTAAATTAGGAATCATTAGTATTTAATTGTTAATTATTTATTTGATACTTATATAAACTGTTTAATCATGATTTATTTACGTTATCTTTTGTTGTGAGTTGCTGAGGTTGTAGGGGAATATGCTGAGTAGTTGAATTAAATAATGTGTTTTTTAGTTTAATGTTATTTTTTTTAAAGTATTTCTTTATTATTACTTATATTAATTAAATTCTTAACTATTGTGTAATCATAAAGTTTTGAGCATTGTAATATGTATTTTTGTTGTTATATGTGAGTAGAGTGCATAGAAAATATTGTTTATAATAATTTCTATATTTATAATTCATTAATTGGAAATTAAGTATGTATAAGTTTTTAAAACGCGTTTAATTGTAAGTGTTGGTGCCAATTTGTTACACCCACTCATTCTTCAATACACCTTGGTGTATATCTATATGTATATCTATCTATATATATATATATATATTCACTGAAAAAACCATAGGTTTCACACATGTTATAGTTAGCGGAAATTTTACTGATAAAAAACCAATGAAATTCCCCCGTTATAGTTAGTGCAGGCAACTATAACTCACGCGACCGCAATCTTCTGCTGATGCTAATACTGTATTTAGACACTTATTTGCCCATGTCTTCTTCCATACATTTTTAGCTATACATATATTACAAATATTTTTTTTTCATAAAGACACATATGTCATCAGCAGAAGATTGCGGTCGCGTGAGTTATAGTTGCCTGCACTAACTATAACGGGGGAATTTCATTGGTTTTTTATCAGTAAAATTTCCGCTAACTATAACATGTGTGAAACCTATGGTTTTTTCAGTGAATTTGCAAGGTTTTTTAAATGCTAATTCCTAACTATAACGTGTGTGAAACCTATGGTTTTTTCAGTGAATTTGTACGTTTTTTTAAATGCTAAGTTACTTTACGCCATTCGTGGTGTGCGCGCCCACTTAACGCAGTTCGTTCCGTGTGCCCACTTTACGCAGTTAGTGCCGTGCACGCACGGTGGGCACGCGGTGCGCTACGCGCACCGCGTGCCCACGTTACGCTAGATGGGCCATGTACGCACGATGCGCTTCGCGCACCGTGCGCACATGGAGGACATATGATGCACTTCGTTTTGAAAGGTAATATTTTAATTTTTCGTATATGTTAGAAGCCATGCACAAATGGTGCCCTTCGGGCACCATTTGCACACAGGGTGGAGAGAGTGTGGATAATTTTTTTTTAATTATTTTTTTTTAAAATATTTTAGTTTAACTCATCTTTAATAAGCCTTGCACAATTGGTGCCCTTCGGGCACCAATTGCACACGGGGTGGGGAGAGTGTGGATATTTTTTTTATTTTTTTTTTTATAATTTTTTACCGTACGCGTACGGTAAGCGTAATCAGCGAAATTAGCGAAAAAATAAAAATTCCGTTTGTGGCCTTGGGGGATCTTTGGGGACTCCCTCAACATTGCTATGTGTGTGGGAGCTGTCTAAACAGCCCCTTTACATGTTTTTGTGCTTTATATTTTAAACATCACTCTCAGTGCGAGAGAGAAAATGGCGGCCGCCGCTTCCTGGTTTCGGCCGATTCGAATGTTTACTAAGATCTAAGAGCCAATCAGAATTGCGCTCACGCACGCCACCATACGCGTACGGTAAGCGTACCGTAAGCGCACCGTAAGCTGGCTCAGATATATATATTGATTTAAAGGCTATTTTCTCAGAATCGACTGAACAGATTTACACCAAACCTACAAAAGGCACTTCCTTGACCTGAGGACTACCTCTCTGCCAAATTTCTAGTAATTCTGTTCAGCCGTTCGGGCTGTAGCCCTGTCTAAAGGTCCTATGGAAAAATGCATGGGAAAAACGCGTTTTGGGACCCCCCTTTTATCTCAGCCCCCGCTTGACAAATCCCCCCGAGACTTTCAGGGAAGGAGCGGAGCGTAGCGCCCCACCTATTTTGAAAACTTCGTGAGGATTCGTCGACCGGCGCCAAAGTTATTCAAAATAGAATGTTGCGGATTTCCTATGGAAACGTGGTCCTAACTATAACTACCTACTGGCGACCGCCAGTAGGTAATATATATATATATATATATATATATATATATATATATATATATATATATATATATATATATATATATATATATATATATATATATATATATATATATATATATATATATATTCATTCAAAAAGCAACCCACATTTGAAAGAGCACTCGAGAAAATAGGCAGACCGTAACGGCTGGGTCTGCCTGTTTTCTCGAGTGCTCTTTCAAATGTGGGATGCTTTTTGAATGAATATATATATATATATATACATATATTACCTACTGGCGGTCGCCAGTAGGTAGTTATAGTTAGGACCACGTTTCCATAGGAAAACCTCAACATTCTATTTTGAATAACTTTGGCGCCGGTCGACGAATCCTCGCGAATTTCTCAAAATAGGTGGGGCGCTACGCTCCGCTCCTACCCTGAAAGTCTCGGGGGGATTCGTCAAGCGGGGGCTGAGATAAAAGGGGGGTCCCAAAACGCGTTTTTCCCATGCATTTTTCCATAGGACCTTTAGAACGAGCTACAGCCCGAACGGCTGAACAGAATTACTAGAAATTTGGCAGAGAGGTAGTCCCTAGGTCAAGGAAGTGCCTTTTGTAGGTTTGGTGTAAATCTGTTCAGTAGATTCTGAGAAAATAGCCTTTAAATCAATATATATATCTGAGCCCGCTTACGGTACGCTTACCGTACGCTTACGGTAAGCGTACGGTGGCGTGCGCGAGCGCGATTCTGATTGGCTCTTAGATCTTAGTAAACATTCGAATCGGCAGAAACCAGGAAGCGGCGTCCGCCATTTTGTCTACCGCACTGAGTGTTATGTATCAAACATGATGGCCAAAAACATGTTACGGGGATGTTTTGACAACTCCCTCTCACATAGTCATGTTGAGGGAGTCCCCAAACATCCCCCAAGAGCAAAAACGGCATTATTTTTTTTTCGGCAATTTCACGGGGTACGCTTACCGTACGCTTACCGTAAGCGTACGGTAAAAAAATAAAAATAAAAAAAACACTATCCACACTTTCTCCACCCCTTGTGCAAATGGTGGCCGAAGGCCACCATTTGTGCATGGCTTATCAGAACACAGAAATTTCCCAAAAAATTTCAACAGATTACCTATCACAAGGAAGCGCATAATATGTCCTCCATGTGCGCACGGTGCGCGAAGCGCATCGTGCGTACATGGCCCATCTAGTGTAACGTGGGCACGGCACTAACTGCGTAAAGTGGGTGCGCGGTGAGCGAAGCGCACCGCGTGCTCACTGTGCGCGCACGGTGCGCTTCGCGCACCGTGCGCGCACGGAACGAACTGCGTTAAGTGGGCGCGCACGCCACGAATGGCGTAAAGTCACTTAGCATTTAAAAAACCGTACAAATTCACTGAAAAAACCATAGGTTTCACACACGTTATAGTTAGGAATTAGCATTTAAAAAACCTTGCAAATTCACTGAAAAAACCATAGGTTTCACACATGTTATAGTTAGCGGAAATTTTACTGATAAAAAACCAATGAAATTGCCCCGTTATAGTTAGTGCTGGCAACTATAACTCACGCGACCGCAATCTTCTGCTGATGACATATGTGTCTTTATGAAAAAAAAATATTTGTAATATATGTATAGCTAAAAATGTATGGAAGAAGACATGGGCAAATAAGTGTCTAAAAACAGTATTAGCATCAGCAGAGGATTGCGGTCGCGTGAGTTATAGTTGCCAGCACTAACTATAACGGGGCAATTTCATTGGTTTTTTATCAGTAAAATTTCCGCTAACTATAACATGTGTGAAACCTATGGTTTTTTCAGTGAATATATATATATATATATCTCATATCTCATTCGTAAACTTTTTAGAAACACTTACTGATGGCATCATCCAGTGACTGATTTGAGATGTCATCAGTGATGTCATTGACCATGTCATGTCGTGAGTGATGTAATATGGTAATATGTGATGCCATCAGCAGTGCATTGTGAGGGCGCGAGATATATTTAGCTCAAGAAACAAAGGCACATAAAGAAGCAAGAGAAGTGCAGAAAGAGGCAAGAGAAGTACAGAAAAAAGCAAAGGAGGTGCAGAAAGAAGAAGGCAGGTGCAAAAAGAGGAAGAACGGTGCAAAAAGAGGAAGAAAGGCGCAGGAAGAAGCAAGAGAAGTACAGAAAGAAGCAAAAGAGGTGCAAAAAGAAGCAAGAGAAGTGCAGAAAGAAGCAATAGACATGCAGAAAGAGGCAAGAGAGGTAGAGAGAGAAGCAAGAGAACAGTAAAAAGAGGAAGAAATGTGCAGAAAGAGGCACGAAAGGTGCAGAAAGAGGCAAGAGAAGTGTAGAAAGAAGCAAGAGAACTGCAGAAGGAAGAAGAAAGGTGCAGAAACAGGAAAAAAGGTACAGACAGAAGCAAGATAATTGCAGAAAGAAGCAAGATAATTTCAGATAAATGCAAGAGAGGTACAGAAAGAAGCAAGAAAGGTGCAGAAAGAGGCAAGAGAGGTACAGTAAGAAGCAAGAGAAATGCGGAAAGATGGAAGAGGAGTGCAGAAAGGGCCAAGAGAGGTGCAGAAAGAAGCAAGAGAAGTGCAGAAAGAAGTAAGGGAACTGCAGACAGAGGAAGAAAGGTGCATAAAGTGGAAGAAATCCTCAGAAAGAAGCAAGAGAAGTGCAGAAAGAAGCAAGAGAGATTGCAGAAAGAAGCAAGAGAGGTGCAAAAAGAGGAAAGTGAGGTGCAGAAAGAGGAATAAAGGTGCACTATGAAGGCAAGAGATGTACAGAAAGATGCAAGACAAGTACAGAAAGAAGCAAGAGAGGTGCAGAAAAAAGCAAGAGAGGTACAGCAAGAGGAAAGAGAAGTGCAGAAAGGGCCAAGAGATGTACAGAAAGAGGCAAGAGAAGTGCAGAAAGAAGTAAGAGACCTGCATATAGAGGAAGAAAGGTGCAGAAAGAGGAAGAAAGCACAGAAAGAAGAAAGAGAAGTGCAGAAAGAAGCATAAGAAGTGCAGAAAGAAGTAAGAGAGTTACAGAATGAAGCAAGAGAGGTACAAAACAGAAGAGAGTGAGGTGCAGAAAGAGGAAGAAAGGTGCGCAAAGAAGCAAGAGATGTACAGAAAGAAGCAAGAGAAGTGAAAAAAGAAGCAAGAGAAGGACATAAAGAAGCAAGAGAAGTGCAGAAAGAGCCAAGAAACGTGCAGAAAGAAGCAAGAGAACTGCAGAAAGGTGCAGAAAGAGGAAGAAAGGCACAGAAAGAAGCAAGAGAAGTGCAGAAAGAAGCATGAAAGGGGCAAAAAGAGGCAAGAGGAATGCAGAAAGAGGCAAGAAAAGTGCAAAAAGAAGCAAGAGAACTGCAGAAAGAAGAAGAAGGGTGCAGAAAGAAGAAGAAAGGCGCAGAAAGAAGCAAGAGAAGTGCAGAAAGAAGCAAGAGACTGGCAGAAAGAAGCAAGAAAGGTGTAGAAAGAAGAAGAAAGGTGCAAAAGGCAGTAGTAAGGTATAGCAAGAAGTAAGAGAAGTGCAGAAAGAAGCAGGAGAGGTGCAAAAAATAGAGAGTGAGGTACAGAAAGAGGCAACCGAGGTACAGAAAATGGCAAGAAAGGTGCAAAAAGAAGCAAGAGAGGTGCAGAAAGAAGCAAGAGAGGTGCAGAAAGAGGAAGAAAGGTACAGAAAGAGGAAGAAAGATACATAAAGAAGCAAAAGAGGTGCAGAAAGAGGCAAGAGATGTGTAGTAAGAAGCAAGAAAGGTGCAGAAAGAGTCAAGATGGGTTCAGAAAGAAGCAAGTGAGGTGCAGAAAGATAAAAGTGCGATGCAAAAAGAGGCAAGAGAGGTGCAGAAAGAAGAAGAAAGGTACAGATCAAGGTTGGAAAGTGCAGAAAGAGGCAATGGAGGTGCAGAAAGAAGGGAGGTGCAGAAAGAGGAAGAGGTGTGCAGAAATAGGCAAGAGAAGTGCTGAAAGAGGAAGAAAGGTGCATTAAGCAAGAGAAGTGCAGAAAGAGGAAGAAAGGTGCAGATAGGCAATAAGTAACAGGTGACCATTCCAGCTTTGCAACAGGCCTTCCACCACGCATTAACAGGTGTCGCTGCATTTTTGGTAACGTTTGAGCTAAAAGTAAGGTTTATTTTGTTCAAATCTGCAGATTATGCAGCAGATGATGGCTTATGTGGCAAATGTATAATTATGCGGAAATCAATGCGGCCGAACAGTCGCATAATTCCAGTGGCCCTGCTCATACCTCTGACTAGGTCTAGAAGTTCTACTCAGTCGTTGCTTCTATTTTTGTGTCTCATTGAGTTTATAGTTTAGGTTACCACTCCACAACACAGACTACCATACCACATAATTACTCTCCATAACACATAATCCCACTCTACATAATACCTTTACATGAAATACCACATACTTTCTATCCACATAATTTTACTGCACAACATACCACATAATTCCACTACACACAACGTACATCCCCTCCACTCCAAAAAACATTAGTAAAAAACGTTTACATTTACAAAACCAATAGCTCTAACTCTCGCAAATGCAAGACCTATATTATTGCAGTGATGTCATTGACCATGTCATGTCATGAGTGATGTAATATGTGATGTCATCAGCAGTGCATTGCGAGGGCGCGAGATATAGTTAGCTCAGCTATTTCTCTGGTTTTGTGCGAGTGAAATGTCAGCCTAATGATGACGTCCCTGTAGCCTTTGTTTTTTTCTGTGAGTTTCTAAGGTTTTTTAAAATGCAAATTTCTAACTATATTGTCCCTGAAACCTGATTTTTTTTCAGTGAATTTCTAAGGTTTTTTTTAAATGGTAATTTCGAACTATAATTTCCCTGACACTTGTGGTTTTTTCAGTAAATTTCTAAGGTTTTTTAAATGCTAATTTCTAACTACACCTACATAGGTAAGAGAGGTGCAGAAAGAGAAACAAAGGCACATAAAGAAGCAAGAGAAGTGCAGAAAGAGGCAGGAGAGTTGCAGAAATAGGCAAGAGAAGTACAGAAAAAAGCAAAGGAGGTGCAGAAAGAAGAAGGCAGGTGCAAAAAGAGGAAGAACGGTGCAAAAAGAGGAAGAAAGGCGCAGGAAGAAGCAAGAGAAGTGCAGAAAGAAGCAAGAGACATGCAGAAAGAGGCAAGAGAGGTAGAGAGAGAAGCAAGAGAACTGTAAAAAGAGGAAGAAATGTGCAGAAAGAGGCACAAAAGGTGCAGAAAGAGGCAAGAGAAGTGCAGAAAGAAGCAAGAGAACTGCAAAAGGAAGAAGAAAGGTGCAGATACAGGAAAAAAGGTACAGAAAGAAGCAAGATAATTGCAGAAAGAAGCAAGATAATTTCAGAAAGATGCAAGAGAGGTACAGAAAGAAGCAAGAAAGGTGCAGAAAGAGGCAAGAGAGGTACAGAAAGAAGCAAGAGAAATGCAGAAAGAGGGAAGATCAGTGCAGAAAGGGCCAAGAGAGGTGCAGAAAGAGGCAAGAGAAGTGCAGAAAGAAGTAAGGGAACTGCAGACAGAGGAAGAAAGGTGCAGAAAGAGGAAGAAATCCTCAGAAAGAAGCAAGAGAAGTGCAGGAAGAAGCAAGAGAGATTGCAGAAAGAAGCAAGAGAGGTGCAAAAAGAGGAACGTGAGGTGCAGAAAGAGGAATAAAGGTGCACTATGAAGGCAAGAGATGTACAGAAAGATGCAAGACAAGTACAGAAGGAAGAGAAGTGCAGAAAGAAGCAAGAGAGGTGCAGAAAAAAGCAAGAGAGGTACAGCAAGAGGAAAGAGAAGTGCAGAAAGGGCCAAGAGATGTGCATAAAGAGGCAAGAGAAATGCAGAAAGAGGGAAGATGAGTGCAGAAAGGGCCAAGAGAGGTGCAGAAAGAGGCAAGAGAAGTTCAGAAAGAAGTAAGGGAACTGCAGACAGAGGAAGAAAGGTGCAGAAAGAGGAAGAAATCCTCAGAAAGAAGCAAGAGAAGTGCAGGAAGAAGCAAGAGAGATTGCAGAAAGAAGCAAGAGAGGTGCAAAAAGAGGAACGTGAGGTGCAGAAAGAGGAATAAAGGTGCACTATGAAGGCAAGAGATGTACAGAAAGATGCAAGACAAGTACAGAAGGAAGAGAAGTGCAGAAAGAAGCAAGAGAGGTGCAGAAAAAAGCAAGAGAGGTACAGCAAGAGGAAAGAGAAGTGCAGAAAGGGCCAAGAGATGTGCAGAAAGAGGCAAGAGAAGTGCAGAAAGAAGTAAGAGACCTGCAGATAGAGGAAGAAAGGTGCAGAAGAAGGAAGAAAGCACAGAAAGAAGAACGAGAAGTGCAGAAAGAAGCATATTAAGTGCAGATAGAAGTAAGAGAGTTACAGAATGAAGCAAGAGAGGTACAAAAAAGAAGAGAGTGAGGTGCAGAAAGAGGAAGAAAGGTGCACATAGAAGCAAGTGATGTACAGAAAGAAGCAAGAGAAGTGCAAAAAGAAGCAAGAGAAGGACAAAAAGAAGCAAGAGAAGTGCAGAAAGAGCCAAGAAACGTGCAGAAAGAAGCAGGAGAGGTGCAAAAATAGAGAGTGAGGTACAGAAAGAGGCAACTGAGGTACAGAAAATGGCAAGAAAGGTGCAAAAAGAAGCAAGAGAGGTACAGAAAGAAGCAAGAGAGGTGCAGAAAGAGGAAGAAAGGTACAGAAAGAGGAAGAAAGTTACATAAAGAAGCAAGAGAGGTACAGAAAGAGGCAAGATAAGTGTATTAAGAAGCAAGAGAGGTGCAGAAAGAGTCAAGATGGGTTCAGAAAGAAGCAAGTGAGGTGCAGAAAGAAGAGAGTGAGATGCAAAAAGAGGCAAGAGAGTTGCAGAAAGAAGAAGAAAGGTACAGATCGAGGTTGGAAAGTGCAGAAAGAGGCAATGGAGGTGCAGAAAGAAGGGAGGTGCAGAAAGAGGAAGAGGTGTGCAGAAAGAGGCAAGAGAAGTGCAGAAAGATGAAGAAAGGTGCATTAAGCAAGAGAAGTGCAGAAAGAGGAAGAAAGGTGCAGATAAGCAATAAGTAACAGGTGACCATTCCAGCTTTTCAACAGGCCTTCCACCACGCATTAACAGGTGTCGCTGCAGTTTTGGTAACGTTTGAGCCGTTTGAGCTAAAAGTAAGGTTTATTTTGTTCAAATCTACAGATTATGCAGCAGATGATGGATTATGTGGCAAATGTATAATTATGCGGAAATCAATGCGGCCGAACAGTCGCATAATTCCAGTGGCCCTGCTCATACCTCTGACTAGGTCTAGAAGTTCTACTCAGTCGTTGCTTCTATTTTTGTGTCTCATTGAGTTTATAGTTTAGGTTCTATGGAAACGAGGAAGACTAAACCTGAGGTTACCACTCCACAACACAGACTACCATACCACATAATTACTCTCCATAACACATAATCCCACTCTACATAATACCTTTACATGAAATACCACATACTTTCTATCTACATAATTTTACTGCACAACATACCACATAATTCCACTACACACAACGTACATCCCCTCCACTCCAAAAAACATTAGTAAAAAACGTTTAGAGAAAGAAGCAAGAGAAGTGCAGGAAGAAGCAAGAGAGATTGCAGAAAGAAGCAAAAGAGGTGCAAAAAGAGGAAAGTGAGGTGCAGAAAGAGGAATAAAGGTGCACTATGAAGGCAAGAGATGTACAGAAAGATGCAAGACAAGTACAGAAAGAAGGAAGAGAAGTGCAGAAAGAAGCAAGAGAGGTGCAGAAAAAAGCAAGAGAGGTACAGCAAGAGGAAAGAGAAGTGCAGAAAGGGCCAAGAGATGTGCAGAAAGAGGCAAGAGAAGTGCAGAAAGAAGTAAGAGACCTGCATATAGAGGAAGAAAGGTGCAGAAGAAGGAAGAAAGAACAGAAAGAAGAAAGAGAAGTGCAGAAAGAAGCATAAGAAGTGCAGAAAGAAGTAAGAGAGTTACAGAATGAAGCAAGAGAGGTACAAAAAAGAAGAGAGTGAGGTGCAGAAAGAGGAAGAAAGGTGCACAAAGAAGCAAGAGATGTACAGAAAGAAGCAAGAGAAGCGCAAAAAGAAGCAAGAGAAGGACAACAAGAAGCAAGAGAAGTGCAGAAAGAGCCAAGGAACGTGCAGAAAGAAGCAAGAGAACTGCAGAAAGGCGCAGAAAGAAGCAAGAGAAGTGCAGAAAGAAGTATGAGTGGGGCAAAAAGAGGCAAGAGGAATACAGAAAGAGGCAAGAAAAGTGCAAAAAGAAGCAAGAGAACAGCAGAAAGGAGAAGAAGGGTGCAGAAAGAAGAAGAACGGCACAGAAAGAAGCAAGAGAAGTGCAGAAAGAAGCAAGAGACTGGCAGAAAGAAGCAAGAAAGGTGTAGAAAAAGGAAGAAAGGTGCAGAAAGCAGATGTAAGGTACAGCAAGAAGCAAGAGAAGTGCAGAAAGAAGCAGGAGATGTGCAAAAAATAGAGAGTGAGGTACAGAAAGAGGCAACTGAGATACAGAAAATGGCAAGAAAGGTGCAAAAAGAAGCAAGAGAGGTGCAGAAAGAAGCAAGAGAGGTACAGAAAGAGGAAGAAAGGTACAGAAAGAGGAAGAAAGATACATAAAGAAGCAAGAGAGGTGCAGAAAGAGGCAAGAGAAGTGTAGTAAGAAGCAAGAGAGGTGCAGAAAGAGTCAAGATGGGTTCAGAAAGAAGCAAGTGAGGTGCAGAAAGAGGCAAGAGAGGTGCAGAAAGAAGAAGAAAGGTACAGGTCGAGGTTGGAAAGTGCAGAAAGAGGCAATGGAGGTGCAGAAAGAAGGGAGGTGCAGAAGGAGGAAGAGGTGTGCAGAAAGAGGCAAGAGAAGTGCAGAAAGAGGAAGAAAGGTGCATTAAGCAAGAGAAGTGCAGAAAGAGGGAGAAAGGTGCAGATAAGCAATAAGTAACAGGTGACCATTCCAGCTTTGCAACAGACCTTCCACCACGCATTAACAGGTGTCGCTGCATTTTTGGTAACGTTTGAGCCGTTTGAGCTAAAAGTAAGGTTTATTTTGTTCAAATCTGCAGATTATGCAGCAGATGATGGATTATGTGGCAAATGTATAATTATGCGGAAATCAATGCGGCCGAACAGTCGCATAATTCCAGTGGCCCTGCTCATACCTCTGACTAGGTCTAGAAGTTCTACTCAGTCGTTGCTTCTATTTTTGTGTCTCATTGAGTTTATAGTTTAGGTTCTATGGAAACGAGGAAGACTAAACCTGAGGTTACCACTCCACAACACAGACTACCATACCACATAATTACTCTCCATAACACATAATCCCACTCTACATAATACCTTTCCATGAAATACCACATACTTTCTATCCACATAATTTTACTGCACAACATAACACATAATTCCACTACACACTACGTACATCCCCTCCACTCCAAAAAACATTAGTAAAAACGTTTACATTTACAAAGCCAATAGCTCTAACTCTCGCAAATGCAAGACCTATAGCATTGCAAATGCTTCTTTAACTAGTAGTCACGTTTGCAGAGGGGTGAAGAAAGGGGGCTGGGCCTCCAACCAGCCCTCAGGAATTCTGCTGCGTAGGACTTACAGGAGGTACCAGGAGGGCTTCTTGGCCCCCAAAGTCCCTCAGGAGTAAAGTGGACTTCATCCCCCAACTAGTAGTGTGTCAGGAGGCGCATTTGCAGAGTTGTGGACAAAGGGGGATGTGGCCTCCAAAGACCTCTTAGCAATCCCACTGTGTGGGACTTACTGTAGGTAACAGATGGGGTAGTTGGCCCCCAAGGAGATCCTTTGGGGCCAACTACCTCTCCTATGACCTCCAGTATGTCTCACACAGCAGGATTGCTAAGTTCTGATAGCAGGCCACGCCCCTTTGCCCACCACTCTGCAAACTCACTTCCTAGCGTGCTCTTGGTTGAGGAATGAAGTCCCCTTCACTGCAAGGGAGTTCTTAGGGGCCAACTAGCCCTCCTGTTACCTCTAGTAAGCCCCACACGGTGAGATTGCTGAGAGGTGAATGCAGGCCACGCCTCCTTTCTCTACCACTCTGCAAACACGCCTCCAGGCGTGGTCTGAGTTGATGGATGAAGTGCGCTTCCCTCTTGAGGGTCTCTGGGGGCCAACAAGCCCTCCTGTTACCTCCACTAAGCCTCACACCGCTGGATTGCTGAGAGGTAGTCAGAGGCCAGGCCCCTTTTCACACCACTCTGCAAATGCACCTCTTGCCGCACTGGTTGTAGGGCAGTTGGGCCACTTTAGTCCTGAGGTCTTCAGGACTAAAGTCCTTTTATTAAAAAATAAAAAAGGATAGGGGCCGCGTGGCCCCCCTCCTGATGCCGATTTTGGCCCCAGGGACCCCATCCCCCGAGGCTAGGCCTTTTAAAGCTTTTTTTTAAAGGAGAGGGGGGCCACGCATGGCCCCCCTCCACAGGCCGACTTTGGCCCCGGGGACCCCATACACTGGGACATGGCCATTTCTTTTAAAAATATATATATATCCAAAGGAGGGGGCCACACAGCCTCCCTGCTGCGGCCAATTTCTGGCCCGGGGACCCATCCCCCTGGGCTTGGCCTGTCATTGGGGACAGCAGGGGAGCTCCAAGGCCCCCACAGTCCCTGCCAGCTCCCCACTTCCTGCGGGAGCCGGCATTGCTTTTGGGCAAAGCAATCCTGCTTCGCTTCATGGAAGCAAGAGCAGTTTTCCTGGTCTCGCTTCGATGAAGCAAAGTAGAAGTTTGCTATATGGCATGGCGGGAACTGTGTTCCCACCATGCAATAGCAAACTGCAATGTCCCGGGGTAGTCACCCCTGGGCATTGCTGGAGCAAGCCCTGGGGGGTGGCAATCCCCAGGGCCTTGGAGAGCTCCTGGATGGGGGCTGCGCGGCCCCCTCTCATCTTGTGTGCAGCCCCGGGTAGGTGGGGTCCTCGGGGATGGGGGTCTGCAACGGACCCCTGCATTTAAATAATTTTTGCCCATGGGAGGTGGTGGTGGTGGCAGCCCCCCCACGCTTCATTTTTAAATATAGTCCCGGAGAGATGGCAGTCCCCGGGGCTGCAGGGGGCTGCATGAACCTCCTGCTTTTATTGAGTATAGCCCCAGAGGGGTGACAGTCCTCGGGGCTGGGATAGGTGTGTGGCCCCCCTGAATTTAATTAAATAACTCCAGGGAGGTGGTGGTCCCCAGGGATGCGTAGAGCCTGTGTGGTCCCCCGGAATTTACTGATTAAAGCCCACAGGAGGTGGCGGTCCCCTGGGCTGCATGGGGGAGCAAGAGACTCCCACACCTTTTTTAAAAAAAGAAACAATAAAGCCCCTGGGAATGTGAGGGGCGCATTCCCCCCTTATTTAACAATTATCACCCAGGAAGGCAGTGGTCCCTGGGGCAGCAGGGGTCCCCGTGGTCCCCTGCATCACAATGCAGCATTGCCTCCGGGACCTGCCGCACCCGGGGTCCTAAAGAAAATGGAGCGTGGGAGACTGTGCTTTATTTTTTAAAAACAAAATTTGGTGGGATTCTTGCCAAATTTGTTGGAAAAAAATGCTTTTTGTGGCTCTCCTGGTCCCTGTGGAACACCCTGAGCAGGCCTAGGGAGTCAGGGTGTTTCTACCCAGCCACCTTTTCTTGTTTTTTTATCGTTTTTCTAGTGACTCGGTTCAACTGAGTCACAAGATGGCTGCCAATAATTCCTGGTTTAAAGTGTTGGCAGCCAATCAGATCTCAGACTCGAGATTGGGAGGGTTCACAGATCCTCCATGTCCCCAGTTGTATACTGGAGAAATCTTAAAATTTCTCAGGCACTACTGAATAGATTTACACCATTTAACAAAATGAACGCTTTCTAAACCAAGAGCTACTTTTTTGCCAAATATGGTGTAATTCCGTTCAACAGTTGGGCCTGTAGCCTTGTGTAAAGTTTCCTATAGAAATTAACATGGAACTAGGTCCTGACTATAACTACCTACTGGTGACTGTCAGTAGGTAAAAGGTATATTATATATATAAGAAGCGGAGAACTCTGAGTAGTTCTAAAGTTTAGGTGGAAAGCAGTTCCAGTATAGAGCATTCTAAACACCAGCGACATTCTAAATTTGCTGAGCTGTAAAATGGCCAAAGCCTTTTACCATTGCAGGCACAGTATTACAGCTTTAGATTGGTAGAATACCATCCAAGCCAAACCTGAAATGAATAAATCAAACCCTGACACGTGTTTCGCTCCCATTAGAGCTCTTCAGAGAGGTATAGCTTTGAGACACAAGGGAGCACCCAATATTAGTCAAAACAAAACCCTTTCAGGCATAGAGTGTTGCATAAAGTATGCAAAAAAAGAAACAGAGAACTCTGGGTAGTTCTCAAGTTTAGGTGGAAAGCAGCTCCAGTATAGGGCAGCCTCAACACCAGCGACACTCTAATTTTGCTCACCTCAAGTGTCTGCTTTTCTATCAAAGTCTTTAAGCGTAGGATCAGCATGGTGCCATCCACGCTGATATAGAAAGGGACAACGTCTTTTATCATTTTTACAGCAAAGTCTTTAAGCATAGGATTAGCATAGTGCTATCCATGCAGAGCTGTAAAATGGCCAAAGACTTTTACCACTCCAGGCACAGTATTACAGCTTTGGATTGGTAGAATACCATCCAAGCCAACCTGAAATAAATAAGTCAACCCCTCACACGTGTTTCGCTCTCATTAGAGCTCCTCAGAGAGGTAAAGCTTTGTCTAGACACAAGTTAGCACCCAGTATAAGTCAAAACAAAACCCTTTCAGGCATAGAGTGATGCATAAATTATTTTTAAAAAAGAAGCAGAGAACTCTGGGTAGTTCTCAAGTTTAGGTGGAAAGCAGCTCCAGTATAGAGCACTCTCAACACCAGCAACACTCTAAATTTGCTCACCTCAAATGTCTGCTTTTCTATCAAAGTCTTTAGGCGTGGGATTAGCACAGTGCCATGCACAACGAGATAGAAAGGGATAAAGTCTTTTACCATTTCTGCAGCAAAGTCTTTAAGCATAGGATTTGCACAGTGCTATCCATGCCGAGCTGTAAAATGGCCAAAGCCTTTTACCACTCCAGGCTCAGTATTACAGCTTTGGATTGGTAGAATACCATCCAAGCCAACCTGAAATAAATAAAAGCAACCCCATACATGTGTTTTGCTCATTAGAGCTCTTCAGAGAGCCCCCATGGACATCCTTGGGGGCCAACTACCCCTCCTGTTACCTCCAGTAGGTCCCACACAGCAGGATAGCTGAGAAGGTTTCAGAGGCCATGCCCCTTTTCTCCACCACTGTGCAAACGCGCATCCTGGCATAGTAATAGTTGGGGAATAAAGTCTCCTTGGCCCCAGAGGCTCCTTGGGGGCCAACAAGTCCTCCTGTTACCTCTAGTAAGTCCCACACAGTGGGTTTGCTGAGAGGTTTTTGGTCACCACGCCACCGTTCTCTACCACTCTGCAAATGTGCCTCCTGGTGCACTACTAGTTGGGGAATGAAGTCCCCATGGCTCTTCTGGGTCCTTGGGGGCCAACTCCTGAAAATTGAACCTCCGTCCCATGGGGGTGGAATGCCTAGCCTGAGGAAGCAAACTCGGGTGTCAAATCTAATATGCATATATATATATATATATATCAATTTTGTGTGCATCACATTGAGTCAATAAGCCACAATTTGTCCCTTATTGCTTTTCCTTACAATCATTCAATTTAAGTTAATTTTACTTCATTTTTTTAATCAATTGTAATTCACTCGTTATTGTGCCCTAAATGGGCAATTTATTAAGAATACATAGGGTGCTACTTTTCATTATTTCTTGCATCTGGTTGTAGTTCATTTTCCTCAATTGTGTGAGCAATTGCATTTTACTAGCTATTGTGCCCTGCATGGGCAAATTTTGGTACACTTGATATGGATGCCCCCTTTCAAATACCCAACTCAGGGTTCTATTTTGGGCCTTTTCTTGTGGAACAAAAATCCTTTCACTGATTCTTCCTTTAACCTATTTGGATCCATGTCTCTTCATCACTATTGAACCCCCTTGGGGTTCTTGTCTACATTTCAATTATATATCTTGATTCCAATTGCCACAATTTGCGCACCCAATCTCCTCTCCTCTTGTCACTTGATCTAAAATGAAGAATCACAGGAGATTTCTATTTCCTTGATGTTCTGTGTGGAAGTGTCTGGCTACAGGGTATTTTCAGTGTCGACATTTTTGTTATTGCACGCATATGCTCTAGAACTCTTTTCTTGGCTGTATGTGCAGTATTTCCTATGTTTTTTCTCTCAAATGGACATACTAAACAATATACTACAAAACTGGAATTACAGTTCAACACTTTTGTGATGGACTTATTTTTTTTCTCCTGGTATTGTGGAATTCTCAACTTTAGTACTTTGTTTGCATGCTTTGCACTGCATGCATGGATGAAAGTCCGTTATTTGGGGTTTTTCATTCTTCTTTTTGGTAAAGTGACTATGTACTAGGAAATCTTATAGGGAGGTACTTTTTCTGTATGCCACCTGTGACCTCTGAGGTAGTGTTGAACCCATGATCTCATCTGACCGTAAGATGTTCCAGTTATGTTTCAGCATGTTATAGAGATGTACTGGATCAGCAGAATAATCAGTGATCATTCTGACCACATTCACTTCCTGTTCTTCTTTATTTCCTTTTTTCCTCAGTAACGTCTGTGTAGTTATAGGATGAACTCTTAGTACTGCTTGCTCTAGGTTTTTTTGGGAGTACCATCTCCTTTTAAACCTGGATAAGGCTTCCTCTTTGGCTTGTGTATAGGTGACAGAAATTGAACCATTGCGTTTGATACACAACAATTCCACAAATGGAATACTGTTTAGTAAGACGTGTAGGTGCTGGTTGCTGGCATGTAGGACTGAATTGCCAGTTGTAGGCTTTCTATATAATGTTGTTTGGAGCTTGCCATCCTGTACGTATACTGTAAAAATCTAGAAATGGTACTGAGGTTTCACTGAAATGACTTGTGAAATGCAGATTTAAGATGTTATCATTCAATCTATTGATGTAATCCTCAGCTGCCTCACATGAACCTCTTCACATAAGGAAAAGATCATCAATATAGTGTGCCCAAAGGGCCATACTGCCCATCCATCTGTCATTTTCACCCACCCAGGCCACGTGATTCTCCCAACAGCCCACAAACAAGTTTGCGTAACTTGGGGCGAAGCACATGACCATCGCCTTTCCTTGCTTTTGACAATTTAAATCCCCAGAGTAAAGGAAGATGTTATTACTTAGACAGAATGCTATGATTTCTAAAATCATTGCATTGTGTTCTTGGTGTTTAAGTAGCCTGTTTCTCAAAAAATGTTCAACTGCTATTAGTCCTTGTTCATGAGAGATATAGGTGTAGAGACTTGTTATACCTAAGATGATCATCAGGAAATCATCCTCCCATTGTGTATCTTCGATGATCTCATAAAATCTGTGGTGTCTTTTACATAAGACCTTAAGTCCTTCACGAATAGGGCTAGAAAGTGATCTACATATACCGATGTATTTTCTAATAAACTCGCCTTTGAGAATACAATGGGGCGTCCTGGTGTTTTTTCTGGATTCTTGTGTATTTTTGGGAGTTGGTAGAATGTTCGTATACATGGGTATTCTACCACAAGGAACTGATATTCTTGTTCACCTAAAGTTCCACTATCCTTCCAGTTTCGTAACAATTCAGGAAAGTACTGTACACTTTTTGTGGGGGAACAACCTTTACAACGCAACTTTTACAACGCACTACCATTACAACGCATTTTTTACAACGCATAATCCATTACAACGCATGATATTACAACGCATGACACTACAACGCATTTTTAAAAACTACCTTTACAACGCATTCCATTACAACGCATACTACCATTACAACGCATACCATTACAACGCATAATATTACACTATACTATCCAACACTTACCCTACTGATGCACCCCCTGGAGTTAGAATAGTAATTTTTACCCCTATACTATCCAACACTTACCCTACTGATGCACCCCCTGGAGTTAGAATAGTAATTTTTACCCCTATACTATCCAACACTTACCCTACTGATGCACCCCCTGGAGTTAGAATAGTAATTTTTACCCCTATACTATCCAACACTTACCCTACTGATGCACCCCCTTCAGTTAGAATAGTAATTTTTACCCCTATACTATCCAACACTTACCCTACTGATGCACCCCCTGGAGTTAGAATAGTAATTTTTACCCCTATACTATCCAACACTTACCCTACTGTTGCACCCCCTGGAGTTAGAATAGTAATTTTTACCCCTATACTATCCAACACTTTCCCTACTGTTGCACCCCCTGGAGTTAGAATAGTAATTTTTACCCCTACACTATCCAACACTTACCCTACTGTTGCACCCCCTGGAGTTAGAATAGTAATTTTTACCCCTACACTATCCAACACTTACCCTACTGTTGCACCCCCTGGAGTTAGAATAGTAATTTTTACCCCTACACTATCCAACACTTACCCTACTGTTGCACCCCCTGGAGTTAGAATAGTAATTTTTACCCCTATACTATCTAATACTTACCTTAAATGTAATTTAATATTATGCGTTGTAATGGTATGCGTTGTAAAGGTAGTATGCGTTGTAATGGTAGTGCGTTGTAAAGGTATTTTTTAAAAATGCGTTGTAGTGTCATGCGTTGTAATGTCATGCGTTGTAATGGATTATGCGTTGTAAAAAATGCGTTGTAAGTGCATGCGTTGTAAAAGTGTGCGTTGTAACGTCACACATCCCTTTTTGCGTATTCCTCCTTTGTAATCTGTTCATAACAGGTTCCGTCTCTCAGTTGTCTTAGAGCCTCCTGTGAATATTGCTCTTTGGTTTGCAGGACTACACTGCCACCCTTAAAATAAAAAGAAAAATTAAAAAGAAAAAAAGGCTGGGCCCCGGGGGATGTGGTCCCCGGGCCGGAATCGGCCAGAGAGAGGGGGCTGTGCTGCCCCCATCCCTTTTCTTATATTTTTATGTTTTGTAAAGGGGCAGGTCCCTGGGGATGGGGTCTCCAGATCCCCAAAACAGTCCAGGGAATGGGGGCCATGCAGTCCCCTTCCTAAAAATAAAGATAAATAAAAAAGTCGACAACTTGCTTGCTGAGATAACTATCACTCCTGCCCCAGCAATGCACTGCTTGTGACCTTACATATTACATCACTCATGATATAGTCAGTGACATCACTCATGGCATCTCAAATGATGCCACTGATGATATCACAGATGACATCATCCACAGAATCTCTGACGAACCCACTCACACCCCCTATAACCTTTCTTCCACCCACTCCAACTTTCACACTACCATTCTCAAACCCAATCATCCAACCATTCCAGTACTTAAACAGCCACTCACTGATTTATAGATCAACACACACATCCACTGACTCACCTATACATCCATTCATACACATACTCACTCACTAATACAGACACTGACATATTCATTCATACACCCATCCAGTCACTCACACACTGAGTCGGTCACCCATACAGCTACTCACACACCTACTCACTCACCCATACAGTCAATCACACAGCCACTTACTCACCCATACAATTACACAGTCTCGCTCACTTACTCATTCTGATACTAACACATACTCACTCACCTCTACAGTCACTGACACAAGCACATACTCACCCATACAGCCATTCTCACATTCACACATGAACTTGTGGGTGACTTGGGAATTTTTAGGGTTTAGGGTAGGTTTGCATTTTGTGGCTGCAAGGGCATTTTAGTGTTTAGGTGGGTATAGGTTTTTGAGTGGCAATGGTATTTTTAGGGTTTATGGTGGGTGTGTGGCTGGGAAGGGAGTTTTTAGGGGTTAGGGTGGCTATGGGTTAATGGCTGACAATGGTATTTTCAAGGACTACGGTCGGTATGGGTTTTTGGCTGGGAAAGGAATTTTTAGGGTTTAGAGTGGGTGTGAGTTTTTGGCTGGCAAGGGAACTTTTAGGGTTTAGAGTGGGTTTGGGCTTCTGGATGGCAAGGGCATTTTTAGGGTTTAGGTTCGCTATGGGCTACCTGGTGTCAAAGGTATTTTAAGGGTTTAGGGTAGGTATAGGTCTTTGGCTGCAAGGGAATTTTAGGATTTAGGGTGGGTATCGGTTTTTGGGTGGCAATAGTCTTTTTAGGATTTAATGTGGGTATGAGTTTTTGGCTGACAAGGGTATTTTTAGGGTAGGTTTGGGCTTCTCGATGGCAAGGGTATTTTTAGGGTTTAGGTTTGGTATGGGCTTCTGGGTGACAAAGGTATTTTACGAGTTTAGGGTTGGTATGGTTTTTTGGCTGCAAGGGAATTTTAGGATTTAGTGTGGGCATGGGTTTTTGGGTGGCTAGGGTATTTTTAGGGTTTAGGGTGGTTATGGGGTTTTGGCTGGCAAGGGTATTTTTAGGGTTTAGTGTGGGTGTTAATTTGTGCCTCGGAAGGAAATCTTTAGGGTTTAGGGTGGCTATGGGTTTTTGGCTGACAATAATATTTTTAAGGACTAGGGTGGGTATGGGGTTTTGGCTGGGAAGGGAATTTTTATGGTTTAGGGTGGGTTCGAGTTTTTGGCTGGCAAGGGAATTTTTAGGGTTTAGGGTGGGTTCGGGCTTCTGGATGGCAAGGGTATTTTTTCATGGTTTAAGTTTGCTATGGGCTTCTTGGTGGCAAAGGTATTTCAAGGGTTTAGGGTAGGTATGGGTTTTTGGCTGCAAGGGAATTTTAGGATTTGTGGTGGGCAGGGGTTTTTGGGTGGCAATAGTTTTTTTAGGGTTTAATGTGGGTATGGGTTTTTGGCTGGCAAGGGTATTTGTAGAGTTTAGGGTGGGTTTGGCTTCTGGATGGCAAGGGTATTTTTAGGGTTTAGGTTTGGTATGGGCCTCTCGGTGGCAAAGATATTTTAAGCATTTAGAGTAGGTATGGGTTTTTGGCTGCAACAGAATTTTAGGATTTAGGGTGAGCATGGGTTTTTGGGTGGCAAGGGTATTTTTAGGGTTTAGGGTGGGTGTGGGTTTTTGGAAGGAAAGGGTATTTTTGTGTTTTAGGGTGGTTGTGGGGTTTTCACTGGCAACATAATTGTTAGGATTTAGGGTGGGTATGGGGTTTTTGCTGGAAAGGGTATTTATAGGTTTTAGGGTGGGTGTTAGTCTGTGGCTGGGAAAGGACATTTTAGGGTTTAGGGTGGTTGTGGGCTTTTGGCTGGGAAGGGAATGTTTAGGGTTCAGGGTGGCTATGAGTTTGTGGCTGGCAAGGACATTTTTAATGTTTAGGCTGGGATTTTGTCTGGGAAGGGATTTTTAGGGTTTAGGGTGATTATTAGATTTTGGCTGGCAAGTGTTTTTTAGGGTTTAGGTCGGTTATGGTTATGCGGTCGCCAGTAGATAGTTATAGTTAGGACTGAGTTCCCATAGGAAATCTGAAAATTCTATTTTGAATAACTTTGGCGCCGGTTGACTTATCTTCGTGAAATTTTCAAAACTAATGGGGCGCTCCGCTCAGCTCCTACCCTGAAAGTCTCGGGGTGATTCGTCAAGCGGGGGCTGAGAAAAAAGGGGGGTCCCAAAACGCATTTTCCCAATGCATTTTCCCATAGGACCTTTAGTCGAAGGTACAGCCCGAACGGCTGAACAGAATTACTTGAAATTTGGCAAAGAGGTAGTCCTCAGGTCAGGCATGTGCCTTTTGCATATATGGTGTCAATCTGCTCAGTAGTTCCTGAGAAAATCAAAAGTAAAATCACATATATATCTGGGCGGAGCCTAACCACACATCTCATCGTGAGATCTGATTGGCTGTCAGCACTTCATCCAAGAAGTGTTGGCAGCCATCTTGGGACCAATATACATGATAGCACCTCATTAAAAAGCATTGCAGTTAATAGAAGGTTTTAAGACTTTAGTTACATTATAAATCATTTGTTGATGGTACCATACACATTTTAGGAATTGTGGTGTGTTCTAAGGTGATTTTACCATGTGAAAAAGCCTTCTGCTGTGATATCATAATCATGTTTGAGAGAAAACTATTTTCTCATGCTTTTCCCACAGAGGTTTGGAAGGTGATCTATAAGCTAAACTGAGAGCATATTTTCTGTAAATTCACATTATCTTTTTCAGTCATGTGAGAATGAAGTCTGACATTCTCAGTAAAACATGTACATCCAACAAGGGCAGGGACTGTGAGTTGATTCCTTTGTGTTCTACTGCAGTTTCCCAGAGTGTTCTAAAGAAAAACTAGAGCGCTAACAGTCCTACTTATGACAAACGTATGGCACACCTGAAGCCATCTTGGTTGGAATAAAGTGGTAACTCTTAATACATTTAATTTAAAACGGAACAAAATGAGTGGGTACATTTTGCCATAGAAAGTATGATTAGTGCTGCAGAAAGAAAAATTAGGGCACATTTTGAGTGACTTCTCAAATCCTCTTCTATTTCATTAAAAAATTCTGACATGCAGACTGAAACATGCACTTTCAATACCAGCAGCAGACTTCCCTGGTGAGCAGTAGCTTTACTACAGTGATCTAATAAGCAACTAGAGTGCTAACATTCTGAATTTATGGCAAATGTGTGACACATCTGAATGCCTTCTTGATGGAATCAAAGTAAAAAACTGAAAGTATTTCCTACTGAGGAGACTGTAGTAAATGAGGAAATTAGGAAACTTCATAACAAATAAGTCTCCCAAAATGGCCACCAGAGACAAAAGAGCACAAATGTAGCCCAAATATCACCCAGATGTAGCCCAAGTATAGCCCAATGACCGAATGTCCCAGAGTGTTCTAACGAACAACTAGAGCACTAACAGTCTTACTTATGACAAAAGTATGGCACACCTGAAGCCATCTTGATTGGAATAAAGTGGTAACACTTAAAACATTTAATTTACAAAGGAACAAAATGAGGGGGTTCATTTTGCCATAGAAATTATGATTAGTGCTTCAGAAAGAAAAATTAGGGCACATTTTGACATTTCAAATCCTCTTCTATTTCATAAAAAAATTCTGACATGCAGACTGAAACATGCACTTTGAATACCAGCAGCAGACTTCCCTGGTGAGCAGTAGCTTTACTACAGTGATCAAATGAGCAACTAAAGTGCTAACATTCAGAATTTATGGCAAATGTATGACACATCAGAATGCCTTCTTGATGGAACCAAAGTAAAAAACTGAAAGTATTTCCTACCGAGGAGACTGCAGTAAATGAGGAAATTAGGAAACTTCATAACAAATAAATCTTCCAAGATGGCCACCAGAGACAATAGAGCCCAAATGTAGCCCAAATATCACCCAGATGTAGTCCAAGTATAGCCCAATGACAGAATGTCCCAGAGTGTTCTAACGAACAACTAGATCACTAACAGTCTTACTTATGACAAAAGTATGGCACACCTGAAGCCATCTTGATTGGAATAAAGTGGTAACACTTAAAACATTTAATTTACAAAGGAACAAAATGAGGGGGTTCATTTTGTCATAAAAACTATGATTAGTTCTGCAGAAAGAAAAATTAGGGCACATTTTGACTTCTCAAATCCTCTTCTATTTCATAAACAAATTCTGACATGTAGACTGAAACATGCACTTTGAATACCAGCAGCAGACTTCCCTGGTGAGCAGCAGTTTTACTACAGTGATCTAATGAGCAACTAGAGTGCTAACATTCAGAATTTATGGCAAATGTGTGACACATCTGAATGTCTTCTTGATGGAACCAAAATAAAACACTGAAAGTATTCCCACTGAGGAGACTGCAGTAAATGAGGAAATTAGGAAACTTCATAACAAATAAATCTCCCAAGATGGCCACCAGAGACAAAAGAGCCCTAATGTAGCCCAAATATCACCCAGATGTAGCCCACATGTAGCCCAATGACAGAAGTGTGCAAAACACTTATTTTTTGTGTATTTGCAGTTTTATATAGTGTAGACTTGTCAGGTATTGGAGTGCTTTACATGAGCATTGGTTACATCACACAAGATCAAATTCATTTTGGTTGTAGACATGGGGAGATTAAGTGATTTGACCAGAATCACAGAATGTTGAGCTGAAGCAGAAACTCCAACCTGGTTCCTCAGTTGCAAAGTCTGCAGCTCTGGAAGTAACACCACATCCTCTCCCCTAAGTGCAACGTTTAATCAGGTGGTCAACTGGATAAAAAAACATAAAGATTACAAATAATTTAAAAGTTCTTTGTCGCTATTTGAAAACTCAGAAAATGTGTCCTCATTTTAGTTTTTTAGAGCACTAACCATAATTTTGATGCAAATAAGACCCTCTCATATATGTAATTTCTAAAGGAAATACTCTAGGTATTACAGTTTTGATTACATCAAGATGACGTCAGGCGTTCCACACTTTTGTAATAAATATATAATGTTAGCAATCTAGTTGTTCATTGGGATACTGTTGAGAGGCAGAGGCCAGGGGCACGGACTCTGAAAATTGAAGGCAGGTAGGAGAGTGCAGAAGCAACAATTTGGCCACACTGGGCAGGCAGGAAGGGCAGTGGCAGCACAACAGACTATGGAGGTCAGTGGAAAGGGGGGCAAGGGCAACAAACCAACAATACAGGACTGGCAAGAGAGGCTGTGGCAATATAATAGACCATTGTGGGCAGAAGGAAGAGGCAGTGGTAGTACAACCATACATGCCACAGACCCGTTTCTGCCAGGAAACGTCCAATGTTTATTAACCTCAAATGGGCTTTATTTGATCTGTCTCCTGTCTACAATCTCCTCTTTTTCAACGTAACTCAAAGGGGAAAATCAATACCACAGTTTTTTTCAAAATCAAAATTTACCAAGTTCAAAATGTTCGCAAGTATGGTACATTGGATCACGGTAGGCAGGAGGAATTGGGGTAGGGACATTGACTCGGATAACAGAGGACAGGAGGGACATGGAGAGGTGCACCAAGCTGACACTACAGGGCAGGCATCAGGGTTTGCATCAGCACAATACACCACACAGCGCATGCGGACGGGAGTGCAGCACAACAATCCATAGAAAGCAATAGGGAGGGGACAGGACCATGCACATGGACAACAGAGAACAGAGGGGAAAGAGGCAATGGTAGCTAGCTGACCATAATGGACAGACAGGAGAGAAAGCTGCAGCATAACAGACCATAAAGGGCAGGAGGGACGGATCAGGGGCATTACAATGGAACAGACAAGCCAGGAGGGAGGGAATAGGGTTCTGCACATGGAAACAGAGGGCTGGGGGTAAGGGGGCAGGGCAGGAGCAGCAAGATGACCATGGAGGTCAGGCAGGATGGGCACTGGAAACAAGACACACCATGGAGAGCACCAATGAGACTATGATGGCATACACACAGACCATGGAGGGAAGGTGGGAGGGGGTCAGGGGCAGCTAGCTGACCACACAGGGAAGGTGGGAGGGGCCATGGCAGCACAGAAGACCATGAATGGCAAGCTGTAGGGTTAGTGGCAGCACAATGGCTATGATGGGCAAGAAGGAGGGTGCAGGGGCATGCACAAAGGACCATGGAGGATAGAAGGGAGGGTCAGGACCTGGGCACAGACAAGAGAGTTCAGGGGAAGGGGCCTCACAACAGACCGCGCGGGGCAGGCAGGAGGAGCAGTTGCAACACAACAGACCAGGGAGGGTAGAAGGGTGTGGCAGTAAAATGGACCATGGAGGACAGGATGAAGGGGATAGGGGCATGGCATGTGGACAGGGAGGGTAGAGGTGGCAGGGACAGGTTACAGTCATCTGACAATGCTAAGCAGGTGGGAGGGGAGTGGCAGCTCAACAGAACACTCAGAGTAGATAGGAGTGGCAGGTCCATGTAACATGGTGGGCAAAAAGGATGGAGCAGGGGGAAGGAGAATAGGGGCAGCAAGCTAAGCACAGAGGCTAAGCAGGAGGTCAATGATGGGCCATAGAATTGGGCAATGGAGGGCAGGAGGAGTGGACTGGTACATCATGCTAAATGGAGGGCAGTGGCAGCACATCAGACCATGCATGGCAGGAGGGAGGAGGCTAGTCCATGGATTCAGACAACAGAGGATAGGGAGGAGGTGGATGGGGCAGCAAGCTAACTGTTCAGAGAAGGTGGGTATTAGGAACTTTATTGTTTTTAAAATGTGCGAAGTACTTAAAATATGAACAAGTATGCAGCATAATCTCACTTTTATTAAGGAAGAAGAGGACGTTTGTGACTGTGACTCCGGGCTCACTTGGCAGAAACACCCCTTGACCCTCCACCCCCATCGCAAAATGTAATGCCCGTGAAAAGGTTAGGTGGACGCAGTGTTATATAGAACATAGCCCTGAGAGCACGATTGAAAATGAAAACTAGATATAGTATATGGTATAAACTATGCACCAAAAAGTGTGATATAAGATGAACTGGGGCGTGAAATTTAATATGCAATACATTGTGACTCTAAAGTGAGGTTCGTCTCCTTTCCAGAGAGTAAAATAAAAGTATTACACATCCGGCGGTGGATGTGTGTTTTATTAACCGTGAGGGGGGTTTCTTGTATAGTTTGGTCGAATTTTTGTCGAATCCCCTTTGAATGGCTTGGTGTGCGTGTATATGAAATGTGCCCGTCAATAGCTACCCATGTTTCTATAAATAAACAACAAGGGTGTCTACTTGGAGAGTGCCCACCGGCAGGGGCGCCGGGATTAGGCACGGTAGGGCGTCAGACACGTCAGAGCTTCACTAGCAGTGTAAATACATTCCATGTGGATTCATTCGATGCATAGTCGCCTTTTAATGAATATCACACAAATCGTCATGGTGATAGGTACATACGGTTTGTCCAGCATGTCCTAGGTGTTTCTATAAATATATATATTTTTAAAATAATAAAAAACAAAGGCCGGCCCCGGGGGATGGTGTCCCCGGGGCCATAAGTGGCCTGAGGAGGGGGGCAACGCAGCCCCCTCCTAAAGAATAAAAAAAAAAAAAGGCCATGACCCGGGGGTTGGGGTCCCCGGCGCCGATTAAGGCCTTGGGAGGGCCAAATTAATTTTTTTCAACAAAAAAAAATTAGGGTGCAGTGCAGGTTCTGGGGGATGGGGTCCCGGTGGCCAGTAAATTAGAAAAATAAGGGGGGCCACACAGCCATCCTTGCAGCACTCTGCAAACGCGCCCCCTGGCCAGTTGTAAGTTGGGGAATTAATTCCTCTTCAATACTGAGGGTCCCTGAGGGCCAACTAGCCCAACAGGTATCTCCAGTATGTGCCAGGGAGCTGCGTTGCAGACAGGTGTTCTGAGGCCACGCCCCTTTTTACACCTCTATGCAACGCAGCTCTGTGGCGCTTACTGGAGGTACCTAGTGGGCTAGTTTGACCCTAGGGACCCTTAGGATTTAAGGGGACTTAATCTCTCAACTTAGAACGGCCAAAGGGCGCGTTTACACAGTGGTGAAGTGAGGGGACGGGGCCTGAGGTGACGTGGGCAAACACGCACTGTGGCGCATTTTAAGTTGGGGAAATAATTCCCTTTCAATCCTGAGGGACCCTGGGGGCCAACTAGCCCACCAGGTGCTTCCAGTAAGCGCCACTGCTCTGCGTTGCAGAGAGGTGGTGCAGTCCGTGCCCCTTTTTACACCTCTCTGCAATGGCGCTTACTGGACGTACCTAGTGGGCTATTTTGCCCCTAGGGATCCTCAGGATTCAAGGAGACTTAATCTCCCAACTTAAAAAACGGCCACAGGGCGTGTTTACACAGTGGGGAAGGGAGGGGACGGGGCCTGAGGTGACGTGTGCAAACACGCCCTATGGCGCGTTTTAAGTTGGGGAAATAATTCCCCTTCAATCCTGAGGGCCCCTGGTGGCTAACTAGCCCACCAGGTGCTTCCAGTAAGCACCCCTGAGCTGCGTTGCAGAGAGGTGGTCCAGGCCGTGCCACTTTTTACACCTCTCTGCAACGCAGCTCTGTGGCGCTTACTGGAGGTATCTAGTGGGCTAGTTGGACCCTAGGGACCCTCAGGATTCAAATGAACTTAATCTCCCAACTAAAAACAGCCACAGGGCGTGTTTACACAGTGGTGAAGGGAGGGGACGGGGCCTGAGTTAACGTGTGCAAACAAGCCCTGTGGCGCGTTTTAAGTGGGGGAAATAATTCCCCTTCAATCCTGAGGGACCCTGGGGGCCAACTAGCCCACCGGATGCTTCCAGTAAGCGCCACTGCACTGCGTTGCAGAGAGGTGGTCTAGGCCGTGCCCCTTTTTACATCACTCTGCAACGCAGCTCTGTGGCACTTATTGGAGGTACCTAGTGGTCTGGTTGGACCCAAGGGACCCTCAGGATTCAAGGGGACTTAATCTTCGAATGTAAAACAGCCACAGGGCGTGTTTACACAGTGGGGAAGTGAGGGGACGGGGCCTGAGGTGACGTGTGCAAACACGCCCTGTGGTGCGTTTTAAGAGGTAGTTTTAATACCCTGCCCTATTATATACTAGGGCCTTACAGAGGAGGTCATGCTGATCACAGGGGGACCCCAACGCATAGTGTTCCCTAGTGTATGTAGGTGTTTTCACTGTATTCTGAGTGTCTTTTAACATAGCACTGGCTCTAGGACTGGTTAGTCAGACTCAGTTACCACCAGTATTCATCTGAAAAAGTTGAGGGTACAGGATGATTTTGCAACAAGGCTTCTTTCTGCTCTTCTGTTTGTTCTTTCTGCACGTTATCCTTCTTCCTGCACTTTTCTTCGTCTTTGAGGACTTCTGTTGCTTCTTTCTGCATTTCTTTTTTTTCTTTCTGTGCGTTTTTTCTTCTTTTTTCACATGTCCTATCTCTGTAGGCAAAGTTAGAAATTAGCATTTAAAAAACCTTTGAAATTCACTGAAAAAACCATAGGTTTCAGGCACGTTATAGTTAGGAATTAGCATTTAAAAAACCTTAGAAATTCACTGAAAAAACCACAGGTTTCAGGGGCGTTATAGTTAGCTGGACTTTTCACTCGTACAAAACCATTGAAATTCCCCCATTATAGTTAGTTCAGCTAACTATAACTCGCGCGCCCGCAATGCACTGCTGATGACGTCACATATTACATCACTCATGACATGGTCAGTGACATCACTCATGACATCACTGATGACATCTCAAATGACATCACATCACTTTTTTTTTTAAAGGGTTTTTCACGGTGCGCGCACACATATATACATAACATATAGTAAATATTAATATTCATTTTAAGAAAATTAATTAAATGTTATATACATTTTAACAAAATATAACGAATAAACTTAATTAAGAAAAGATAAACACAAAATATAATAATTTGTACATGCATATGTTTACTTTAAAATAGTTAATAAACTATTACCTTTAATTTATTTAAAACTTTATTTAAAAAAAAAAATAATATATCAATAATTTAAAATATAAAACAAATATTCTATAATAAATTAAAACATTAAAGTATACAATCAGTGCAAAAGTAGAGATAGCGGAATAATTAAATTTACTATTCCAACTCCAGTGAGTGCAACAGTAGGGAAAGTGTTAGGTAGCGGAGGGGTAAAAATTACCATTCTCACTCCAGTGAGAGCAACAGTAGGGAAACTGTTGGATGGCGGAGGGAAAAAAATTACTATTCCCACTCCAAAGAATGCAACAGTAGGGAAAGTGTTGGATAGCGGAGGAGTAATATTTACTATTCCCACTCCAAAGTGTGCAATAGTATAGAAAGTGTTGGATAGCAGAGAGGTAAAACTTACTATTCCCACTCCAAAGAGTGCAACAGTAGGGAAAGTGTTGGACAGCAGAGGGGTACAATTACTATTCCCACGCCAAAGAGTTTAACAGTAGGGAAAGTGTTGGATACCGAAGGGGTAAAAATGTATATTCCCACTCCAGTGGGAGCAACAGTAGGGAAAGTGTTGGATAGCGGAGGGGCAAGAATTACTATTCCCACTCCATAGAATGCAACATTAGGGAAAGTGTTGGATAGCAGAGGAGTAACATTTACTATTTCCACTCCAAAGTGTGCAACAGTAGGGAAAGTGTTGGATAGCAGAGAGGTAAAACTTACTATTCTCACTCCAAAGAGTGCAACAGTAGGGAAAGTGTTGGACAGCAGAGGGGTAAAATTACTATTCCCACTCCAGTGAGAGCAACAGTAGGGAAAGTGTTGTGTTACGGAGGGGAAAAAAATACTATTCCCACTCCAAAAAGTGCAACAGTAGGGAAAGTGTTGGATAGCGGAGGGGTAAAAATTACTATTCCCTCTCCACTGAATGCAACAGTAGAATAACTGTTGGATAGTGGAGGGGTACAAATTACTATTCCCATTCCAGTGAGTGCAACAGTAGAGAAAGTGTTGGATAGTGGAGTATAAACATTACTATTCCAGCTCCAGTGAGTGCAACCGCAGGGAAAGTGCTGGATAGCGGAGAGGTAAAAATAACTATTCCCACTCCAGTGAGTGCAACATTAGGGAAAGTGTTGGATAGCGAAGAGACAAAAATTACTATTCACACAGTTAAAACAAAAATAAAAAACATTAAAAATCATAAAAATCATAAAAATAAATAAACACTTTTTAGACATTAAAATCAAATATATTAAATATATAAAAAGAAAAAATATTATAATACTAATTACATATTAAAAAAACTACAAATAATATATAATATAAAATAATGTTAAAATAGAAAATATTTACAAACAAATAAATTAATTAATACATAAATATATTCATTGTATTTCCTACCCTATAACACCAAACCAATAACAAAACACTTCAACATTTTTAATTAAATGTTTTCCAAAATGAACATAATTAATAATCAATTTACAAAATATTATTAATTTAAAAAAAATAAACGTTAATTGACTACACACTCTTTAACACTATGATTTCCACAGCACACACAAATAAAACTCTAAAATAATAAAACACAATTAAAACTTATTTATAAATTAAGAACTATTACTATTAACAACTTATAATAATTAGGGAGCCTGGTCTGGCCACGCCGCAGGATGTCTGCTTGATTCCGAAGTTCCGCGTTGAGGGGAGCCCCGGACAGCAATAAACTGCATTTCTTATCATGAGCAACAACCCATTTATAGAGAAAACACCGTCTGAATAGCTGGACTCACTAGTGTGGTGTTTGCGGAGCTGTAAGATAATTCCTACATATTTTACGAGGTGTACTTGATGTCGACTGTGGTGCTCCGACTTTGACAGGACACAGCTGACTGAGCTCGCGCCTCTTCAGAATGTGGTACGCAGCTCCTGAATTCCAGAGACGCCTGAAGAGACTTCATTGCTGATGTGGTCGGCTCTTCTAGGCAGAGATTAACAACCCCGCAGTAAACGCCACTCCTTCTTTATGAATATATTTTGCCTCATGTGATTCTTGGTGAGAGGGGGAATATATGTGACTGAAACAGTGTTGCTTTGTCATGAGGAAAAAAGGGACAGATAACTGGGTGTGTGCTGTTCTTTAATTTGGCGCACTGCTAATAAGAACTAGATATGCTTCGAAGCTGACTGAATTCGCCCCTCTTTGGAATGTGGTGTGCAGCTCCTGAAGTCCTGAGACGCCTGTGGAGATTTCACTTCTAATGTGATTGGTTTTTTTAAACAAAGATTGACAATTTCGCATCTTCTTCGTTGCTTTGCTTGTGCCTCAACTGATGGAAGAAGTAGAGTGTGCTGTTGCTGTATATCCAAACATCTGAAGAGATTTTGCTTCTTCTCATTGCACTATATACTTGGGGATTTAATCACTCCTGTTTTCCTAGTCTTCTGTTATTTGTGCTGAGGTGGTGCTGCCTGGAGTTAAGCCACCTCTAAATTTTACACGCTTTTACCATGTGATGAAAATACCTGAGGTGACTTCGAACTTTTATCTTTTGTCCTGAATGCTTGGCGAGACAATTTGGTAACTGCACTATTCTATAATGCTCAATTTGCCGCCGTTAGAGAGCACATCGCATTGGTCCTTTCAAAAGCAGGAAAAACTTACATCCATGTACACACATTGTCTGCTTTCTAAGACATGAACAGGCTCGTCAATTATTAATTGCGGCCCGAACGCATGGTCCATATCAATTTGAGGGTCATCAGATTCGAATGACAGCAAATTTTTCAAAAGAAACAAATAAATGACGCAAAGCCTTCCTTTCTCTTAGACCCCGCTTACGTCAATTGGACATCAAATATGGCCTTTTTGAACCAGTGGCTCTACGGATCACTAAAGATGGCATATCCAAAGACTTTTTTAACCCAGAGGATCTCCGTCTCTTTTTAGACACTCTTGTTCCTCAAAACATGGAATGCAATTCACTTATATCTGAGCTTCAATCACCACTTTCTCCCCTGATATTCAAAAAATCTCCTGATGAATGTCAACACAACGCAAATCAGTCCCAAAGCAGAGGAAGAGATCCAAATCTACATATAGGCTCTTTTGGAGATCGAGCTCAAGCCCTGCAGGCAGTAGCTGCTCTTACACAGGAAAGAGATAGAGACAAATCACGTTCTTCCTTAAAATCTTTTCCGTGATCTGAAGATGTTTCCTGAACTTTGACTTATTATTTATTTTGATTACTACTGAAGAGCAGTCAGAGGTTGTTTACTTCATTATCTATCGAAACTACGATCTGATGAGTATCTGAACATTTATTTACTCTGTTGTGCATCATCTATGATGTTATGCTTATTTTATATTATATTATATTGTATTGAGTTATATTATATTATACCATACTATATTATATTCCTTTTTTCCTAAATACTCTCTCCTCTCTCCTATCTCCTAGCATATGCATATGATAGAGTTTAACTATTTTATAGTGTTATATTATGAATGCTATGAATTTTTATAAGTGTTGAAAATTAAGAATTAATATATATAAACTAAACTCTAAAATAGACTTTCCCTTTTTACTCTCTAAAATTGCATTGACATATTTAGCCTGGACGTTTAGTGCTAATGTTCTCTTCTCCTTACATCTCTTTTTCTTTTCTCTTATTTATCAATTTTTCATTGCACTATCTATCTACTATATTATCTTGATGTATTAATATTTCCTTAATTAATTGGGGGAACATTTAATTGTATTAGTATTTAAGTATTGCATTATTTAATTTAATTGTCATATTATTTAAACATGATTATATTTAATATTTAATATCATTATAATATTATACAAGATCCCACATGTGCTATTTTATACCTTCATCTTTCTGATTTCCCTCGCCTTTTATTACTTCCCACCTCTCTCTTGTCATTTATGCTATACTATATTATATCCCTTTTCTTAAATCCTTTCTCGCCTCCCCTATCTACTTGCAAATACACATGATAGAATTTAATTATTTTATAGTGTTATAATATGAATGTTGTGAATTTTTTATGAATAATATGAACTAAGAATTAGTAGATATAAGATAAACTTGAATATAACATAGGCCTTCCTCTTTACTTTACAAAGCTCCGTTGACATATATAGCCTGCACGTCTAGCTCCAATTCTCTCCTTTCCCTACATCTCTCTCTTCTTCTTCTTTTTCTATTTACCAATTCTTCTTTGCACTATCCATTTACTATATTATCTTGATATATCAATATTTATCTAATCAATTATGATAACACTTAATTCTGCTACTATACAATGAATCCATTATTCAATTTAATTGTCATATTATTTAAACATGATTATATTCAATATTTATTATCATTATTATACCATGCAAGATCCCACATGTGCTATTTTACATGCTCCTCTTTCTATTTTCCCTCTCCTTCTATTCCTTCCTTCTCTCTCTTATCAAATTGTAATATTTGTTAATGTCTTCTCTTATTATAAAATGTTTTGTATATCTCAACATTTCAATATTCATTGACTCTTATAATTACAAGCTCACCTGTTACTATTAATATGATGACTATATTATATCATTTGAATCCACTTTGTTGCTGGATGGGGCTCCCCCGGCGCATATAGCCCGAAAGTCTAGATCCACAGACAACAGTCTTATCCCCTAAATATCGTGCTGCTTTTACATGGTATACTTGCCCTTTATTCATTTTTCATATTTGTCTTTTTCTTTCTCTTAGCTTTTCTAGTGTCTTATATTTCCTCTTTCTCACTTATCCTACTATTAATGAACAAATATTTGATACTTAGGGGCCGATTAGGATGGCGGGCAGACCTGAGTTCGCCCGCCATCCTAGCGGTAACGGGACCGTCCGCCTGTAATGCAGCGGTCACACAGCCCTGATCATGATGCGACCACCACCGCGGCGGTCACATCTGCCATTTTAACATTGCGGCGGGTGCTGCTGGCTGCAGCACCCGTCGCAATAGTAAAATGCCATGTTGTGCATTTCCATGCACAACTTGGCAGGCACAGCACAGTGTCTGCCACCTTGTGCATGGACAGGTACCCCCCAAGTGCACCCCCTGCGGGCCCGCAACGGGCCCCCAAAGCAAATCCCCACCAGCCTTTCGGAAAGGCCTTGAAATCTCAACATCCTAATATGGTTTGCGGTGACTGCTAGGCACTGCCACCATATTTGAGCCCCAGCTCCGCCCGGCTGGCAATCGTAACGATTGCCAACCGGTGGAAAAGCGGCAGACAGACTTCCGTCCACCGCGATACCCATCGCTATCGTAATATGGCGGTGGGTAATTCACGTTACGATGGCGGCACGATCGCAACCGCCGGCACGGCGGTGGCCATCGTTACGCCATCATAATCAGTCCCTTAGTCTCCCTCCTTGTCCAGAATTCGTTCTTTATCTTTCTTCCTTTTCTACTCCCTTATCTCCCTCAGAATTTAGTATTTTCATCTCCTAACACACACATGGCACCTAACATCCCTTCTACATCTCACCCATTATGTATCATTTCATGGAATGTTCATGGCCTTACACATTTCATAATACGGAAAAAAGTACTATCCTACTTGCAAATGAAAAATACTGATATTGCTCTTTTACAAGAAACTCATTTAAATGCTTTAGAATCGTCTAAATTACGGCGAGACTGGGAAGGAAAAGTCATACACTATGGTTTAACAGCACACCTTCTTCCTAATGAGGCCCAACCACGGAAATGTGGAGTGTTTTTCTACTTCATAAATCTTTACCTGTTCCGATTATTAAAACCTGGATTGACCCAGAAGGCAGATACATTTTGCAAAGCTAAAAATTGGAGACAAGATCCTTTGTGTGGGCTCAGTATATGCTCCGGCAGGAGCAAAAACGTTCCTTTTTTCTCAGTTTGAATCAACTACTGATAGAGATAGGCGCATACAGATATGTCACTGGTGGTGACTGGAACCAGGTCAGTGATTCTGTAACTGACCGAACAGGCCCCCTAGACAGATGTAATGAGGGAGGTAGAGCTTTATTGGGAGACATAATGTCAGATCATGGACTAGTAGATTATTGGCGCCTTTGCCATCCATCTGATCAGGAGTATACCTTTCTCTCCTCTACCCATGGCACCCAGTCCAGGATAGAATATTTTCTTATTTCACATTCGATAATTGCTACCACAACTGAATCTCAAATCTTGGAAGCTGCAATATCAGACCATGTGTCTGTTCTTCTTGCCCTAGAATTAGGTTTAACTTCTCCAGGCCGTAAACCATGGTGCATGAATATTCAAAGGTAATGCAAACCAAACAATAAAAGGGTATACAGCTCCTCAGTGGGTCACCATAGAGGTAAGTAGGGAGAGGTGCAATGCGCAAACACTTTAAGGACAACGTAGTCCTAAAGTGAGTTGGAGGGAGGGTGATACCTCCTTTCGGAACTAGGACACTCACACACCCAGCCAGCTAGGTGTCATGCTTCATTATTGGGTCTGCTCCTCGTCGGGTCGGCGCTGCAATACACGACGGGCACCCAATGAGGGGCTCTTTGGCGGAGATTTTTTTTTCCTTACCGATTGGTGAGGTGTGGGTGAGGGGCCTAGGATAGTGTAGATGTGGTATAAAGAAGGTTGGGTAGTCCAATAAACTATTTTAATGGGATGGCTCCCACCTGGTTAAAATGAAAATAGAGTGGCGACTTATATCTGAAATAATGGTTCAAGGTCCTAGCGCTCTATTCTAAAAAGGTCAACATGTTTCTTGCCTAAACGTCTATGTGATCAGACGGCAATTCATCAGGACCAAGTGCAAACTATCTATACACCGTGGTAGTTACTGGAACAACCTATCTGCCACGTTTTAATAGGTGAAGTACCTAAACAAGGTTGAGGGCAATCTAAAAGAAGAAAAAGCATTATTAATATAGGTATGAATGACAATGTATCCTCAGTAGCACTGTAGCTCTCTGTAAATAAAACCAAAGACGGTGACACATAGTGTGTGCACAGGTGACTTGCAACGTCACCCATAGTGGTGGAGTGGCAGGTAGCACATGTGATATCATACACATAAACATAAAATATGTTTAAAGATTATCATCGCTTATCTCTGATGAAGACAGTAGTGCATTAGTCAGGCGAACTCACCCTAAGGCTCTAATAGCCACACCTCAACAGTGTCTGGCGGGGTTGTGACACCTCTAGGTGCAGTATCCTAAAGGAAAGCATCAATGAGGTTGTAAGGTTACCATAACCAACATTAGAAAGGTATCTAGCCATAGAACAACAGCTTGCTACGGGTGGGACCCAGGTACAATATTGGTCACCTAGAACGCACCAATACAATCACCGGTACATTGTCCCCGTTAGCCAGGGTCACAGAGAGGTAGTTCCCGCAACGGCCTTCGAACTGCCACTTACCAGGATGGGGTGGCATGTCAGACGAGCCCCGCGGGATCACTTCACCGTGCCTCTAAGCGCCATGATGGAAAACCTGTTTTTCTGAAAGGCAGCGTGCGTCTGGGCGTGCAAGTTGCCTCCGCATTGGCCATTAGAACTCACCAGTATGCGTTGCTGTAGACAACGGAGGATTATTTCGCCAGTCATCGTTAGGGACAGCCATACTCACCTAAACTCAGCGTCACTGTACTGGACGACCTACCACTACCGCCGGAACCAGCTGGTAATGACCAGCGCCGGTGGAGGCACTGTTATATTCACCGGTTCCTAGCGGTGGGCGGCGTTAGTGTCATACCAGAAGCAGAGACAATAGACTGCTAACCTGACTCCGTGTGGGTACTGGAAGTGCCCAGGTGTGTAAGAACAGCGGCCATCTTGTAGTATGTTATTGTTATCTATGTCCCAGTGCAGGAAGTGTCCAAGTTAAAAGAATGGAATATGTTAAAAGTGATGTCACTAGTAATTAACAGTTCGCGCTGACATTAATGTAATATTAATATTACGCCCACACAGGGGGTTGTTGTTATGGTATGCCATATTGAGATATGTATTATATCAGAGAGAGGAACCTCGTGTAAGTCCTGCTCTACAAGGACCAAAAGGAATATGGCACACATGGCCGGACACAAAAGGTGTGTGTTTGTTAAAAGTGATGTCACTAGTACTTGACATATCACGCTGGGATTGATGTAATCTAAAGCCCACACAGGGGGTTGTTGTGGTATGTGTGGTACTCTGAAGTATAATATAGTGTGTACTAGAAAACACACATATGTATGCATTTAGCCCAGTGACCCCCAGGAGATTGTATCATTCAGACCATATTTGTCAGTGGTTAGACGGTGTATCCATCTTTGTTCTATCCTGATAAGTGCCCTCTGTGATGTGCGGATGGGCTTTGAGTACCACCCATCGGATGGTATCAGGAGGGTGACCAAGGTCTTTGAAGTGCACGCATATCCTAGTGGAGGTCCGTTGGCACCGAATGTTGCTTTTGTGTTCTGTGATCCTAGTCTTGACGGCTCTCATAGTCATGCTTATGTATCTAAGTTGGCACGGACACGTGATCATGTAGATACACTGAGTTGTGTTACAATTGGTATGTTTTGTGAGGTGCCATGTGAAGGTGTTATAGAGTTCAATCTCCTTGGTAGGTGCTGTGTGGCGACACACCAAGCATGAACTGCAAGGATAATGGCCCTGTACCGATGGGAGATCCCAAAGAGATCGCTGGTTATTGATCCTTTGAGTCTTAGGTCGTGTATTCACGAGAATGTCTTTAAGATTCCTCGTACATTTATAAGCAAATCTGGGTGTGGGTAATTGTAATGAACCTGTGTTCAAAATGCCCCAATGTTTTTTGATGACATTTTTGCTGCGACTGGAGTCAGGGGTGAAAGAGGTTACGCATGTAAGAATGTCTTGTGGTTCTTTGGGGACTGCAGGCTGTGAGTCTTAAGGTGAGTTCGCCTCACTAATGCACTACTGCCGCCATCAGAGATAAGCGATGATAATTTTTAAACATATTTTATGTTTATGTGTATGATATCACATGTGCTGCCTGCCACTCCACCACTACAAGTGACATTGTAAGTCACCTGTGCACACACTATGGGTCACCGTCTTTGGTTTTATTTACAGAGAACTACAATGCTACTAAGGATACATTGTCATTCATACCTATGTTAGTGTATGCTTTTTCTTCTTTTAGATTACCCTCAACCTTGTTTGGGTACTTCACCTATTAAAACATGGTAGGTAGGTTGTTCCAGTAACTACCACTGTGTGTAGATAGTTTACGCATGGTCCTGATGAATTGTTGTCTGATCACATAGACGTTTAGGCAAGAAACATGTTGACCTTTTTAGAGTAGAGCGCTGGATCTTGAACCATTATTTGAGATATAAGTCGTCACTCTATTTTCATTTTAACCAGGAGGGAGCCATCCCATTAAAACAGTTTATTGAACTTCCCTACCTGTTTTAATCTTTACCTTCCTTGCACCACATCTACACTATCCTAGGCCCCTCACCAACACCTCACCAAACGGCATGGAACAAAAGATCCCTGCTAAAGAGCCCCTCATTGGGTGCCCATTGGGTATTGCAGCGCCAACCCGACGAGGAGCAGACCCAATGATGAAGAATGACACCTAGCTGGCTGGGTGTGTGAGGGTCCTAGTTTCGAAAGGAGGTATCCTCCTCCCTCCAACTCACTTTAGGACTACATTGTCCTTAAAGTGTTCGCACATTGTACCTCTCTCTACTTACCTCCATGGTGACCCACTGAGGAAATGCATACCCTTTTCTTGTTTGGTCTACTTGGGCACGTATGCTGGACCTTACCAAAAGCCCTATTGAGTCCCTCCTTTTTGATTAATATTCAAAGGTGTTGCCCACCTAAAGTTAAAGCCCTACTATGCTCCCATCTCTCTGATCATTTAACCATTAACAAATTATCAGTTACCTCCAGTAGAACTGTCTGGGCAGCCGCTAAAGCAATTATTCGTGGTCAATTAAAGAGAGATGCAGCAGAGACCAATACGTTGGCATCACTTCATCGCATTGAGCTGGAGTCAAACCACCTCCCTAACACATCAATATTCATCTCACCCTACATTACCCAACTCCCGTAAACTAGAAATTGCTAAGATGGAGCTAAACAACTTATATACTTCTAAAGCTGAATAAGGTCTCCAATGCCTTAAGGGTAGACACTATGAGCAAGGTGCGAAAGCAGGTCGATTACTTGCAGCTCAGCTGAAAGGAGAGGCAGCTATGGCTATTCTTGCAATACGTGCAAAAATGGGTGATTCTAACAAAACCACAAGAAATCGTAGATGCTTTTGCATTCTTTTATAAACAAATTTACACTGCCGATACGTCAAAAACCGAAGATCAGTTAGTTGCCTATCTTGCTGACATTAAACTCCCTTGCCTTACAGATGAGGGTAGAACCTTCCTTGATGGGGATATTAGCAAAAAAGAAGTAGCTGCAGCTATTGCCAAGCTACCTTCTCATAAATCTTCGGGAGAAGATGGTTTCCCTGCAGAATTTTATAAATGGACATGAACAGGAACAGTTAAAAGCTTATTTTCTGCCTTCCATAATGCTGTTCAAGTAGATTCACTTGGTCCTATCTCTAACAGAGCGTTGATTGCAGTCATCCCAAAACCTGGCATAGATCCGCTTGTTTGTAGTAATTACCGACCCATCTCACTAACAAATAGTGATATTAAGATCTTCGCAAGTATTTTAGCAGCAATTTTTTTTCGGAGTTGCGCGCTCAAAGCGTACACATCACGGTGGGTGCGTGCATTCTAGCCGCCATTTTAGAAAAGTCATGAAGGATCCGCGTACGGTGTGCGACGGCTGCGTGTTTTTCAGTTACATCATATACATTTAATATTACGTGATGTGCGTGATTGGTATGCGACCAGTCCGCGAATCCTGCTCCCGCGCATTCGCGACACATGTGCATTACGGTACGAGATGCTTGCGCGGTTGCGTCATAAACGTGCGCGACTCCCTCAAAAAAAAATGATGTTCCAAAATGATATGTATGTGTCTTTAATATACATATTAGGGCAAGAGATTATCTAAGATATTCATAAAAATAATATATTTGTACTTATAATAAACTTATATTATTTTTAAATATATTTTCGTGAAGTCGGGTGCGTGCATCGTGAGTGCAGAGAACCAGGTCAGCAGAGCTGCTGTAGAGCCAGAGAATCATGAATCATAAGGGAATGGATCACTTGTAACTGGAAATAGGGGTCTTTCGGGTCGTTTCCTGAACCACTAATACCTGAATAGGTATTATGAGAACCCTCAATCACGTATTTTTGATGATGGTATTGGCGGTGTATCTTGGTTCTCCGCCTTTTAAATACGTTTAAGCATTATCATCGGGTCTCTTGTGTGTTATGCTTTCCTCCACCCGGAGGGAACCGCTAATTCGCAGTAGTGATCAGAAATATTGGTGCAAAAAAGGTGCAAAATAACGTGAAAAGTTTACGTTAAAAATGTCTTACCAGTACTACCTTCAAAAAGCAAAATTTATTCTGTCAGGTGTATTGGTAGACTTTTAAAAATGGTGGTGCAGTAGGTCAGATTATGTGACCCCAGCACTTTAAAGTGTCCAAAACAAAAATGGTCGCTGGGGGTCGCGTAACTAGTTAGCATGAGTTACGCGACCCCCAGCGACCATTTTTGTTTTGGACACTTTAAAGTGCTGGGGTCACATAATCTGACCTACAGCACCACCATTTTTAAAAGTCTACCAATACACCTGACAGAATAAATTTTGCTTTTTGAAGGTAGTACTGGTAAGACATTTTTAACGTAAACTTTTCACGTTATTTTGCACCTTTTTTGCACCAATATTTCTGATCACTACTGCGAATTAGCGGTTCCCTCCGGGTGGAGGAAAGCATAACACACAAGAGACCCGATGATAATGCTTAAACGTATTTAAAAGGCGGAGAACCAAGATACACCGCCAATACCATCATCAAAAATACGTGATTGAGGGTTCTCATAATACCTATTCAGGTATTAGTGGTTCAGGAAACGACCCGAAAGACCCCTATTTCCAGTTACAAGTGATCCATTCCCTTATGATTCATGATATATAACTAGGAAGAAGAATGGATGACTGCTCCTTCTAGCTCCCTTCTTTTGATTACAAAAAAAAAAAAAAAAAAGTAGAGCCAGAGAAACCAGGTCAGCAGAGCCGTTGTAGAGCCAGAGAACCAGGTCAGCAGAGCTGCTCTAGAGCCTAAGAAGCAGGTCAGCAGAGCCGCTCTAGAGGCCGAGAACCAGGTCAACAGAGCTGCTGTAGAGCCAGATAAACCAGGTCAGCAGAGTTGCTTTAGAGGGAGAGAACCAGGTCAGCAGAACTGCTTTGGAACCAGAGAACCAGGTCAGCAGAGCTGCTCTAGAGCCAGAGAAACCAGGTCAGCAGAGCTACTTTAGAGGGAGCGAACCGGGTCAGCAGAGCTGCTTTAGAGCCAGAGAACCAGGTCAGCAGAGCTGCTCTAGAGCCAGAGAACCAGGTCAGCAGAGCTGCTTTAGAGCCATAGAGCCAGGTCAGCAGAGCTGCTCTAGAGGCAGAGAACCAGGTCAGTAGAGCTGATTTAGAGGGAGAGAACCAGGTCAGCAGAGCTGCTTTAGAGCCAGAGAACAAGGTCCACAGAGCTGCTGTAGAGCCAGATAAACCAGGTCAGCAGAGCTGCTTTAAAGGGAGAGAACCAGGTCAGCAGAACTGCTTTAGAGCCAAAGAACCAGGTCAGCAGAGCTTCTCTAGAGCCTAAGAACCAGGTCAGTAGAGCTGCTGTGGAGGGAGAGAACCAGATCAGCAGAGCTGCTCTAGAGGGAGAGAACCCGGTCAGCAGAGCTGCTCTAGAGCCAAAGAACCATGTCAGCAGAACTGCTTTAGAGCCAGAGAACCAGGTCAGCAGAGCTGATTTGGAGCCATAGAACCAGATCAGCAGGGCTGCTTTAGAGCCAGAGAACCAGGTCAGCAGAGCTGCTCTAGAGCCTAAGAACCGGGTCAGCAGAGGTGCTCTACAGCCAGAGAACCAGGTCAGCAGAGCTGCTGTAGAGCCAGAGAAACCAGGTCAGTAGAGCTGCTTTAGAGCGAGAGAACCAGGTCAGCAGAGCTGCTTGAGAGGGAGAGAACCAGGTCAGCAGAGCTGCTCTAGAGCCAGAGAACCAGGTCAGCAGAACTGCTTTAGAGCCATAGAACCGGGTCAGCAGAGCTGCTTTAGAGCCAGAGAACCAGATCAGCAGAGCTGTTGTAGAGCCAGAGAACCAGGTCAGCAGAGCTGCTCTAGAGCCTAAGAACTAGGTCAGCAGAACTGCTCTAGATCCAGAGAACCAGGTCAGCAGAGCTGCTGTAGAGCCAGAGAACCAGGTCAGCAGAGCTGCTCTAGAGCCTAAGAACCAGGTCAGTAGAGCTGCTGTGGAGGGAGAGAACCAGATCAGCAGAGCTGCTCTAGAGGGAGAGAACCCGGTCAGCAGAGCTGCTCTAGAGCCAAAGAACCATGTCAGCAGAACTGCTTTAGAGCCAGAGAACCAGGTCAGCAGAGCTGATTTGGAGCCATAGAACCAGATCAGCAGGGCTGCTTTAGAGCCAGAGAACCAGGTCAGCAGAGCTGCTCTAGAGCCTAAGAACCGGGTCAGCAGAGGTGCTCTTCAGCCAGAGAACCAGGTCAGCAGAGCTGCTGTAGAGCCAGAGAAACCAGGTCAGTAGAGCTGCTTTAGAGCGAGAGAACCAGGTCAGCAGAGCTGCTTGAGAGGGAGAGAACCAGGTCAGCAGAGCTGCTCTAGAGCCAGAGAACCAGGTCAGCAGAACTGCTTTAGAGCCATAGAACCGGGTCAGCAGAGCTGCTTTAGAGCCAGAGAACCAGGTCAGCAGAGCTGTTGTAGAGCCAGAGAACCAGGTCAGCAGAGCTGTTGTAGAGCCAGAGAACCAGGTCAGCAGAACTGCTCTAGATCCAGAGAACCAGGTCAGCAGAGCTGCTGTAGAGCCAGAGAACCAGGTCAGCAGAGCTGCTCTAGAGCCTAAGAACCAGGTCAGTAGAGCTGCTGTGGAGGGAGAGAACCAGATCAGCAGAGCTGCTCTAGAGGGAGAGAACCCGGTCAGCAGAGCTGCTCTAGAGCCAAAGAACCATGTCAGCAGAACTGCTTTAGAGCCAGAGAACCAGGTCAGCAGAGCTGATTTGGAGCCATAGAACCAGATCAGCAGGGCTGCTTTAGAGCCAGAGAACCAGGTCAGCAGAGCTGCTCTAGAGCCTAAGAACCGGGTCAGCAGAGGTGCTCTACAGCCAGAGAACCAGGTCAGCAGAGCTGCTGTAGAGCCAGAGAAACCAGGTCAGTAGAGCTGCTTTAGAGCGAGAGAACCAGGTCAGCAGAGCTGCTTGAGAGGGAGAGAACCAGGTCAGCAGAGCTGCTCTAGAGCCAGAGAACCAGGTCAGCAGAACTGCTTTAGAGCCATAGAACCGGGTCAGCAGAGCTGCTTTAGAGCCAGAGAACCAGATCAGCAGAGCTGTTGTAGAGCCAGAGAACCAGGTCAGCAGAGCTGCTCTAGAGCCTAAGAACTAGGTCAGCAGAACTGCTCTAGATCCAGAGAACCAGGTCAGCAGAGCTGCTGTAGAGCCAGAGAACCAGGTCAGCAGAGCTGCTCTAGAGCCTAAGAACCAGGTCAGTAGAGCTGCTGTGGAGGGAGAGAACCAGATCAGCAGAGCTGCTCTAGAGGGAGAGAACCCGGTCAGCAGAGCTGCTCTAGAGCCAAAGAACCATGTCAGCAGAACTGCTTTAGAGCCAGAGAACCAGGTCAGCAGAGCTGATTTGGAGCCATAGAACCAGATCAGCAGGGCTGCTTTAGAGCCAGAGAACCAGGTCAGCAGAGCTGCTCTAGAGCCTAAGAACCGGGTCAGCAGAGGTGCTCTTCAGCCAGAGAACCAGGTCAGCAGAGCTGCTGTAGAGCCAGAGAAACCAGGTCAGTAGAGCTGCTTTAGAGCGAGAGAACCAGGTCAGCAGAGCTGCTTGAGAGGGAGAGAACCAGGTCAGCAGAGCTGCTCTAGAGCCAGAGAACCAGGTCAGCAGAACTGCTTTAGAGCCATAGAACCGGGTCAGCAGAGCTGCTTTAGAGCCAGAGAACCAGGTCAGCAGAGCTGTTGTAGAGCCAGAGAACCAGGTCAGCAGAGCTGTTGTAGAGCCAGAGAACCAGGTCAGCAGAACTGCTCTAGATCCAGAGAACCAGGTCAGCAGAGCTGCTGTAGAGCCAGAGAACCAGGTCAGCAGAGCTGCTCTAGAGCCTAAGAACCAGGTCAGTAGAGCTGCTGTGGAGGGAGAGAACCAGATCAGCAGAGCTGCTCTCGAGAGAGAGAACCCGGTCAGCAGAGCTGCTCTGGAGCCAAAGATCCATGTCAGCAGAACTGCTTTAGAGCCAGAGAACCAGGTCAGCAGAGCTGCTTTAGAGCCAGAGAACCAGGTCAGCAGAGCTGCCCTAGAGCCTAAGAACCAGGTCAGTAGAGCTGCTGTGGAGGGAGAGAACCAGATCAGCAGAGCTGCTCTAGAGGGAGAGAACCCGGTCAGCAGAGCTGCTCTAGAGGCAGAGACCAAGGTCAGCAGAGCTGCTTTAGAGGGAGAGAACCAGGTCAGCAGAGCTGCTTTAGAGCCAGAGAACCAGGTCAGCAGAGCTGCTCTAGCTGAAACTGACTGACTGACACTGACTGACTGACACTGACTGATTGACACTGACTGACACTGATTAATTGACACTGACTGACACTGATTGACTGAAACTGACTGACTGATAATGACTAACACTGATTGACTGACACTGACTGACTGACTGACTGACACTGACTGACACTGATTGACTGACACTGACTGACTGACACTGACTGACACTGATTGACCGACACTGACTGACACTGATTGACTGACACTGACTGACTGACTGACTGACACTGACTGACTGACACTGACACTGACTGACTGACACTTACTGACTGACACTGACTGACACTGACTGACTACTCTCTACTACTCTACTACTCACTCTCTACTACTCTCTCTACTACTCACTCTCTACTACTCACTCTCTACTACTCTCTACTGCTTACTCTCCACTACTCACTCTCTACTATTTGCTCTCAACTACTCTCTACTACTCACTCTACTACTCACTCTCTGCTACTCTACTACTCTCTCTTACTCTCTCTACTTCTCACTCTCTACTACTCACTCTCTACTACTCTCTTCTACTCACTCTCTACTACACACTCTCCACTACTTGCTCTCTACTACTCGCTCTCTACTACTCTCTAGTACTCACTCTCTACTACTCTCTACTACTCCCTCTACTACTCACTCTCTACTACTCTCTACTACTCACTCTCTACTACTCCACTACTCTCTACTACTCACTCTCTACTACTCACCCTCTACTACTATCTCCTACTACTCTCTCTCTACTACTCTCTACTACTCACTCTACTACTCACTCTCTACTACTCTCTACTACTCACTCTCTACTTCTCACTCTCTACTACTCTCTACTACTCACTCTACTACTCACTCTCTACTACTCTCTACTACTCACTCTACTACTCTCTACTACTCATTCTCTGCTACTCTCTACTACTCCCTACTACTCACTCTCTACTCTCTACTCTCTATTTCTCATCCTCTACTCTCTACCTCTCTACTTCTCTCTACCTCTCTCTCTACTACTCTCTACCTCTCTACCTCTACCTCTCTACCACTACACCTCTACCTCTCTACCTCTCTCTACATGCACACATATGCACATATATATATGCATATGTATTTATATATATGTATGTGTATATATATATATATATACGTACATATATAAACATATATACAATCTGCATATCTGTATAAATACAAATATAAATGCATGCATACATATACATATACATATATGCATGCATATGCATGTTATGTACATGAAAGTTTGAAAACACTAATAAAAGCAAAACTAAAAAGCCACCTAATTACAAACAGAATTGCGTTAACTTAAATGAGGGCGAGACCTATTGCATTTTCAATGCTTGTTTACTTTGGTTCCATCAAGAAGGCATTCAGATGTGTCACACATTTGCCATAAATTCAGAATGGTAGCACTCTAGTTGCTCATTAGATCACTGTAGTAAAGCTACTGTTCACCAGGGACGTGCATGTTTCAGTCTGCATGTCAGAAGTTTTTAATGAAATTGAAGAAGATTTGAGAAGTCACTCAAAATGTGCCCTAATTTTTCTTTCTGCACCACTAATCATAATTTCTATGGCAAAGTGAACCCCCTCATTTTGTTCCTTTTCAAATTAAATGTTTTAAGTGTTACCACTTTATTCCAATCAAGATGGCTTCAGGTGTGCCATACTTTTGTCATAAGTAAGACTGTTAGCGCTCTAGTTGTTCTTTAGAACACTCTGGGACATTCTGTCATTGGGCTATACTTGAGCTACATCTGGGTGATATTTGTGCCACATTTGGGCTCTTTTGTCTCTGGTGGCCATCTTGGGAGACTTATTTGTTATGAAGTTTCCTAATTTCCTCATTTACTGCAGTCTCCTCAGTAGGAGTACTTTCAGTTTTTTACTTTGATTCCATCAAGAAGGCATTGATATGTGTCACACATATGCCATAAATGCAGAATGTTAGCACTCTAGTTGCTCATTAGATCACAGTAGTAAAACTACTGCTCACCAGGGAGGTCTGCTGCTGGTATTCAAAGTGCATGTTTCAGTCTGCATGTCAGAATTTTTTTATGAAATAGAAGAGGATTGGAGAAGTCAAAATGTGCCCTAATTTTTCTTTCTGCAGAACTAATCATAATTTCTATGGCAAAATGAACCCCCTCATTTTGTTCCTTTGTAAATTAAATGTTTTAAGTGTTAGCACTTAATTCCAATCAAGATGGCTTCAGGTGTGCCATACTTTTGTCATAAGTAAGACTGTTAGCGCTCTGGTTGTTCGTTAGAACACTCTGGGACATTCTGTCATTGGGCTATACTTGGGCTACATCTGGGTGATATTTGGGTTACATTTGGGCTCTTTTGTCTCTGGTGGCCATCTTGGGAGATTTTTTTGTTATGAAGTTTCCTAATTTCCTGCAGTCTCCTCAGTAGGAAATACTTTCAGTTTTTTACTTTGGTTCCATCAAGAAGGCATTCAGATGTGTCACACATTTGCCATAAATTCTGAATGTTAGTACTCTAGTTGCTCATTAGATCACTGTAGTAAAGCTACTGCTCACCAGGGAAGTCTGCTGCTGGTATTCAAAGTGCATGTTTCAGTCTGCATGTCAGAATTTTTTTATGAAATAGAAGAGGATTTGAGAAGTCAAAATGTGCCCTAATTTTTCTTTCTGCAGCACTAATCATAATTTCTATGGCAAAATGAACCCCCTCATTGTGTTCCTTTGTAAATTAAATGTTTTAAGTGTTACCACTTTATGCCAATCAAGATGGCTTCAGGTGTGCCATACTTTTGTCATAAGTAAGACTGTTAGCGCTCTAGTTGATCGTTAGAACACTTTCTGACATTCTGTCATTGGGCTATACTTGGGCTACATCTGGGTGATATTTGGGCTACATTTGGGCTCTTTTGTCTCTGGTGGCCATTTTGGGAGACTTATTTGTTATGATGTTTCCTAATTTCCTCATTTACTACAGTCTCCTCAGTAGGAAATACTTTCAGTTTTTTACTTTGATTTCATCAAGAAGGCATTCAGATGTGTCACACATTTGCCATAAATTCAGAATGTTAGCACTCTAGTTGCTTATTAGATCACTGTAGTAAAGCTACTGCTCACCAGGGAAGTCTGCTGCTGGTATTGAAAGTGCATGTTTCAGTCTGCATGTCAGAATTTTTTAATGAAATAGAAGAGGATTTGAGAAGTCACTCAAAATGTGCCCTAATATTTCTTTCTGCAGCACTAATCATACTTTCTATGGCAAAATGAACCCCCTCATTTTGTTCCTCTTTAAATTAAATGTTTTAAGAGTTATCACTTTATTCCACTTTATTCCAACCAAGATGGCTTCAGGTGTGCCATACGTTTGTCATAAGTAGGACTGTTAGCGCTCTAGTTGTTCTTTAGAACACTCTGGGAAGCTGCAGTAGAACACAAAGGAATCAGCTGACAGTCTCTGCCCTTGTTGGATGTACATGTTTTACTGAGAATGTCAGACTTCATTCTCACATTACTGAGAAAGATAATGTGAATTTACAGAAAATATGCTCTCAGTTTAGCTTATAGATCACCTTCCAACCCTCTGTGGGAAAAGCATGAGAAAACATGATTCATGATATCACAGCAGAAGGCTTTTTCACATGGTAAAATCACCTTAGAACACACCACAATTCCTAAAATGAGTATGGTACTATCAACAAATGATTTATAATGTAACTAAAGTCTTAAAACCTTCTATTAACTGCAATGCTTTTTAATGAGGTGCTATCATGTATATTGGTCCCAAGATGGCTACCAACACTTCTTGGATGAAGTACTGACAGCCAATCAGATCTCACGATGAGATGTGTGGTTAGGCTCCGCCCAGATATATATGTGATTTTACTTTTGATTTTCTCAGGAACTACTGAACGGATTTACACCATTTAAGCAAAAGGCACGAGTCTGAACTGAGGACTACCTTTTTGCCAAATTTGGTGTAATTCCGTTCGGCACTTCGGGCTGTAGCTGCGTCAACAGGTCCTATGGGAAAATGCATGGGGAAAACGTGTTTTGGGACCCCCCTTTTTTCTCGGCCCCTGCTTGACGAATCACCGTGAAATTTTCAGGATAGGAGCGGACTGGAGCTGGCCAAAAGTTTGAAAAATGTTGCGAAGATTCATCAATCGACACCAACGTTATTCCAAATAGAATGTTGCGGAGTTCCTATGGAAAATAGGTCCTAACTATAACTACCTACTGGCGACTGCCAGTAGGTAATATATATCTATATATATATATCCCTCCAGGCCGTGTTGTTGTCTAGCGGGGTATATGGTGGCATCACTTCTTACTACCAAATCTCTGATGCTTCTACCCTTGCGATAGGTAATTCTATACAGACTACTCTATTCAGAAAGGCTACTGCAGGTAACAGTGTCCTGCATGCCCTCAGCAGCCACCCTGAGGCACTCAAGTGGAGTATTCCCTATGGTGAGCTGTTGAGGGCCAAAAGAAACTGCAGTACCTCAGTTGCCCATGAAAACATCAGTAAAGAGATGATGACACGGTTTAAAACCAGAGGTTACCCCAACTGGGTACTTCGTCAAGCCAAGGACAGGGCAGACGCCACACCTAGAGATCTTACCATTTCTGACAAACCTGCTGAAACCACCGATGAGACCATTGACACAACCAGAATGATCATGACTTTCAATTCAGATTCCAACAATATACACAAAATAGTAGCAAAAAATTGGGATATCCTAAAGTGTGACAACATCATTGGAGCAACTATCCCCAATAGACCCAGCATTACCTATCGCAAGGGTAGAAGCATCAGAGATTTGGTAGTAAGAAGTGATGTCACCATATACCCTGCTAGACAACAACACGGCCTGGAGGGATTTTTTCCTTGTGGGCATTGCAAAGCCAGCAAGAACAGCATGTTCCGTAACAAAATTAGCTACAATGGCATCACTAAAGAGATCAAGGAATTCCTAACATGCAGCACCACCTTTGTGATCTATGTAATAGAATGCCCCTGTAGACTATGGTACATAGGCAACACCACTCTTCTTGCCAAAAAACGTGCTCTTGAACACTATCGAGCCATCGCACACAATGACGATAAATACCCTGTGGCTCGTCGTTTTAAAGAGAAACATTTTTCCAATCCTGCACTCTTAAAATTCTTCATTCTTGAACAGATTACAAAAAATCCCAGAGGAGGCAACAGAGTACTAAAATTGAGGCAGCGTGAGTCTAAATATATAATTGACTTTCAAACCAAAGACCCGGGGGGCCTCAATCAGGATGAGGAGTTAGCTGTTCACCTGAGGGAATAACATGTTGCGATGTTAATGTGATCTTGGTTCTTTTTCCTGTTCTTGTCTTTTGCTACCTCATGAGATGGTTTCAATCCTAACTTTCTCTCCTCATCAGATTGTGTACATTGAGTTATTGCTATAACTTTTAAGCAATTTTAACATTATGTTTTTTTCTTTTCTGTTTACAGGAAGAAAGGAAGGTGCCCAACACCGGCACTCACTACACACGGGCCACCTACCCTTCCTTCCCTTCTTCACTCTTTGAGCACGGTGACTGATGATTATTGTTTCTTTGTTATGACAACCAGAAGACCATGGTACAGTCCAACCTAGTTTGCATTTAGCAATGTATCTTTGGGTACTTACCTATACAGTTCATGCTATCTTTTCTGTTGAGTGTGGTTATAAGCATTTTTCACAGGCCACTTGGCAATTCATTTCATTTGGACATTCATGTGAGGACATTTATTCTATGACATTGTGCCATATTTATGTTTACATTTATCTCTGCACATTACTTTGGATTTTCGAGCTGAGTTCGAAGTGCTTTCCATGTTCTTTCACCTGTCACTTGACAACTTACTCTTATACTTTTGAAGAATGTTTTGAAGAACATTACATGTTATTGATTATTTGGACGCATTATGCACTATGCAGTCATCTGTTTGTCCTTTTATGACCCGTGATCACCCGAAGGCAGGACACTCATGTAACATGGTTTGGACACTGTAACAATACACATATGGCATTTGCATCCAATATTCACACATAGTAATTCACCATCAATTTTACTTTGCCTGTTAGTGCGTTACCATTTCAGTGCTATTTTAGCAGTAATTATAAACATTTCTATCGCACTACAATAGAGACAAATCCTTTGTGGCAAGTTCTGAATGCAATGTATTTGTGCGTTACACAGCACACTACATTCCAAGATGTCTGCCACCGTTTCATCTCATGTTCATTGGTTTTCCACTTGTCCTTTGTTGATGCTGATGTATTAACTTTATCAGTCACCATGTTTGGCACAATCATTCACGTGATCAAGGCTTTTGAGCTGAAACGCGTAGTGGATTAAAACACCCCTTTCGAGACATCTTCGTTTGTGGTTTGTTCTTCTGAGAGCGTACGAGGAATTGCTTTCGCATTTTTGTATTGGATTACCGGCACGCTCCGCCGGGGTGTACGCCACCTCTCTTGGGTCCTAGCAGTCGGAAGGAGCTATTTGGATATATATATATATATATATATATATATATATATATATATATATATATATATATATATATATATATATATATATATATCTATACCTAAAGAAAAATATATATACCTATATGTATCTATATTTATCTACATTTATCTTTATATTTATCTATATTTATCCTTCTGTTTATCTTTGTATTTATCTATATATTTATATTTATACTTATATTTGTATTTACCTATATATTCCTTTACTTATTTATATATTTATTTATTTTTCCTCTCACTTTTAATTCTCTATTTATAGGTTTATATATATATATATATATTCACTGAAAAAACCATAGGTTTCAGGGACGTTATAGTTAGGTGTACATTTAACTCACATCAAACCAGAGAAATTCGCCCGTTACAGTTAGTTGAGCTAACTATAACTCGCGCGCCCGCAATGCACTGGTGATGACGTCTCATATTACATCACTCATGACATGGTCAGTGACATCATTGATGACATCACTGATGACATCTCAAATGACTTCACTGATGACATCACTGATGACATCATTCAGTGAATGTGTGTTTCTGTAAATTTTAAATATTTTTCATATATATCTATGCCAAGGTGTATTGAAGAAAGAGTGAATTTACAAGTCCCTGAATGGATTATTTAGTAGGTGCGTGCCTGACTGTATAACTGAGTGATTGAACATGTGTTACTGCATGTATGGGTTAGTGACTAAACTGTGTGAAAGTCTGTATTAGTGTCTCAGTTGGTGTATAAGCGGCTGCATGGGTTGGTGAGTAGCAACATGAATGTCTATATGGGTTATTGATTTGTTGTCTGAGTATCTATATGAGTGCCTGAGTGTCTGTGTGGGTGGGTGGGGGGTGTGTGTGACTCTGTGCATACATGTCTGAGTGGATGATTCACTGGTTGTATGGATTCAAAAGTACATCTGGGAAGGGCTGTATGGGTGAGTTAGTGTGTGTATGGGTGTGTTGGTGAGTGAATGAATGTCTCACTGGTATATGTGTGAGTAACTACATATGTTTTAAGGCAGTATATGTGAGTGTTGGAGTATATAAATGACTATACGTGAATATAAGTTATTTGAAGGAGTGGGTGTATGAAAGTGTCTGCTTGTATCAGTGATTGTATAAGACAGTAAGTATGTGTTAGTATATGCATAAATAAGTGATGTGGTGTGTGTATAAATAACGCAGTTGGTGTGTATAACTGTATACATGAGTAAATGGGTATGTGATTGATTCTTTGCATGACTGACTAGGTGTGTGAGTAACTCTATGGATGAGTGGCGGACTGTGACTGTATGTATTGGTGTATGAGTTCATATTATAGTACTGTATTGACGAGTAACTGCATGTATAAGTGAGTGGATGTGAGTGTAGACCTAGGAAATAGTGGGTGGTATGTAGTATCTGGCATTGTTGTTTGTATGCTTTCAAAAATAGTAGTTTGTATTTTAGAGTGCGTGTATCAAAGTTTATATTAGGCCATCAGTATGTGCATCAGATTATCAGGTGGATGATGTCATCAGTGATGTCATCAGTGATGTCATTTGAGATGTCATCAGTGATGTCATCAGTAATGTCACTGACCATGTCATGAGTGATGTAATATGTGACGTCATCACCAGTGCATTGCGGGCGCACGAGTTATAGTTAGCTCAACTTACTAAACGGGCGAATTTCTCTGGATTTATATGAGTCAAATGTCCAACTAACTATAACGTCCCTGAAACCTATGGTTTTTTCACTGAATTTCTAAGGTTTTTTAAATGCTAATTCCTAACTATAATGTCTGTAAAACCTATGGTTTTTTCAGTGAATTTCAAAGGTTTTTTAAATGTTAATTTCATATTTTAATCTTTATAAAACCTAGATTTTTTCTATTTTTTTGTAATATTTTGGAACTCTTATCCTTTTTTATTTTTTATTTGAAAAATATGTAATGTTTTATATCTTCAAAAAAAAGTATGTATAGCATTTTTTTTGGGGGGGGAGAAAACTGAAGTCCCGTACCAGTAGTGTACCAAGCTCCATCAACACGCCAATCCTATCTGCCATATTGCTAAACTCGTAAAGGATGCGCATTTCATATCCGACGGGTTCGTGGCACGCATCCTGTGTAACATCATATACGTATATAGTCACGCCAGCTGCTACTTTGGTATGCGACGGGTACGCAGTACCAAGACGCGCCTTACATCATGTACGTATGGGGTCACACCCGCTGCGCGTTGCGTATGCGACGAGTGCATGCTGCCCAGCCCTGTGTTATGTCATAGACATATGGTGTCGCATCCAGAACACAATTCCCTCATTTTTTTTGTCTCTAAACTATATCTAAATAAGTTTAAAGTGTATATGAGAACAAGCGATAATCTAAAATTTTTTAAACATTTATATATTTCTAACTGTAATAAACTTATATTATGGTAATATTTTCTCAAAATCGCGTCCGGTGTGGACTCCTTGCGCGCTCGCTGTGTGATTGACATGTGACCTTAAAGAAAAGCATTTGATTGGATCATAACATTTCCCATTGTAACAGTTGGAGGACCCCACCCATTTTCGACATTCTCTCTACAGCGTTTGATGAGAGACTTCCCCACTGCCAGAGGTAAGATGATTGCATACGCTGTCCACAGCACAATGTAATGTGGTACGGCCCAGGGGCAGTATCATGCATACATAATGAACAGACAGACACAGATAGATAGTGGAAGTGGGTACGGGCATGTGCGCTCGACTCCTTTTTATTACCAGGGTTATATATCCAGTGACGTCTGTGCTGGATGCGTGTGGGGTGAGTGTAAAGCAGCCCTCAGGGAATGGTTGCTGCTAGCATCAACTACAACAGTAATCATTGGATCACACACAGAGATTCAATAATAAAAGGGTCAATAGTTTGTGCTGCAGTAAGGTAGGGTCACTAGTTGTGAAATAATACAGAAAAGATTCTATCGTAAACAACCATAACTTGTGGTATACTAAGATACAGGCAGTAGATCTGAAATAATACACAAAAAGATTGTATCATAAAGGGTCCATCAGGTCTAGTGCACTTAGATAGCCACATCAAAAGCATTCAGCATGTGCACAGCCAGCGATGATGCATGCTGCGGGCGGGCCGTACTAGGAGCAATGTCTGTTGCCTACAACACTACATCATCTGCAATAGCGACTCGATCTGAATTGTAAACACTGCTGTCTGCAGTGTAGGCCAGAGAGCGGTCAGCAAGGGCCCACAGCCACATGGCGTTGACTTGAGCTGCCCAGTTTGCCATACGCAAAGCAACAAAAACAGTGTGTGGACCCTGTGATGATGCGTATGGGTGGTGCAGACAGAGCGCACTGGAGCAAAGTCTTTTTCCTACAGTACTGCGTCATCTACAATAGCGACTCGATCTGAATTGGTAACCCTGCTGTCTGCAGTGTAAATTGAAGGCAGTAGTGAGCACAGTCTTCCATGAATACTTTTTCTCACGTCCTCTTCACAAAATACAACAACATAAATTACACAAAACTCTGCAATAAATAAATCAAAACAATTCGAATTGCGATCTCTGCTGTCCACTGTGTACACTATTATTCTTTGTTCTTTACCACTACCAAGAAGAATTTGGTCATTGTACTAGACCTAAAAGTCATCTTAAAAAACTTCTCCAAGCAAGTATACTAAAAGGCTATTGGGTATATTTCAATAGACGTTGTAGTTAGTTGCCTACTGGATTCTGTAATTAAACAATCACCACTCCATCTGAATTGTGAGCCCTGCTGACCACACTGTAGGCCAGAGGCAGTTGTCATTAACGCCTCAGACCCATGTGCCGTTGGATTCGGAAGCACGCAGTTGGTTGCACCTGATCAGAGTGGGTACACAGAAATCATCACAAACTTTAACTTCTGACATCCTCAATCACAGAATCAAGACCCTGTTTCACTGTTCTGACCTGCTTTACCACGGTGTACTCCACCGACTGCAGTCAACCAAGCCCAATAATCATGTGCAGCAGTTACCTACGGAAGCACAGAGTCTGATGCACCTCAACGGAGGGAGTTCTGTCAAAACCAAGCAGCGGGTAATATCGGACATTGTCCATTGTGGGATCAAGACACTGTTCCACTGTTGGGACCTAGAGTTGCTTGCACCTGGTTGAAGGGAGTACCTTCATCTCCACTCTCAGATACAGTTCTAACATCGTGCATTGTGGGATCAAGACCCAGTTCCACTGTTCGGACCTGCTGTACAGCGGTGTACTCCACCGGCTGCAGTCACCCAACCCCAATAATCATGTGCAGCAGTTACCTACGGAAGCACAGAGTCTGATGCACCTCAACGGAGGGAGTTCTGTCAAAACCAAGCAGCGGGTAATATCGGACATTGTCCATTGTGGGATCAAGACACTGTTCCACTGTTGGGACCTAGAGTTGCTTGCACCTGGTTGAAGGGAGTACCTTCATCTCCACTCTCAGATACAGTTCTAACATCGTGCATTGTGGGATCAAGACCCAGTTCCACTGTTCGGACCTGCTGTACAGCGGTGTACTCCACCGGCTGCAGTCACCCAACCCTAATAATCATGTGCAGCAATTAGCTACGGAAGCACAGAGTCTGATGCACCTCAACGGAGGGAGTTCTGTGAAAACCAACAAGCAGCAGGTAATATCGGACATCGTCCATTCTGGGAACAAGACACCGTTCCACTATTGGGACCTAGAGTTGGTTACAGCTAGTCGAAAGGAGTACCTTCATCTGCACTTTCAGATGCAGTTCTAACATCGTCCATTGTGGGATCAAGACACCGTTCCACTGTTGGTACCTCTTCGACTACTGTGTTAGTAGTATACAGAGCACTTCACTGTGTTGGGCCTCAGGCTGGGCGCTGTCTGCCTGTGTCGTGGTAGCCAGCGTTGATCTCAGGAGCCTTCCCAACTCACAGACCTCGGCCCACAAGCTTCCGCCGGCTCGTGGTGGGCCCTCTTTCGATGTCGAAAGGTGAACTGTGGGGCATATGTGCGTCGCAGCGGCCATGCCGGTTTCTGGGTAGCAGCAGGCTGAGAGCATTATTCCCACAGCCACCTTAGCTCACGGTGTCAGCCTCATGGCGGTGAAAGCTGCGCAGACCTGACAGACATGTTCGCCATTCCGTAAGAGAACCACACTCAGAGAAACGTGCCTTTTATTCATACCCCTACGCTAGCCTTGCGTACGCCAAGCCAGCCAACTATGCTATAGATTTGGGGGCTGAGGGGCACGTACGCGCTATGTTTTCGTAATTTTCCCTACTGGCTGTGCTATCATGGTTGCGTCCACTGTCGACTTCAAGCAATAGACCATCAGTGTATGTTGACATGTAAATATCTGTACTTTGCATACTCAAGTCTCTCCGGCACATCCCCTCAACACTTTGCATTGTATACTTTTATAATCAAGAATCACTTGCCACCTTCGCACATACTTTGCTCCCATCTCTCCCCGCATTCTGCATTGTGTGGCAGAGGTGCCATGCCATGTTTGGTTTGTGTACATGGCTAGCCACGGTTCCCACAGTACGTAGTGTTGTTGTGTTTGATAGGTGTACATGTTGTTTGTCATGTTGTATGTGATTATATAAGTTAGCACGTTTATTTACGAGCAGTGGTTTCTCCCATTTACATATCGCTGTCTTAAAGAGGATACAGACGTTTTTCTCACAGGTGAAAAGTGCGACCACAATGGCAGTCATTCATTACTATGCAAGAATGTCCAACTGCACAACGCTTCTAAGCTTACAGCCCCCAATCTTGCGTGCTTTCTTAAAAGCACGCCAACTCCCACAATCAGACCAACATTCACACAGCTTTCTAACGGCAGTTATCTGCTTCTTAATAACATGGACTGCTACGCAATGTGAGCTGGCATACCGTATGTCCTTACTGTTTCAAACCGGATAACTTCCTCTGGCAATCTCTATTCTATCACCCCTGTACCATTTATAATGGCTTTGGCAACTATAGCCATGAAAATGAATTTCTTCAAGTATGAGGACAAGCTGTTTCTCCAGATCTCGGGTACGAGTATGGGCAGCATTTTCGCGCCGAGTCTGGCGAATTTATACGTGCACCAGTTCGAACAACAACACGTACTGACACCCACCAACCCCTTCCACACCTCTATTAGGTGGTGGAAGCGTTATATTGACGACGTGTTGGTGGTGTGGAGAGGCACGGTGGATTCCGTTAATGAATTCCACCAATGGCTAAACAGTAGAAACCAGTTTCTTAAATTCACCATGGAAACAAATAAGGAAAGAATTGCATTCCTAGATCTGTCGATCTATGTCACTACTGCAGGATTGCAGAGTGAACTGTACAAGAAACCTATGGCGCGGAACTCACTTCTCCTTTACGAGAGCTACCACCCGAAGTCCCTGCGCCAGAATCTACCATATGGCCAGTTCCTACGGGTTCGCAGGAACTGCTCCAATAGAGAGGACTTTGAGGTGCATGCTAGGAATCTTTGTGGACAATTACGGGACAGATACTATCCTAATTCACTCATAAAAAGATCAAAAAAGAGAGCGGTTAACAACAATAGGGAGGCCCTCCTGGAAGCTCCAATCCCTAAACCACCTCTGACTAGACTCACTTTCGTGAGCACCTTCAATACTAGAAGCAATGCCATCCAGAAGATTGTCAAAAGACACTGGCGCCTTCTAAACCATGGGAGAGAGAAAATTGCGCAACCCTTGTTTGCGTTCAAAAGGGCAAGCAGCATTCGGGATCGACTTGTTCACACACGCCCAAAAGAGCTCCCTAGGAAACTTGGTGGAACACTGTGGAACCTTCCACCAGCTGTCGGGCATCACCCTTGCGGCATTTGCTCAGTCTGCCCTCAGACCAAACATACGAAGGAGATAGATATAGGCACCACAAGACCTTGGTTGCAGAGTAACTATAGTAATTGCAATAGTACCAATCTGATTTATATGCTGACATGTCCTTGCTCCACACGATATGTGGGTATGACGACCCGCAAAGTCCGCACCAGGATGTTGGAACACAAGAGTTCTTTTCGTTGCAAGAAAAACAACACTAAACTTACGAGACATTTCCTGGAGCATGCACATCTAGAAACGGATTTCCAATGGACTGTCCTGGAGAAGCCATATATACCCAGTCACATAAGTGATGTGTCGGGTTACCTTTTTAGAAAAGAGCAAAAATGGATTTATAAACTTCGGACAGATACAGAAGGATTAAATGATGATATTCCTTGGACCTCCCTGTAGCCTTGGCACTAGTGAGTAATAACTGGGATATACTGACTGTAATAGGGTGAGTCTATATAAACATGTTGTACATATTGATTCATGCCTGAATTACTTTGCTCACACTCTTCTCATAATATCACAAATAGGTTTGATTATGGGAGTTTTCTGACATACACTGGAGGGTGACATATAGCTATGCACAACCATTAGGATGGTTCCCACATTTTAAGATTTTGGAGCATCTGCATAGTTATGCCCATTGAATACACTCTGAGGCCACTCTTGGCTTACTACCTAGAGCATTTGTGTTCCCAAAAACAACATTGGAATATCACGGACCAATAGGTTGCAGTCATTGCACTACAAAGATGTCCGAAATGACATCATTGGGCAGCTGTCATTGCCCAATGACTGGTACTTTTTCAAAAACAACACATGGTCAAGCGTGATTTCGAGCGCTAAGTAGTGCGCTCTTGTTCCTAAGAAAACAAGCTCAAGCAGGCTTATTATGGAGAAAAATAGGCAGTGACTCACAACACTGGGGGCATTCTAACATCATATGCACGTGAGGAATAATGACTGTTTAATGATTACCAGATCATAGTGTTAGGAACTACAAAGATGGCCGATATGACATCATATGGTAGTTCTGAGCACTTCCTCTCGCGAGATCTCACGAGATTTCGAGCGTAAAGTAGTGCCCTTAGTTTTCTTTCTTTTCTTTTGAAAATAAAGACCAATAAGGCTTACTTCACATTAAATGTCTGATAATAGTGTCCTTGCCATTAATATATACCAATTGAAGGGACACATGATAAGATCGCCACTATTTAGCATACATCCTAAAGGTGGAGGGATACTTCACTAACAAACCCTCACTAGACTATTTATACTAGCATCTCCTACAGATCGGTGCCTCCCCCAAGTCTCAGATGGGAGCTTGAGGTACCGACGGAAAGGTGAGCAGCTACCACAGAATATTTTTAGAATATTTTTAGCTATACTATGTTGTAAACTTTAGCAAATCACAGGTTTTCTAGATCAGTATGTTGTAAAATTCCTGAATGAGCATACAAGGGAGTTTTAATCTTCCTTAAAGTTTGGTGTCTTAGTCGAGTTTCTGGGTCATTTTGAGACTTAGTACACTGAGTTTGGGGTGTTTATCTACCTCACATGTTTTGCCTCTAGATACAGGGCATTTGGTTATAGGAATGATCATAGGCAGGGTATAAAGCAAAAAAAAATCTTTATAGTACTTTGACACATTCTTTTGTTTTCCCTATATCTTTGTAGTGCGGGGCCTCTTAGTACCTGAGCAGTGTCCAGGTGAGGTGAGGTCTATTGCCCTACAACAAAGGGTAAGCATAAAAATTAATTTTCTGACACACATTATTGGTTGGTTTGGTGACACACTATGCACATGAGACTGATGCATCGAATACAGTACTAATGATATAACGTTTTCCTTCACAGAATTCACAGCAATCATTGTGAATCGGAGGGTTAATGTCCATGGTTGTTACAGGTTGTACCGTTTCAAACCAGTTTTATTATAATTTGTTTTTGGTGATGGTGGTGAATTCTATATTTCACTATTAGGAGTGCAACTATTATACGAGCAGAGGCCCTGACGAATGCCAAGGGATTAAATACCCGTTAGGCAGAAACATGTTGGCCCTTATGTAGACAGATAATTGTCACTGTCTTCTTTTGCACTGTTCTATTTTTTAATTAGGAGGCGTGTCCAGTTCGTAGAATAAAGTATTTAGAAGGAGGACATTCCATCCTATTTTAAATCACTTTTTTGTTCGTTGCACTATTTCTTCTTACTTTACCATCAAAAGATCAGTCATCATGGACGGTTTGTGTATTTGGTGGACCAAATCCTGATACAACAATAAGGTGCGGAGCTGAGTGTCCCACTGATCAGGGGACCAGCCTCATTTGCACATGGGTTTGTCCAAATGATAGGACTGATCATTGAGTCTAATTTGATGGAAACCCTTTACAATCTGTTGTGGATTAATCAGCCATTTTACGAATAATCGATGATGTACCGGTCTCCTCTATGCATGTAGTGTTAGCCTTTTTTCCTTCTTTATCTTTATTAATACGTTATGTGTGTGCGATAAAGATATTTTGAGATCTTGTTGACTCAGTATCGACAGTGTAGCCTCTCAAATTTGGCTGTTAGACCCCCTGTGTTTCGTGTGTTATACATTCAGTTGGTGCTGGGGATAAAATCAGGTGTGGGTCTTTAAAATATATATCCCTTGGACCCTATTTTAAATGGTTTTGTTTAATCCAATCTCTATTCCCACCCACACAAAGTAACTCCCAAAGTTCAACTTGGCCTTCAATACCTACTTTGAAAGCAGATTTTATTAAACGGAGCAAACTGAAAGCGCTTTTGTTTCAAATAGAAGTGTCCCTCACTTCTGCAAAAGTAATTAATCGACTGCAGATAGCACGAACTTCAAGTAAAACACACTCCCTTTTAAATACGAACCTCTCATTATACTTTGTGAATTGTTACACAATTTTCAACACATCTGACATTTAAGGTCTGGCGAACTTTTTTAACATTGTCTCCTCCGGCCTCCTCACAGGCTTTCAAACAGTTTTTAGTTTAATACCAGACTTCATTCATTCGATCATTTCTGGAATAACAGCAACAGTGACCATAATTCTCTCTCTGTTTGCGGCCATCCTACTACTATTTTAGCTTGTTAAAAATGGCTACGCTCCCTGTGGTAACAAGCATGTCTGACAGAATACGCCTCTACGCGAAGCTACATCAATACCGTGAAAAAATTGAACAATTTTTCGGCTGCCTGCCTCTATCTATTATCGGAGCCAGCTACAACATGACATTTATTTACACATATACAATCTGTGTGCAACCATCTTTTTATTGCAAAACTTGCCCAATCGACTGGCGAATGGATCTATGCCTTGCCAACATCCCAGCAAACGCTCCCGATATCCAGCAGGTAATGGAGTATCTTGAAAACCATGAACTTGATTGTTCGGGCAGTGGAGCAATGGCGGATGCAACGCAAAAAGGTATCCTGGCGGAATGGAATTCCTGCGCAGCCGCGAAAGATATCCTGCAACGTGCGACCTTAGACAACATCGCAGATTGCCTGCCAATTCAAATTGCCGCTCCAACATTCGAGGAACATTACTGTCCCTTCGGGATATGAATTGGATCGCTTCGCTTTTCTCACATGATGGCAACAATCGCCTCTTGGAACATAACGCATCTCAAGATGCTGAAGAACTTCCGGACTGCAATATCCAAGACTTGTAAGAAATTCACTTTATTCTTGGATTGATTTTTCCAACTTTTTTGACTTTTTCCTAATAAATGTTTTAATACACTTCAGTTGAACTATTTTCATATAATAACTTTCTAAGTATGCTTAGGCATTTGAACTCTGTTTTCATTATTGGCCCTTACCTCTCCACCCTAACCAGGATGGATGATGTATGGCCTATGCAAATACGGTATTTACTTGCTAAATTAGCCTAAACCCGACATCCATTCTGAAACCATATCTATTCTTTGTACACACGTCTCTCTGCCTACCTCTTATCCACGTAGCCCTTTCACCCAAATTAGCTCATCCTCAGCCTCTGCTCACGAACTGGGGATCAAAAAACACGGCATTGTTTAGGAACTGGTTGGCACAGTGTGGTAATCGTATCCTACCTTTATTTTCATTGTTTATGTCACATGGAACTGTAACATGTAATGTGGAATTGACTGATGCAGGAGCTTAGGTTTGAATACAGCAGAAGCGGTTGGAGTTTGCCTCAGCTGGATGCCTTATCTCTTGCACCAGTGGTTCCATTTATGTATGGCACTTACATAAAGACACTTTTTATATAACTTGCAGGCTCCATCGCTTTATCCCACACAGCCACTTTCTTAAACACACCTGATTTCACCATTTGTCTTCTGTGGCATTGCAACATTCTGCATTATATTCTTCACAATTATTTCTTTATTCCTGCTTGCTAAAACACTCCATTCGAGTCTTCAGACCGGGAGGGGTGAGTAGTTTGCTTTCCACTTCCGCTATAGTCTAAACCCATACTAACACCACTTGCACAGCTATACTACAGCGGCCAGTATGCTACAGCACCAGGAGCACATCAGTTTACAGCAATCAGCTCACAGTTTCATCCCGAGTGTACTGGCACCTCACCTCAGCACCTCTCACTCTGGTCAAAACAGCACTTTCACACCGCTAGGGGTGAATACTTCACTTCACACTCCCTGTATAGCACACCCTAACCACCCCACAGAGCTCACAACACTATACTCTAAACCCATACTAACAGCGGCCAGTATCCTACAGCGCCCAGAGCTCATCAGTTTACAGCAATCATCAATCAGCTCACGGTTTAATCCCCAAGTGTACCGGCACCTCACCTCAGCACCATCTCACTCTGGGCAAAACAGCACTTTCACACCGGTAGGGGTGAATACATCGCTTCACACTCCCTGTATAGCACACCCTAACAACCCCACAGACCTCACAGCGCTTCTACCCTCCTTTTTCCTACTCTTTTCGCCCTTTTTTCCCCTTACTCGCTTCAACAGAATCACAAAATGGTGGCCAACACTTCCTAGTTGCAACCGCTCGCAGCGCTCACAGCCAATAAGCAGCAAGCTCGTGCTCGTAACTCCTCAGCTAATTAGATGGCAGAATTCCCAAATATCGATATCTGTAAATTTCAATATTTCTCAAAAACTACTGAACGGATTTGCACCAAATAAATAAAAGCGTGCTTTCTAGACCAAGACCCTTCTCCCTGCCAAATTTGGGGTAATTCTGTTCACCCGTTCGACCTGTAGCCTTGTCTAAAGTTTCCTATGGAAATTAACATGGAGAAAACATGTTTTGGGACCCCCTTTTTTCTCTGTCCCCCCTTCACGATTCACCCCCAAACTTCCAACATAGGAGCTGATATGAACAATGAATTAGTTTGGAAACTTTCATGAAGATTCATCAAACAACGCCAAAGTTATAAGCAAAACAAAAAATTCTCTTCTTATGGAAACTTGGTCCTAACTATAACTATCTACTGGCAACCGCCAGTAGGTAATATATATATATATATATATATATATATATATATATATATATATATATATATATATATATATGTTGGACCTGGCCCTTTTGGCAGGTTCACCCCTAAACTTTTTGCATTTATCTTAGCCTTGGTCCCTATGTAGTGTTAGTGGTTTTAGGCCTCTAGGCACTTTAGCACTGTGTCCCAGTGTAAAGTGCGTGCGCTCTGTGTTACATTTAGTGAGACTGGGCTGCCCTCCCATAGGAATACATGGGGGATATGTGTGTCCGTGGTAATTCCTAATGTGAGAGGAGTACAGGGTCAAGTTTAGTATGTGCGAACTCGTAAGAATAAATGCTGCGCAATGATGTGCGTGGATTTATTATAACTGTAGGAGAAGTGCCACTTCTAGAAGTTGGCACTTCTGTGTGCTGTGTGTCTGCCTGCCTGATGTGGAGTGCATGTCTGGCTTGTGATTGACAGGTGCTGGATGGTGTGGGGAATTCCAGGAGTCAGGGTGAGTCAGCCCAGTGGTGAATAGAGAGATCTGCATGAAGATGGGAGGGAGGAGTTGCACCTGGGACCTGAATAGGGCTGTGCCTTTCCTACACAATGCTGGCTCCACCTCCTGTGGTGTGTCTGATGTCCCTAGCCTGTCCTGTGAATAGGAAGAGGGGTTGAGCAAAACAAAGTGCTCCAGAACCAGTTGTAACTGGTTATTCCCATGCCCTACAGTTGGTAACAAAGTTAATGTGTGTATAAGAAGGGGCTGTGACCCCATGTATGTGCTCTGCGGTGCTTGTCCGGACGCTGGGGGCTGCTGCTGCTGGGCTCCAGGAAGAACCGCCACAAGGGACTGCCTCCCTGCTGGATGGCCCTGTGTGCTGGCCTGCCTGAGCCCAGCCTTGTGCCCCCTGAACCTAGCGCCTGGAAGAGCGCTTTACTTGCCTTTATTTTGGGGAGAAATGCCTTGCTGATAGGGAAGAACGCTGTATTCTATATTGACATAAGGAGGAGCTGGCAGTGTGCAGCGCGCTGCTGCGGTGATTATTGAGGGAATCCCTATGTGGGGATTCCTCTGAGCTGCCAGTGGAAGCGGGTGCCCACCCCGCGTTATTGCCTCCTTGAGGGATTGTTTTTATCTTAAAGCGGGTGCCCACCCCGCATTGCGGTGCTCGTTGGTGGGTGCCCACCCCGCTATGACTGAGTTGATTAACGGGAGCCTACCCCGTATTGCCTGTGAAAAGGGATTCAACGCCGCTAATTTAGGACTAAAGACCAAGCGGGAGCCCACCCCGCATCGGTACCTGGAAAACGGGTGCCCACCCCGCAGTTTTGCCTGTTCTATCGCGGGTGCCCACCCCGCCACTATATTTAGTTTAAACGTAGGTGGGAGCCCACCCCGCGCGTCAGTATTGAGGAGATCACCGCCGCAGCCCGGGCAAAGCAGGACGTCAGGCAACCCTCGCCGAGACGTGGGCGGGAGCCTGACCAAGCGAGCAGGAAGTAGTCTGGGAGCCTCGCGGGCTCCAGAACAAAGTCCCGGTCCCGAGAAAGGAGACCGGGTGAGGCCCAGCTGGAGGGTGGTGCGGGGCTCCCATAAGTGGAGAGAGCCCCGCCAACATATTGGACAGAGAGTAAGTCGGAGCGGTGGGGGCTCGAGGCGCATTGTCGGCGCCTACCCCTGCCGCATACCAACCCCGCGTGTATCCTAAGTATCTCGAGTCTCGGAGGCTCCACGGGAGGAGCCGCAGCAAGGAAGCAGACGGGAGCCTACCCCGCGCTTCGGTAACCTGGAGGAGAGCCCAAGGAGGAGCGGAGTGCTCCCAGAGAAGGTCCCGGTGTGTGGGGCTGTTTTGGGCATCTGGGGGGGTGAGATCGGGGCACATTGCCGATGCCTTACCCCTGGGGACGCTCTTCAGAGGCACAATGGGTGCCAGTGATCGTTGGTTGCTTCCAGCTGCCCCGCACGACAGTGGGCAGCTGCGACATTTTTTGGGGGGCATTTTGTCTTGCTGAGTCCTAGAGCGGGACTCCCACACTTGGGGGCATAGTCGATTTTCAGAGTCCCCGAGCGGGACTCCCATGTGCACAGTGCCCGTCTTTTTCAATTCTACAGCTGCCCAGCAATTAGTGGGCAGCTGCTACATTTAGGAAGTTCAGTGCGCCCCCTTGCGTTGCTACATACGCAGCCAGCCCAGACATTCTGGACATTGGGCATTTCAGCCCCCCTGTGAGAGGCCACGGTTGGTGCAGGTTGATTTAGGAATCCCTGAGAGGGACAGAGTTAACACAGGGATTGCCAGTGCCCACATTTTTGCCTTCACTCCTGCCCAGCAATTAGGGGGCAGCTGCCCCGTTTAGGCCAGTACTTTGCGTACTTTTACTGCCTTGGCCGCTTATGCCCTGACTCTAATGGACATCGGGCGCAGAGTTCTAAAGTGGCGCATAAGGTGGTTTGCGCCTAGATTAAGGCTGATTGCATAATATGTTTTATGTTGCAGGTTCTACTACTGAGTCCAGTGTCCGCCAGTAATCACTGGTAGTGTGCCACATTGATTATATGTCTTATATCAACTGGTGTTCATGGTTTCAGGTATTACCTAATGTATTTATGCTTGTGATGCTAAGTGCGTAATGCGTTATGCTAAGGGTTTTTAGATCTCATGTGTTTATGCCTACAGTGATTACATACTGTGTTCTAGGCCTAATGTGATTATGATTGCGTAGTGTGTTCCTACCTTTTACCAGTACTTACTGGTTGTACTCTACATCTGTAATTTATACTACAGTTAGTGTATGTTCTACATGTGCTAATCCCACTTTGTGATTGTCCTGACAGTGGCCCAATTGGCGCTGTCTTGTGTAAATAGTCCCCTGGAGATACTGCCCAGTGCCAGTTGGCACAGTGTATATTATGTGATTATGATCTAAGGTATTATTATAATACAAAGGCTATTTTTTTATATATAACCTTGTGTGGAGTTCCTTTTGTGGTGGGCCTAGGGTGTTGTTGCTGTGTGCGCGCGCAAACGCTTTACACATGGCCTCCGGGATAAGCCTGACTGCTCGTGCCAAACTACCAAGGGGGTGAGCAGGGGTTATCTTTGGCGTGTAACTTCATTGCCCTGAGTAGAGTGGTGGTTTCTGCCTGGCTTTGGCGCAAGCCTTAGCCAACCAGAAATCCCATTTCTAACAATATATATATGCAACAAAAGTTCCCAATGCCGTGCGCTCTCAGTGACACAGATTCCACAAGGTTACCAAAGTTCCAAGGGTGAATAAACACCCTTGGAACTTCGGTAACCTTGTGGAATCTGTGTCACTGAGAGCGCACGGCATTGGGAACTTTTGTTGCGGATTACTTACCGGCGTGTTCCGCCGGTGTGTGCGCCACCTCCCTCGGACCCCAGCAGTCGGAAGGAGCAACTTTGTGGTAACATATATATATATATATATATTATCTACTGGCGGTCGCCAGTAGATAGTTATAGTTAGGACCGTGTTTCCATAGGAAATCCGCAACATTCTATTTTGAATAACTTTGGCGCCAGTTGACGAATCCTCGCAAAATTTTCAAAATAGGTGGGGCGCTCCGCTCCGCTCCTACCCTAAAAGTCTCGGGGGGATTCGTCAAGCGGGGGCCGAGAAAAAAGGGGTGTCCCAAAACACGTTTTCCCCATGCATTTTTCCATAGGGACCTTTAGTCCAAGGTACAGTCCGAACGGCTGAACAGAATTATTTGAAATTTGGCAAAGAGAAAGTCCTCAGGTCAGGGATGTGCCATTTGAATATCTGGAATCAATCTGTTCAGTAGTTCCTGAGAAAATTGCAGTTAAAAGTACATACATATCTATAGCCGCGCACCGTACGCGTACCGTAAGCGTACCGTACGCGCACGCTGCCGTGCGCGAGCGTAATTCTGATTGGTGGTTACATGACAGTAAACATTCCATTCGGTCGAAATCAGGAAGTGTCGTCCGCCATTTTGTGTGTCTAGCAAAGAAAAACAAAGGTGAAGAACGTGAAAAGGGGGCAAGGTAGAAAGTTGCAGACCCCTTAGCCTTTGTCAGGGATTCCAAGAAGGACCCAGAAGTGTGAAAATACATTTTTTTTTTTTTTTTAAATCGCGGGGTACGCGTATGGTACGCATACGGCGGTAAAAAAATAAATAAAAAAAATAGATTTAAAAATCAAAATTAAATGTTTAGATGTTAGGTGGCTCTTAAAAGAGCTGTTGTGTTTATGAAGTGTTTTTTTGGTACCTACAAGTAAGTACCGATGCAGAGTCTAAAGTTCAAGAGGAAGACTCTGTTCCCTTCATCATTGAAATGTACACCGTCACCTCTATAAATGTCTTGCATGTTGTAACGCAAGTTGTTGTGGTATATAGAACCCATACCATAGTCTCTGAGGAAAGCAGAAACAGACTTATTGACGTGCTTTCTTGCTTTGTCAATCTGCGGACAAAATTGGTTGGCCCAGTTCCACTTTTGCCTTTGGCATATATTAGAATATACAAAGGCAGTTTGTGGAAAAAGTGACATCAATTGCACAAAGGTATCCTTAACAAGCATTTCTAGACCTACCCCAGTTAAAGTGCCTAGGTCATTTCCACCACAGTGCACAATAATAAGGTTAGGCTGTGGGAGATGTAGAAATGTTTTCACCAAAGGCATTAATTGGTGCCACTTTAACCCTCTCTGACCAATCCATTTAATGTCTACATTTGGCAAAGCAAGGTCTTTCACAATACCTCTTTTTTCTGCAAACTTTTCACTCCAGAAGACATAGCTATGACCTACAATCCACACTGTGGACATCTTTCAAGGAGATCTGGATGCACTCAGAAGGTGTCTTTCAGTAGAATGGCAATATGAAAAGAAAGATAGTTGTAAAATGGAGGCTAACATACTTTTAAAAAAAAAAAAAGAACTGATTGGCTGATTCAAACCATTTTACGGTTAAAACTAGGCTGTATGTTTAAATTTTTACAAGCATGTTTTGTATTGGTTCAGAAAAATGTGTACCCACAGAACATTACTTTTAGGTTTGAAAAGTCAAGCACTCTTGCTCTAAGGATTAGAAACATTGTGTGCTGAACTTATGACCTCTCTGCTCACACCAGTGTTCCATGACCTGTTGCTATGGTAGCAGGCAGAAGTCATGTTGGGGCAAGGGATCATTTGGAAAGGGTTGAAATTTCCAACCAATAGAAATGTGTGTTTCCATTTGAAAAAAATGTGGGAAGCACTGTGATTTGGAGTTAACATGTATATGTGTGAAAAAAGAGAGGGAAACATTGCCATTAACTGGTTCTGGTGAGAGGAGAGAGGTGTACAGCTCAGAGATTGTTGCTGTGATAATCTGCTGTTTGAGTGCCACATTTCTTTCTGAACTAACTACTTTTAAAGGTGAGTTATGAATTTGAGAGGGGATGGATGTATGTTATGCATTTTGATATAAATAATAGAAATGTGATTCTTCTTTTAAAGTTGTGTTTCACATTTTGTGTTTTGGGAGATATTTAACTGTCTTGAACTTGTAAGATATTATTGAGTATGTCTTCACCATAAGTTAAGGTGTACTGGTATCACCCAGGAATACTGTTTTCTGCCTAGAATCACACCATGAGACAGTGTGCACACAGGAATTGTTATCAGAGATTTAATTTGTGTTGCTCTTGCTCTGGTAGCCTTGCACTCGCAGGAAAGGGGCAGTTTGTTTTCTTGAACTGTGATGGTTAGCATTCAGCAGAAATCACTTTCTCACAAATGAGAGGCAAATGCTAACACATTTGAAATTAACATGGAACATTTTCCTTCCACTTTTAAAGTTGTGTTTTATATTTTATGATAAGGAAGATATTTAAGTGCCTTGAACTTGTAAGATATTATGGAGTATGTCTTCTCTAGAAGTTAAGGTGTACTGGTATCACCCAGGAATACTGTTTTCTGCCTAGAATCACACCATGAGTCTGTGTGCACAAAGGAATTGTTGTCAGAGATTTAATTTGTGTTGGTCTGGTTCTGTAAGAATGGCATTTGTAGGAAAGGGGCAGCTTGTTTTTTAGAACTGTGATGGTTTGTATTCAGCATAAAAAAGCTGTTTGGGCATGTGCTCTTTTCTATTTCTGAAAAATATAATGAAAATGTGTCAGACTGTTAGAGTAATTATCACTTGCTCTACCACAGTAGTAAGTGTGCTTTCAAATTGCAAATCAAATTTTGTTTTCTGCCTAGAATCACACCATGAGTCTGTGCGCACACAGGAATTGTTGTCAGAGATTCAATTCGTGTTACTCTGGTTCTTTTAGAATTGCATTCGTAGGAAAGGGGAAGCTTGTTTTCTTGAACTGTGATGGCTAGCATTCAGCCCAAATTAATATGTCACAAATGAGAGGGCAATGATAACACATTTGAAATCAACATGGTAGATTTTCCTTCCACTCCTGCAATGGGTCATGTAGTTTGTACATGTTCAAAAGTCCTATTAACCCTTACCACACATGTAGTGTTACATACATGTCTCCAGTGTTTATGCAGTTGTGCAAGCGTCCATGCAGATCTCTCTTGCACCTGACAGTAGACAGTCTCCAGAAGCACACTCTTAGCAGAGAGCAAGCTGTTTCTCATGTGCAGTCATGCTTACTATTCAGCGCTGTGTGGTGTTTCAGATAGCAGTGAGTAACGCTAATACATTGAACATCACCAAGGCTTATTTCCTTTGCTAGAGTGTAGTACGTTATTCAGGTTGCACATGTTCATGGTCTCAAAAAGCTGTTTGGGCATGTGCTCTTTTCTATTTCTGAAAACTATAATGAAAATGTGTCAGACTGTTAGAGTAATTATCACTTGCTCTACCACAGTAGTAAGTGTGCTTTCAAATTGCAAATTAAATTTCGTTTTCTGCCTAGAATCACACCATGAGTCTGTGCGCACACAGGAATTGTTGTCAGAGATTCAATTCGTGTTACTCTGGTTCTTTTAGAATTGCATTCGTAGGAAAGGGGAAGCTTGTTTTCTTGAACTGTGATGGCTAGCATTCAGCCCAAATTATTCTGTCACAAATGAGAGGGCAATGCTAACACATTTGAAATCAACATGGTAGATTTTCCTTCCACTCCTGCAATGGGTCATGTAGTTTGTACATGTTCAAAAGTCCTATTAATCCTTACCACACATGTAGTGTTACATACATGTCTCCAGTGTTTATGCAGTTGTGCAAGTGTCCATGCAGATCTCTTTTGCACCTGACAGTAGACAGTCTCCAGAAGCACACTCGTAGCAGAGAGCAAGCTGTTTCTCATGTACAGTCATGCTTACTATTCAGCGCTGTGTGGTGTTTCAGATAGCAGTGAGTAACGCTAATACATTGAACATCACCAAGGCTCATTTCCTTTGCTAGAGTGTAGTACGTTATTCAGGTTGCACATGTTCATGGTCTCAAAAAGCTGTTTGGGCATGTGCTCTTTTCTATTTCTGAAAACTATAATGAAAATGTGTCAGACTGTTAGAGTAATTATCACTTGCTCTACCACAGTAGTAAGTGTGCTTTCAAATTGCAAATCAAATTTCGTTTTCTGCCTAGAATCACACCATGAGTCTGTGCGCACACAGGAATTGTTGTCAGAGATTTAATTCGTGTTACTCTGGTTCTTTTAGAATTGCATTCGTAGGAAAGGGGAAGCGTTAATTCGTGTTGGTTTTATTGTGGTTTTCACTTGTAGGAAAGGGGTAGATAGTATTAGAAGATTTGAAAAGCTCAAAAAAAATATAGTAATAAATTTAAATTACATACAGGTATTTTTTTTTAGTTTCTTTCAGGTATTGCTGACCAACAGTGAAATAAATTAAAGATGCCTATAAAATCAAGAAAGAGAAAAGAACAGAAAAAACATTTATATTTGAAGACAACTGGAGGACCCAAATTAGTTGAAGATCCTCATGTTGGAAAAAAGAAAAAGTCTTCTGGTAAGCAAACTAAGGATTTTTTAAAAAATATCTTGAAAAATGTCCCCACTGCAAATAGTGTTTCAAGTAGAAAACAACAGGACGAAAGTGAGAAATTACAAAATGCTAATGTACAATTAGAAGCAATAAAGATTGACTTAAAAAGAAAAACAGCATTTAAAGACATTCGTAGAAAAATGTTTCAGAGAAGAGTGATGTCCAATTTGCTAAAGGATGTGAAAAAATATAAGAAGAAAGCGAAATTTTATAAGCGAAAAAAAGATATTGAATCAATTGTAGCTAAGGCTTCAGATTTGAAAAGAAAACTATTCATTTTATTTTGAACAGGATCCGTACATTAGATAAAATGGTCAATGTAATGAAGTCACAAAGCAAAACGAAAAGAGTAGTGAAAAGAAATAACTTTTGTAAAGTGTTTTTAGGAGAATGGATGCATAGTTCAAGTACTGAACCATTTGTTAATGAAGAGAGTTATCTTCAAAGTAATAGTTTGCTGCATGCAGTTGACACCAGAGGTCGTGCTTATGAAGTTAAAGATGGTTGTGTAATGGAAAAGGAGAAAATGGTTCCAAGAAATGAGGAAGAAGTGATAGCTGATGAGGTTATGGGGAGACGTCCTAAAGCCCCAGTGTACACTTGGAATTGTAGTAGTATTTGTACTGTACAACAAGAATCTATTGATAAATTACGTGAGTTTCTAAGAGAATATAGTAAAAAAATGTTAAACAGAAGATTAAGGCGCTTCAAAGACTAGATCCATGTAGAGTGAGAGAGAATACTGGTTTGCAAGGACATTCTCTGGCTTATCTTTCTAGGAAAGTTTGCCAAAGTGTTTTTCACCATTTTAGGATGCTGGCAGTTCATCATACAGAAATGAGAAAGTTTGTGAGAAGATTGTATTTTGCTAAAAGTCCAGCACAAAAGTTAAATGAGTTGAATAGGGCTCTGTTCCGTGGATCTGTATCAGATGTACAGAAGGTTACTGATGAAATTCAGTTTTGTTATTTTGGTCCGGAACAAGAAAGTGCAGGTAATGACACAGTTATTGAAGAAAATGTGAAAGAAAATGTAGAACCCACTGTTAGTAAAAATTTTGAAGATCAAATGACAAAATTTACTATCATCTCTAATGAAAGACCAAATATTACTTGTATTTGTTGCCGGAGAAGCCATTACAAAATTCAAACAAGAAATGTTGATCTGTATAAAAAAAGTGAAAGTGAAGATAATTATAAGTAGAAGGATTTTGCAACATATATATTTCTGGAAAATAGTTTTGATTTGGGTGAAGATCAGCGTATTTGTAAATACTGTTATAACAAGTTAGAAGAAAATAGAATGCCAGCCAGAGCTGTACATAATAATTTAGAATTGGTTGATATTCCTGCAGAACTTTCTGATTTAAATACGTATGAGTCTATACTCATTCAATGTGTCCATCCGTTTCAGACCATAGTGCGTATGGAGCCAAAAACAGGTAAATTACCTCCTTCGGATTTACAAAGAGGTTTAAAAGGAAGAGTTGTCTATTTGCCATTGGATTTGAAAAAAAATATGGAAACAATTGATGCAGATAGATTGGAAACTGAACCATTAGTTATTCTGGTTAATGGAGTACCAACAAAGAATAAGAAAATTTGGCAGGAGCTGGTAGATGTACGAAAAGTACAAAGAGCAAATTTATATTTGAAAAGAAATAATAAATGGTATGAAACAGTTTATATGGATGAAGATGAAGAAGTTTTACTACCAGACTCAGGAATACCAGCTGGGCAAATTGAAAAAGTGGATAAGTCAAAAGAAGAAGAAATTTATAAACATTTCAGCATACATCCTCTTAATTCAAAAGAAGTTATGGCAAACACTATTGATCTGTTTCAGATGAAAAAAGCAAAAGGAACTCCCGAGAGTGTATGGGAGGAGAGCTTGGAAGCTCGACGTTTTCCCCAGCTGTTTCCTACAGGAAAAGGTGGACGATATGATGAACGTCCAGTACAGATTCCTGCTTCTGAGTATCGGACTACAAGATTATATGCAGAAGATCCAAGATTTCGTCAAAGTATTCCTTATTTGTTCCATCTTTTATTTGAAAGTGACTTGTCAGCACTATCTTATGCAGTAAATCACATTTTGAAAACTGGAGTACATCTACGTAATGTGTCTGCAAAGGATTTTATGAACAAAGTGCAACAGCGAGATGATCATTTGGAATCTCAATTGATTAATCTAATGGCTTGTCAGCGTGGGACAAATGAATATTGGTACCGACGCCATGGAGAATTGAAATGTATGTTACGGAATTTAGGAACTCCTACATGGTTCCTTACCCTAAGCTGTGCTGAGTACGCTTGGGATGATCTTCTGGATTTTCTTCGAGAGGCAAATTCAAATATTGAAAACATCCAATACAAGACAGCAGGAGAATTGTGCTCATTGGATCCGGTTAATGTTTGCAGATATTTCAATCATAGATTTGAGGCTATGATGTCCTTCATCTGCAATAAAAAAATCCACCTCTTGGAGAAGTTGTGGATTTCTTTTGGAGAAAAGAGTACAAAGCAAGAGGTGCTCCTCATATTCATATGCTGTTGTGGATCAAGGATGCCCCAAAATTTGGAACAGATTCTGATGATGCAGTTTTAAGTTTCATCGAAGAATATGCAACATGTGCTATACCTAAAAGCACAGAAGAGAAAAACTTAAAAGAGCAAGTTTTACGTTTCCAAAGTCATCGGTGTGGAAAATACTGTCGACGAAAGTATAAGAGTAAAGAAAAATTCTACACAAAATGTCGATTTGCATTTCCACAACCTGTTCTTTCAAAAGGAAGAGTCAACAGTTTTATGTCAGCTGTGCGACATACTATTACAAGAAAATCTCCCAAAAATACGTACAACCTAAGAAGAAAAGAAGAGTCAAAATATATAAATGACTACAACCCAGTCATTTTATCCATGTGGAATGCTAACATGGATATACAGTATGTTGCTGACAATTCTATTGCTGTTGCTCGGTATGTCACATCTTATATCACTAAATCTGAGAAAACGGAATTGAAGGAAATGTGGGAAGAGATTTCTCACGAGAAGACTGTCAGTAAGAAGCTATACAGTTTCAGTTTAAAGATGTTATCGCATCGAGAAATTGGATCCTACGAATGCTCAGATAGATTATCATCTGCAAGTCTGTACTCCAAATCCAGAAGAATAATTTGGGTAAGTTTAGGCCTTGCAGGAATGCGAAATCGGGTACTGAAATCTGTTGGAGAAATTGAATATTTGGCAGAGAATGACCCGGAAAGTACAGATATTTTGAAATCAAACATGTTGGACACATATTACCCAAAAAGAAGTCGTCATCTTGAGAACATGTGTCTCTATGAAGTGCTGCAGAACTACATTTTTACACGGAAAGCCACAGAAGACATCAACAATGGAAAATATAAAGTCATTGGTGAGGAAAGATGTTTGGTGAAGCAAACAAAAGGAAGTTTGATTAATCACAGGAAGCTGAGTTGCGACACTCCTGACAAAAAGGAATTTTACTACTTTGCACTTTTACAGCTGTTTAAACCATGGCGTTCAGAGGATGAATTACTTGGAGATTTTCACAGCTATGAAGATTCCTTTAATGCATGTAAAGATACGATTGAATGCAGTACTTTCACAAATTATGTACAAATGTTAAATGAAGAAATTGAACAGGAAGCTACAATTGCAGCTGAAGTAGCTAGAGACAGTTCTCAAGACAGCCAAAGTTCTGGAACGCTCAGTCAAGATCCCCTAGGACAATCCATCGTAGAAAATGAAGCTGCAATAGCAATGACTGAAGTGGAAACAGCTATGAATCAAGCTCAGGAAGATTTAATAGACTTACCAAATTTGGAACAGCAACTGAATGAAGAACAAAAACAAATTTATGAAGAAGTCACAAAAACAATTGATCATGGATTACTACATGAAAAGAAAGAGTGCTCATGCACATCATTTGAACCAATCAGGATGCATGTGAGTGGACAAGCTGGAACTGGAAAAAGTTTCTTAATTAAAGTCATCCGAAGCTACCTACAGCAAAAAAACGATTCAACTTTGTCTTGTGTTGTTACTGCTCCAACTGGGTTAGCAGCATATAACATAAAAAGAATTACCTTACATCGCTTGCTAATGTTACCAGTGGAGCATGAGAACAAAATAGAATATCACAAGCTAACAGGAGAAGCATGCTTCGAAGTTACAAGAGTGTTGAAGAAGATGCAAGTTCTCATTATTGATGAGGTAAGCATGCTATCAAACTTAATGCTTGCCTTTGTGCATTTAAGAATGCAGCAAATTCTAAAGAGAGACTATGACGTGCTATTTGGAGGAAAACATGTTATAGTTTTTGGGGATCTTCTGCAGCTCACTCCAGTTAAAGGACAACCAGTGTTTAATACTGTGACACATGAAGACACGAAGAAGTCATTAGGAAGTATTGGTAATGCGAATATTTGTTCATTCTTTGAGTACAAAGAACTCACTACCAATATGAGGCAAGCAAACGATGAAGATTATGCAAGTATTCTGAAAGATATCAGAATTGGACTACTCACAGAAGTTGTCAGAGAAGCATTACAGAGTCGGTTGCTACATAATTTATTTCCAAGTGAAGAAATAGTTGCAGAGAAAATATACCAGAACATTGCAGTAAAAAATACTGTAATCTGTTTAATGCCAACACTACGTGAATGCTCGATATTCAATGAGGAACTTTTGAAATTGGAAAAGGAAGAGATTAAGAAAATGGAAGCATAGAACAAAATTCAGCATGAAGGAATTACTATTACATTAACAGGCAAATTGAAAAATAAATTGGATTCTCTAGAGAAGAACATTTCGAAAACAGCTGGATTAGAAAAAAATCTTTATGTTTGAATGAACTGTCGAGTATTTTTAAGAAGAAATTTGGATGTACAAAAAGTTTTAGTGAATGGAGCAATGGGTAAAGTTGTGGGTTTTGTGAAATACCAGAAAAAAGAGGGGATTGAATTTTTTAAAATAAAATTTGATCAGATTGAAAAGGTTAAAGACATTAGTCGTTGTTCAGTCCGTTTTTTGCTTGTAAAAGACTTATATGTACGTAGGAAGCAGTTTCCGTTTTCTCTAGCATATGCTATAACTATTAACAAATCTCAAGGATTAACTGTAGATAGTACTTTTGTAAACATTGGTTCTACTGTGTTCAAAGAAGGTATGGCATATGTTGCTTTGTCACGAGTGAAAACATTATCTGGTTTATTCATGATAGACTTTGATGACTCAAAAGTTAGTGCTGATGCAAATTGTGTAAAGGAGTACAATAGATTAAGAAGAACCTATGCTCCTCATTTAGGTCAGAATCCTGTGTTTGAAAAACGTGTTGTTTCTCAGAAAAGGAGAATTGAGAATATCTGTAATGAGGATGTACAGAAGAGAAAACAAAAGGAGAGTGATGTGATTGCAAGCAAAAAGAAAAAGGACAGTGTTCAAGAGGTTGTTTGTTTTCATTTTGAAAATAGCTCTGGTGTCAACTGCTACGCTAATGTAGTGCTGAATGTTGTATTTTATCTTGAAAGTTTGCAAGAGCAGATAATACTTAATCATGTAAAAAGATTTTGTTCTGTGCTGAGTTTTCTTTTTAAGAAGCTGAGTATTGATAAAACTAAAATAGAAAGTGCTTCTGATGTTAGAAAACTTTTAGATGTGTGTTCAGGATGTACACAGTTTACTCAAAATGTCCAGCAAGATGCACAGGAATTCTTGATGTTTATCCTTATGGTACTGGAAGGAGAAGGGGTAGAAATAGAAAATATGTTTGGTCTCTCTTATTATTGGGAACATAGTTGTGAAAACTGTTTGAACACATGCAGCTCTAATGTTGATTCTGAAAGGTTCATATATTTAACATTACCAGAGAGTAAATCAGTGACTTTTAGTAAATTAGTTAAAGATGCCAATCACAACATCGAATGTTCTCAATGTAAATCAGACATGTTTTCAACGTTATTTTTAAAGAAATATGGACAGTATGTAATTTTAATGATGCAACGTTGTAGAGCTGATGGTTCAAAATTGGACACTTTAATAAAGAAGTTTACAGGACATCAATTATCAATATCTGGAAAAACTTTTGTTGCAGTTGCAATAATTTTCCATGATGGACATTCTATAACTTCTGGTCATTACACAGTTTATCTTAAATGTGAAAAAGGCTGGACACTGTGTAATGATTCTCAATTGATTTTCAAGCAATGTTTGCCTGCAGAATTACCAAATTCCTATTTAATTTTTCTGAAACCAAAATTTTAGATACAAATTGCAACATCTGAACAAATCATTTTTGCGACTTTATTGGATTACCATTGGATATTTCATCAAAAAAGAATTTAAAAATTACCATTTGGCCTCATGGAAAGGTAAAAATTTCTCTTGTGGACTTCTTTGACAGATGTTATTTTGGTGTATGTGCTTAAGCAACAAGATTTACAGACAATATTTATTGTTTTTAGATGATGTTTCTATTAAATATGTTACATTTCTATAAAGGTATGTTTTACTGAGAAGAGATTCAGGGCTTTTTTTAAACAATCTTTCAGATTGTTAATTTTTTTGGCCGCTGTTAAGTGATGAATGCAATTGGTTTCACGATTTACAGTGAAATTCAATATATTCTGAAAACAGCAAAAAAGGTCAAAAAATTGTTTTTTTAAATAAGAAAATATGTGTACTGTATTCTAAAATGTATTGTTAAATATTAATACCTTTTTTCTTTTTTTACAGATTGAGGAAGAAAATTTAGGAAAATTAATACTTTTTTCTAGCAATTAAAAAAAAACCTTTTATTGATAATTAAGTTATTTTGTTGGTCAGGTAAGTTTGAAATATCTGTGTTTATCACACATTTACTTTCATACTCCCTTTTTTTCACTTCTCCTCACTCTGCTTTTCTCATTTCCCTTGTGGTCCCTCAAGTACATTGAAGGGTGAAATAAATATATATATATATTGTTTTAAATGGGTGCTGGGTAAAAGCTTTTTTTGAAAAAAGTGAATACAAAAAAAAAATTGTGAGGTAGGGCGGCTCTTAAAAGAGCCGTTGTGTTAATACAGGGACAGAGGAAGGAAAGAATGGCAATATTATAAGGCACCGCACTTGTGCTGCTCATTCTTATTGTCTATTAGAGGAATACTAGACTCCCCAAAAGCAATAAGAGAGTAACAAGTATTGCACCTTATATGTACTCTCTGAAACCGAGGGTAAATGTCCAGAGGAGCAGAATAGGGTGACGCTCCCACCGCAGAGAAAGTGCTCGGCTGAGCTGCCGAAGATGTACTCGGCTGAGCAGCTTTCTCTGTCTGATAATGGTGTCCTGCTCACTCCCAGAAGGGGACTGCTGCTCTGCCATTGTATCCCAAAGACACTTCAGCTCCTTCTCCTAGGGAATCACAAGCAGTAATGAGGGGAATGGGTGTGGTGTTGGAAGTTTCTGGAAATGAAAGTAGTTTAAACCAATGAAAAGAGTTGTTTCTGGATCACATGACCTACCGTGCGCGCTCAGTACGCTTACCGTACGCGCACGGTAAAAGTACGCATGGGCGTACGTAAGACGCGAGCACGCGCGCATGCGCATTAGAGGCACGCGCGCACGCACGTACGGCGGTTCCGCGTAAGGTGCACGCGCGCATGCGCGTAGGAAGCAAGCGTATAAGCGTCGCATACGAAGTACGGATGCGTACGTAAATCGCGTACGCATGCGCACACGGAGCATAGATATTACGTACGTGCACCGTACTTATAGCGTACCGTGCGCGTACCGTACGCTTACTGTACGCGCACGGTAAAAAATACTAAAAAAAAAAAAACAGTATAAAGGTTTGTAGAAGATATTAACTATGTTGTTCAACTATATCTAAACATTTATTTTAAAAAGGTGAACCATTCCATATTGCAGGGTACAGTAAATCAATAATTATATACATAGGTAGCAATAAAAAAAATAAAAAATGGATTTAAAAAACCTTGAAAATTCTTTTAAAAAAACATAGGTTTCACACACGTTATAGTTAGGAATTAGCATTTAAAAAACCTTGCAAATTCACTGAAAAAACCATAGGTTTCACACACGTTATAGATAGGAATTAGCATTTAAAAAACCTTGCAAATTCACTGAAAAAACCATAGGTTTCACACACGTTATAGTTAGGAATTAGCATTTAAAAAACCTTGCAAATTCACTGAAAAAACCAGAGGTTTCACACATGTTATAGTTAGCTGGACATTTCACTCATACAAAACCAATGAAATTCCCCCGTTATAGTTAGTTCAGCTAACTATAACTCGCGCGCCCGCAATCCACTGTTGATGACGTCACATATTACATCACTCATGACATGGTCAGTGACATCACTCATGACATCACTGATGACATCTCAAATGAAATCACTGATGACATCACTGATGACGTCATCCATGTGATAAATTACCACATCTTCTCACACCCTAATATAACCTTTGATACACCGACTAAAATTTCAGAGTTCCATTCTCAAAACCATACATACTCCAATACCAATAACTACATACCCACTTATTAACTCTTAGGTCTACATACACCTCCACTCATTCACCTGGACAGTCACTCATACTTACAGTCATTCCATACAAGACTATCATATGCATTTATACACCTATATAGACACTCACACACCACCAATCATCCATAGAGGTACTCTCACACCTAGTCAGTCATGCAAATAATCACACTCCCATTTACTCACCTATGCGGTTATACACACTCAAGTTCACTTACTCATAAAAATAGTACCACATTCTTACGCTCTTGTAGTATCATTGATACAAGCACACACTCATCCATACAGTCACTCTCACAATCACACACTCTCACATCTACCCACTTATATACTCTTACACGCATATATACTGCCTTTCACATATGTAGTTAGTCACAAATGTACCACTGAGATATACATTCAATCCCTAACACACCCATACATACACTCACTCAACCATACAGTCCATCACAGATGCACTCTTTAAACCATGCACCCATAGAATCACCCACTCACACATCTATGCATAGAGTCACACACACCCTACCCGCACAAACACTCAGGAACCCATACAGATACTGAGACAAGCAATCAATAACTCATATAGACACTCATATAGCTATTCACAAAACCATGCCGCCACTTATACACCAACATACAGACACATACAAACATTTACACAGTTTAGTCACTAGTCTGCATTAAGATACATTTAATAACTCACTTATAGAGTCAGTTACGCACCACAGAAAATCATCCATTTACACACTTGTACACCCACTCATTCTTCCACAGGCCTTTCACTCTAAATATTAAACATATTAAAATTGTTCAGAAACATATACTCAATGGATGATGTCATCAGTGATGTCATCAGTGATGTCATTTGAGATATCATCAGTGATGTCATGAGTGATATCACTGACCATGTCATAAGTAATGTAATATGTGACGTCATCAGCAGTGGATTGCGGGCGCGCGAGTTATAGTTAGCTGAACTAACTATAACGGGGGAATTTCATTGGTATTGTACAAGTGAAATGTCCAGCTAACTATAACATGTGTGAAACCTCTGTTTTTTTCAGTAATATATATATATATATATATATATATATATATATATATATATATATATATATATATATATATATATACATATATCCTAATTTATCTATCTACCTGGTTATCTAGGATTCTCTGACATCTATCCTCATGTCTTTCAATATTCACCTCACTTCATACATTTTGTATTTCATGGATCAATTTCTACATTTTAAATTTCCTATTTATGATTATTTTACTGTTACCTATGTAATGAAATATATGTATTTATAAACTTACTATATGATATATTATTTTCTTTCATAATCCATTTTCTATTTCATATAAGATCCTTAATGTAATTCTTCCTCTCTCTGCTTCTTATGGTAACTTTTATGATAGTAATCTTTTGTGAGCTTAAAATGTTAAATGATATTCCTATGTATTCATGTTTTTGCATTTATCATAAAAAAATGTAATAAAAAATTATGAAACAAAATAAATATTGAAGTAATTAAAATGTATTTAATGCACACCCTTTTCCCCTTTAAAAGTACAACCAACAGACAAACAAATAAACAATTACCCAAAATACATATCCAATAATTAACATTAATTAACAAGTATATATTAATTAATTAAATACAAATTACTTCCCATCCCTTACTCCTATAAACACCAAAACACACACCTAAAATTAATTACACAATTACCATAGTTAATTATTAATTAATTAATTAAAATTAATTAACAAAAAAATATTTATTAATTAATATTAGATTACTTCACACTTTTAACACTATAACATCTCAATTTAAACATAAACAGTCCCTGGATTATGTTAAAAACATCCCCACCAATGCTAGATTATGATACTTGCAGGTTAATTTCACTCATCACATGTATCTCACCCTGAAATGTATAGGACAAATGTACATGGGTGCTTCTACCACATGCATCAGAAGTGGTGAACTAGTGGCAGCTTTTTATCACATGGTGTGGCAATGTCCAGTCATAATGCTATTCTGGTGGGATGGGCTCAGATTTCCAGTGGAATTTACCGAATACTCTTCTCTCTCAGGACCCCTTACAGTGTCTACTGGATGTGAAACCATCCACAAAAAAAAGAAAGGGCACACCTTTTGTTTTGTGAGCTTCAGAGGTGTAACACAGGCCGCAGCATCCCCCGCAGTGCGGGTGGGTCCCCAAGCTCCAGGGGGCCCCCTCAGCACTGCACTTCGGCCGGAGCTCTAGATAGAGGTGAGCTTCACCATGTTTCTGGCGAAAAGATTCATAGCCATGAGCTGGAAAGTCTCAGCTGTCCTGTCCTTCAGTACTGGCATAGTGACTTGTTCAAATGGTCACAGGCAGAATTAGCTGTTAGCGCGGGCGCTCACAATGAAGAGATGGCTGTGGGATCCTCCAGGAAATGGGACAAATTTATTGAAAGAATCGAAGCTAAATTGCGAATGTCAGAAAACAGGTTAAGCTCATACCATAAATCTTTGGTGCAGATTTACAAGGAGCTAGCACCGCCATTGTGGCATTTTATTTTATGCAGCGGCAGCGCAATAAGTGAGCCATACTGCTCCATATGTACAAACAGATGCATTGGCCCAATGCGTCAGTTTGTAGAGGCCTGCATCACATCATACCTGTGCCAGGTATATTGTATATAGGGTAGGGGTTCCCACATTAAAAGCCACATAGAACTGACACAGTGAAATTTACAACTTTTTACTCGGTCACTCTACAACTGCGTCAAAATCCCTATGCCTTATCAAACCAGATGTAAGGATTGACACAGGGCTTTTAACATGGGACTCACCTCCTCTGTGTTCTGGGGCATTGCTGGAATTGCATCAGCCTTGCGACCAACTCCAGCAATGCGTCACTTTAGCGCCAAAAGATGCATCAGAATTTCTGACTCATCCGTGAACCCTTGCTCCACAGAGCACTGTATTGTAAATACAGCGCATCCATGGCATCGTTAGGGCATTAGCAGCAGGTGCAAGAAATCAGACTCATTGATGCTGATGCGTCAGTTCTTGTAAATATGCCCAGAGTGGGAAATAATGGGTGGCTGCACAATGGAAGTGGAAAGAAGACCCTGGATTGTATCTTGTGGTGGGAGCCCCCATATAAATATGATGATATCCTTTCTCCTCGCAGAATGATATTTTTATATGCACATAGGAACCTGTAAAATACAAGAATTGCTGCTTATCAAAATTTCTTGTCTTGTGGGTTTCTTTTTATTCCTTTAATGTTTGACCTTATTGGAAACATGATGTAACAGAGTAACATTCACATGGTATTACCAGGGGGTTATGCACAATTGTTTTGTTAGTACGTATTCAGATAAGTACATGTGAATGTGATACATCAAAGTGTATTGGAGTACCAATAATTAAAGACATGGGGCCTTATTACGAGTTTGGCAGGCCTCCTGGAGTGCCACCACCGCTGCGCTCAGAGGAAGCCTGCGGTGCGCCGTCCCACTGTATTCTGAGGTGAATCCGGGGCAGGCAGGCAGTGCTGCGGCTGTCTCAAGGTGGCAGCTGCGTTAAGTTCACAGGTGAGCCTTAACAGCAGCCGCGCCCCGACAGACAGCACCTTCAGCACGTTCCTGCCACACCATGCAGGAACGAGGGCGCAATTTCAGGGGGGCCAAACAACTATTTCCCGGCGGATACCTCCGCTCCACCCAAGGAGTGTGTGGAGATTTGCCTGAACGCGGAGAAGGCAAATCTCCGTACACTCCGCAGCGGAGTGGAGTTTGCCAGCCCCCACCTCCATCCCCCTATTAAGAAATAAGTTAACCTTAATTAAAAATAAGCATAAAACCATTTACCTGTGTACCACGGTGTCCCCGGGCTGCCCTCCCCCTCTTCCTTGCCATACCAGTAATGCTTGAGAAAACTGTGCATTCGCGTGCGCCCGCGCAGGCACATTTCTTGTGAGGAGGAGGGCTGCCCGGGAATGCTGCGGTATACAGGTAAGTGGTTTTAAGTTTCTTTTTAATTAAGGTTAACTTATTTCTTAATAGTGGGGTGGAGGCGGGCGGCGTAGCGTAGAGGAGCTCCACGGAGTTTGCATGCAACTCTGTGGACCTCCGCATAGCCCCGCTACACACACTACGCCCGGGGTTACAAACAACATGTGCACTCCGCATGCACCCCCAGGCCCAGAAGCGGCTAGGGTCCCCTTTACTTGCATCTCTGCCACCCTTTTTATGGCTGGCTCACTGTCATGAAATAGGTGGTGGAAATGCAACTCAGAATATGCTTGTTGGTGCTGCAGCGGCACGGCCAGGATATTCCTGCCCCATTCCACTGTGCCACCACCATGGGGATCCTGGACCCCGGAAGAGGCAGGGGTTCTGTGGCGGTCCAACCACCACACTCGAAATACGGCAGGCGGACCCGAAGTGGTGGCGGTGGTTGGACGGCCACCGCGAGTATGGCAGTCCTAGGACTGCCGTACTTGTAATAAGGCCCAGAGCCTCATGCTAAAATGGTAATAATGAAATAGATTAAAAACTGCCACAGCTGGTGGGCAATATAATGTGGTTCATTAATATTTTATACGTAGACCTCCAGAAGTGATCTCTGCATACAATTTGGTCACTGGCTGTTGCCATCCCAAACATATGTTTTGATTTCAACATCAATGGATCGTAGCAGTTTATGTGGAATAGTAACTAGTACTGTTGACGCTATTTTATCAGATAATTTTAGATTGAGTGTCTATGCAAGATCGAGGGCAGCGTTGTAATCAAGAACATAGAAGGCAATGTGTCCTTAAAGAGATGAAATAGATAGCAAATAAATTAGCACAGTCAATTAAATAACCTTCTTGAAGCCAGTAAAAGTTAGAAAACATGAAGGCTTATTAAAACATGAAAGTCTAATACAGAAGGTAAAATATTGGTCAGACATAAAATCAAGTCTTGGAGAAAATATATTAAGTCCGAAGCAAGTGACAGTCTGACATGGGTCTTTTCCATAAAGAGTTGGTAAGCAACTCATCGCTCACACCCAGATTGGACTTATTTTATAATAAACTACTCAGCAAAAGTCATCCAGTCAGCATAAAATGAACTAAATGTTGCAGGGATCAACCAATCACAATACAGCCATGTGAAAAAATTTTAAGTAAATAAAATAACATTGAATCCCTTTGTGACAGTATGAATCTATACACATAAAACAATGACAAGCTCATGAAGGAATAGGCATACAGAGGGCAGGAAGGAAAGACCCCTAGAACAGTTACATTTAAAAGGAAAGCTTCCTCAGGAGTTATTCAAGAACAGCATGTCAAGGCTGAGCATTTCACCTGTGTACATTTTGATGCGAGCGATAAGAAGAGAATTGAATACACACACATCATGGCTGCATGAAGATTGAAGGTGGAGTCAGACCTAATGTGGTTCTAGTTTGGTCAAACACAGGTAAACACGGCTTTCCAAAGTGCATTGTTCTCGGTTTTAGTGAAAAGTTTTCTTGATAATAAGAACACTTTACATATTAATCAGAGGGGGAACAACCTTTACAACGCAACTTTTACACCGCACTACCATTACAACGAAACTTTTACAACGCATGCGATGTTACAACGCATGCTTTTACAACGCAAGTCTTTACATCGACTTGCACTACATGGCGTGCTAACATTAGAAATAGTGTAGTTTACTATCCAAACACCTTCCCTACTGCAACGTGGACTGGAGTTAGAATAGTAAATTACACATTTCTAATGTCAGCACGCCATCTAGTGTATGTCGATGTAAAGACTTGCGTTGTAAAAGCATGCGTTGTAACATCGCATGCGTTGTAAAACTTTCGTTGTAACAGCATGCGTTGTAAAAGCATGCGTTGTAACGTCATACATCCTAATCAGAGATATCTTCTTCAGTAGCATGCCAAACACGTAATTAAATCTGGGATCAACAACCATTTTAATTAGCTGTAACCTGCCTCATTAAGAAAGCTGGAGATGCTTCCAGTTAACAAAATCTAATCGAGATCAGACTACCTATCGAGTGGGATCAGACTACCTATCGAGATCAGACTACCTATTGAGTGAGATCAGACTACCTATCGAGTGAGATCAGACTACCTATCGAGTGAGATCAGACTACCGATCAAGATCAGACTACCTATTGAGTGAGATCAGACTACCTATCGAGATCGGACTACCTATCGAGTGAGATCACACTACCTATCAAGATCAGACTACCTATCGAGTGAGATCAGACTACCTATCTAGATCGGACTACCTGTCGAGTGAGATCAGACTACCTATCGAGTGAGATCAGACTACCTATCAAGATCAGACTACCTATCGAGATCGGATTACCTATCGAGTGAGATCAGACTACCTATCGAGATCAGACTACCTATCGAGTGTGATCAGACTACCTTTCGAGTGAGATCAGACTACCTATCGAGATCAGACTACCTATCGAGTGAAATCAGACTACCTATCGAGATCGGACTACCTATTGAGTGAGATCAGACTACCTATCGAGATTAGACTACCTATCGAGTGAGATCACACTACCTATCAAGATCAGACTACCTATCGAGTGAGATCGGACTACCTTTCGAGTGAGATCAGACTACCTTTCAAGTGAGATCAGACTGCCTATCAAGATCAGACTACCTATCGAGTGAGATCAGACTATCTATAGAGATCGGAATACCAATCGGAGTCCATAGGCAGTATTGTATCATACGACAAATTTCATCACTTGACAGCATGTCAAGGCTGAGCATTTCACCTGTGTACGTTTTGATAGGAGCGATAAGAAGAGAATTGAATACACACACATCATGGCTGCATGGAGATTGAAGGTGGAGTCAGACCTAATGTGGTTCTAGTTTGGTCAAACACAGGTAAACACGGCTTTCCAAAGTGCATTGTTCTCGGTTTTAGTGAAAAGTTTTCTTGATAATAAGAACACTTTACATATTAATCAGAGATATCTTCTTCAGTAGCTTGCCAAACATGTAATTAAATCTGGGCTCAACAACCATTTTAATTAGCTGTAACCTGCCTCATTAAGAAAGCTGGAGATGCTTCCAGTTAACAAAATCTAATCGAGATCAGACTACCTATCGAGTGAGATCAGACTACCTATTAAGATCAGACTACCTATCGAGTGAGATCAGACTACCTATCAAGATCAGACTACCTATCAAGTGAGATCAGACTGCCTATCGAGATCAGACTACCTTTCGAGTAAGATCAGACTACCTTTCGAGTGAGATCAGACTGCCTATCAAGATCAGACTACCTATCGAGTGAGATCAGACTATCTATAGAGATCAGAATACCAATCGGAATCCATAGGCAGTATTGTATCATACGACAAATTTCATCACTTGCAAGGATGCCCATGCACTTACATGGAACCAACTTGAAAGGGATCCCCGGCAGCAAGCCTACTGTGATGACTCTGGTCAAAGGTATAAGTTCACTCTTGGACCAGTTAATTGTATAACCGGAAAATGATCAATCAGTCAGTATTTGTAGAGCGCTTGGTTGCTGGGTTGCTGGGTTGAAAGTTATGGCAAAAACCCTTGCCAGCCAAAATCTCATACCCACCCCAAACCCTAAAATTCCCTTCCCAGCCCAAAACTCATACCACCCTAAACTCCCAGGGCGAAGTGGGCGAAGTGGGCGAAGAACCTGCTGCTATTTTGTGCCCATCCTGTGATGCCATCTATATTTAACCCTTTTTCTCTGGTGATTAGCCCATTTCAAGGCCTCCTTGTATGTTGTGCTATTAAGGGCGGTTTGCGGATACTAATTGTAGGCCTCTCTGCGCATCTCCCCCAGGGCCCTATCTTTTGCCTGCATTTTCCACCCTTAGTGTTGCCCCCGTCTTCAATGCCCACTATCGTATGGGGGGAGTGCAGGAGTCATTTTAATGCCTGCCCTTTTGTTCCTGATTCTTTATCCAGGGTATGGCTTCGGCCCTCTGGCATGCTTTCATGCTAAGCCACCACGCGCTTGGCTCGTAAGAGGTATGGGCCCTTAAAAAATACAGCCCAGTGACTTGTCAATTGCTGGATACTTGTAAGAACGGTCAATTGTCCATGAAGGTAATGCGACGCTGGTACCTCTGTGAATGCAATCGGCATTTGTTTTTTCTACTTTACTCTGCTCTCCCCACGGTGAAGTGAAGCTCAATTGGCCTCGCTGCAGGTACTTCTCGCTGCAGGTCAGAGTTTTTTACCACATGATTTCCTGTTGGTGCGACATCCTTTATCAGGCTGTCATGTGTGGCCCATGGCAACCGTCCGTGCAGGTGCGGGAGGGGCAGCTGGCAGTGTGGGGCAGCAAAGGTCAGTGCTCTAAACGGAAGGCAGGGGACAGTGCAGCCGGGTGGTGGGAACGGGGAAGGCTTTCTGCTGCAACGACGTTCCTTAAAACCTGCTTTGCTTTAATGAAGACATCGCATAAACTTGCGAATTTGAAAACAAATGTCTCTAAGTTGAGAGTCACTCATCTTCACACACCTCCGATATTAAATGGAAGGGAGTTTCACATCTCGCAGGGGTATTACAAAGATTGAAGCTTTCGAATTCAGCCCCAGGACCTCGGAAAAGTAGAAAAGGTCGCAGGGGTGCCTGACCGACTACCAGTGACGCATCAGTCTTTGCCCTAAGACCCTCCATTGGGATTGAGGGAAGGGCTGAAGCAGACAACGTTACAGCTTGTCTTCTATTTAATTAAAGGTTTCATGGATGAATGGTTCCAATGTACGCCCCATAAAGTTCCGGATAGACCATAAGTGGGGCTGTTATAGCACATTCATCATGTATTTCGGACGCGTTCGTGTCGCCAGGCATTGCACATTTTTTTGTGGTGTCAGCTACTTATGCTACATTGTCCAAATTCATATTATTTATGATAATTGTATATTTATAATAAATATTTTAATGCTATTTTCCCTTTGGCTAAAGGCCATAATGTTGTTCTTCCCACCTTTATATTTCACTTTCAAGCAATGTGTCATATATTAAAATATTGGCATTTCGTTATCGGGCGTATGCTTATTCATAGATATTCCTTGATTGGACTGCTGTGCTCCCGTTCATATAAGTCTATGCTAGTGACCTATTGACTCCGAATAATTGATCAAACTTTGAATGTACAATGATGTACAATACAATTTCCGCACCTGCGCTCAATATTGAGTGTTGGTACAGGAATAAAGGCTACTAGACATATGTGTCACTTTAGTAACTACTCTGCCACCTACTGGCAGCTCATCATATAACAGTAACCGCAGATGACATGTGGCAGGTAGAACCTGCGTCATACGAGCCCGATGGTGCGTGTTGATCTAAATTGTTGTTATTGTGAAATAAAGAGTATCCGGACCTCCTGCATTTTAGAAATGGAATGTAAGTCATTATTATTAAGCCTTGGTGGGGGACAATTATTTCAAACTAAGGGGGGCATTTACAAGAAAATGACGCAGCACAGCGCTTCAAGCTATCTTGGTGCCACAGTCTACGCCATTAGGAAAGTGCAGGGATGCAACAATACAACGGATACCTGTGCTTTCTTCTGCACTGGGGCACAATAGGCTACCCTGGTGCATGGGTGCCTGCTTTGCAGGGATGATTGTTTTGTGCAGGAAGGGACCCCTTCATGCACAAAAACAATAATTGATGGTATTTTCCACCTTATATTTGTGCTGTATCTGCAGCACACACAGAAAGAGCAAAAACAAGGCGAAATAAAGGTATTTCTCCTCGTTGCACGACTTTAACTCCTCCCCTGGGGAGACGTTAGAATCTGACACATTCCCAGGTTTACAAAACCTCATAAATCTGGGAATGTGTCCGAATCCATGAGTGTTGCTTGGGAGTAATGCATGAAAGGAGGCCATATTTACAAGGCCATGAAAAGCCATGCATGGTGGCTTTGCATGGGCTTGTAAATATAGCTCAGCGTTGTGCGCCACCGAAGTGTAAAAAAAAAGTGATGCTCCAGTGGCGCATGAGTCTTGTAAATATCCCCATTAAGCTGTAGTTTGTGTGCTGGCAAAAAGGACAGGACTGAGCCGTTTTTTGTATATATGCCACTTTCCTGCCCTTTTCTTTCGACGTAGGGCTGCGCAGCTAGAAGGCTTGTGGCGCTGTCCTATGCCAAAATATTTTAAATAAGCCCCTAAGAATCCACTTGGGTTCTTATGCTCGCAACTGTTACCTCTGGATTTATCAGATGTTGAAATGCCCCTTTCCAATATATAGGACAGGTTTTCTGAGGGCGCACGTTTTATATTCCCATGTTTTATTTTGTCTGTATGTGTGGAATTCTTCAGGCATCGTGTTGCCTTTTTGTTATGTAGGTGGCGTAAGTGACGCCTCTGTCTCTGAGTTCTACATTTGTAGTGTGCCTGCTGCACTCCCTTCACTGTTGCGTACAGGGGTGTGGCACCACTAGCACTAGCTTCCACCCTATTTCCAGTATCATAATGACATTGTAATAGGAAGATATTGGTTTTTGATTCTCTCATATTATCGAGGGTAAGTATGAGCCCTCTAATCGATAAGACCTAGATCTAAGATGTAATGGCCTTACCATTAGTTTCAACGTTAGAACAACAACACGCTCAATTGGACACCTCAAGTGCGCATGCTAAGAATTTGTTCAAAACTAGGGGCCTCATTTATGGGGTTTTGGTGTAGGGCAATGCGGCAAGTCACCTTGCTGCGCTGCCCTATGTTAAAGTGAAAGCACAAGAATGCGCCATATTTCTCCAATATGGTGCATTCCTGTCCTTTCCCCCTGCACTGGTGTCATTTCAGCAGCCTAGCGCCAACGCAGGCACCCTGGCACCATAGTGCAAGGGTGCCGGTGTTGTAGGCAGCATTGTTTTTGTGCAAGAAGTGGCACCTACCTGCACAAAAACAATCCATTGAGGTATTTCCCTCCTTCTATATGTGCTACAGAGAAAAAAACGAGGAGAAATAAAGATATTTCTCCTTATTACGCCTGCCCTGGGGAGGCGAAAGATTTTGACACATTCCCAGGTTTACAAGTCCTTGTAAATCTGGGAATGTGTCAAAACTCATGGGCGGTGTGTGAGAACACACACTGCAGCACCCATGGAATGCCTCCCTTGCGCAATAAAGGCTGTGCGGCAATTTGTGGTGCGTTGCCCAACACAAGATTTATGTGGCCTCTTTAAGCACATGCAATGTGGCTTTTTGTGGCGTCATAAATTTGACTCTGAGCCTTGTGTCACAGATGCAACACTCTCCATGGTACAAACGTGACACAAGGCACTAACAAATATGGCCCTATGTGTCTTACTATGAAACCGCATCACAACATAAGCTCATCTACTTCGTATGAAATAATATTATTACCGATACACATACGTTACAATCATTTTATATTTATTTTCATTAAATAAACAACATCTTTGTTTAATGTTTCTACACCTAAATATGCTTACAAAACACAGGCACGCACAGATACTCACACAAGCACACACATATACAAAATACACATGCAGACACAAACACAGGTACATGCATAGACACAGAGGCACACTCATACTCATACACTCATAAAGACAAACACATTGACAAACTTAGAGACCCTCGGTCATTCACACACACGCACAGGCTCGCACACAAACTCACAAGCACACAATCCTTCACAAACATGCGCTCACCCACACACACACCCATACACGTGTTACCATCCTTGTGGGGACTATGTGTGAATACCTGCCTTGTGGGGACTAACCTTTCCCAATGTTTTTATAACACACTAATAACAGAAAAATGTTAAGAAAAAATTCATGATACAGGATCCTGCTTCAAATTTGGAAATATATTGTTATTTATTCGTGCGCACAGCACCATCCTTGTGGGGACTTGAACACGTGCTACCATCCTTATGGGGACCTAGTATTTAACACTATTTGTGATTGAATAGAGCCGAAGGCACATGACTAAATGTTTATTTTATCAACAATATACACAAACAACATTATAATCTATTCATATATGAATTGCTGCATATATAATAGGGGTATACATTAAAGAGATTATGTTAATGTGCCAGAAAATATCATATCATGCTTAAAGAAAGACACTTAAAGCTGTATTTAACCTATTTATTAGTGCTTAAAATCTTAGGAGTTAAGGGAACTAACACATAAGGAAATTAACATATGGAATCAAGGAATATGGTCAAGAGGAACCCAGAGCTTGATTAGCTGCTTACATGTTTGCCAAAATAGATGTTTAAGTCCCCACAGAGATAGTGGGTGTAGATCATTGTGTTTAAGCCTCCATAGAAATAGTGTGTACATTCAAAGCTTAAATCCCATTTTAAAGAGTGTGAAGCTAATGATGTTCAAGTCCCCACAGAGATGGTATGTTATTATAGCAATGTTTAAGTCCCCACAGAGATAGTGTGTTATCATAGAGATGTTCAAGTCCCCATGGAGATGGTGTGTTATTATAGTGTTGTTCAAGTCCCCACAAAGATAGTGTGTTATTATAGCAATGTTTAAGTCCCCACAGAGATAGTGTGTTATCATAGAGATGTTCAAGTCCCCATGGAGATGGTGTGTTATTATAGTGTTGTTCAAGTCCCCACAAAGATAGTGTGTTATTATAGCGATGTTTAAGTCCCCACAGAGATAGTGCATGACGAAGATTGTGTTTAAGTCCTCATTAAAATAGGGCCCGATTCACAAAGATAAACTTAGACAAAAAGTCTAACTTGACTACTTTTCAATATTCACAAAGCCCCATACAGAGAATGTGAAGCTGATGATGTTCAAGTCGAAGCAAACACAAGGAGATGATAGACAGAGCGCTGAAACCTTTCAGTCACTCACCCCCAGTCACAGATCTGGGTGGAATCCATCATTGTTCTACAGCTCACTTCGCCACCCCAGTTCAGACCCAGCTATATGCAAATCAGACTTGACCCTGTGCCTCATGTGAACAGTCCAGCCCGAACTGCCAAGCCAGGTCTTCCCTGGACCGGAAATAAGCATCCTGGGACCAGTTTTGGGGTAACACCCCGTCATCAGCCAGGCTAGCTTGAATCCAGTAGCAAAGTGAGCAATGGACCCATGTCTGGGCATAACCGTGCAACTTAGGGCGAACAAAGCAAACAGAAGGAGATGATGGACGGAGTGCTGAAACTTTTCAGTCACTCACCCCCAATCACAGATCTGGGTTGAATCCATCTCATTCTTTAGCTTACTTCGCCACCCTAGTTCAGACCCAGCTATATGCAAATAAGTCTTGACCCTGTGCCTCATGGCACCCCCTGGTGCTTCCTGTCGAAACAGAGCGTTTAATTACAGGAATGCTCAAGTTACCACAGAGATGGTATGTTTTTATAGTGATGTTCAAGTCCCCACACAGATAGTGTTTTATTATAGTTGTTTTCAAGCCCCCACAAAGATAGTGTGTTATTATAGCGATGTTTAAGTCCCCACAGAGATAGTGCATGACGATGATTGTGTTTAAGTCCTCATTAACATAGGGCCCGATTCACAATGGTAAACTTAGACAAAAAATCTAGCATTTCTACTTTTCAGCTTCAACAATGTAAACTTAGACCAAAAGTCTAATTGTACTACTTTTCAGTATTCACAAAGCCCCATACAGAGAATGTGAAGCTGATGATGCTCAAGCCAAAACAGAGCTTGCGTGTAATTACAGGAATGTTCAAGTCCCCACAGAGAGGGTGTGTGACTATAGTATTACCAGGGTTGCCAAAGAGAATGTGTGTGATTATAGAAATGCCCAGGTCCCCGCAGAGATAGTGTGTGATTATAAGGATTCCCAGGTCCCCACAGAGATAGTGTGTGATTATAGGGATGTGCAGGTCCTCACAGAAATAGTGTGTGATTATAGACATGCCCAGATCCCCTCAAAGATAGTGTGTGGTTATAGGGATTGCCAGGCCCCCACAGAGATAGTTTGTGATTATAAGGATGCCCAAGTCCCCACAGAGAGAGTGTGTGATTATAGGGATACACAGGGATAGGGCACAGATAGTGTGTGATTATAGTCATGTTCAAGTCCCCATAGAGATATTGTGTGATTACAGTGATGTTTAAGTCCCCACAGTGTTAATATGTGATTACAGTCATATGCAAGTCTCCACAGTGATGTGTGTAATGATAGGGATGTTGAAGAACCCATACAGATCCTATTAGTCTAGTAGCTTATTAAAATAATTAATCCACTCAAGGGATATGTGGTTGACGTCTCTCTCACACATTTGAATCCTGGTGCTTCCACTCAGCTTTTCATCCTTCCAAGGTTCATACAATAAGTGCTATTTAATTGGATAGCAATTAACATATGGTATTAAGCGCCAAGATACCCCCAGGCATGAATGTGTACATAATATATATGCACATGAGATGATGTGATGTGATAATAGTGGTACTCAAGCCACCACCTGAGAGAGACTGGAATGATCCCATATCTATTAATCCCACTTCAAAGGCAGAATCCACTGAGTTAAACTGTGTTCATCCAGGAAGGTCCACACTTCCTTAAGAATCCAAATATATAAGTTCTCATTCTCTTTTCTAGCCACATCTATTAACTCTAGTCTCCATAAGAAAGATAAAACTGTATTTCCGATTGCAACAAACTCCCCGTGCTGATTCGTTCTAACCCTTAAGGATTATTACAATAGAGAAATAGATTGAATAACTGACACATCTTTATAATTTTTATCTCTATAATTTAAGAATGTAATGGTCCTCTCCTCATAAAGCTCTTCTTTCCCTCAAAGTATTTATTCTGCCTGCTGTGGGGCCCTTTCTAGCTACCCAGGCTCACACTCTATAAATACCTGTATATATGTACATAAACCTTGTTTTGCAAACTTAAAACAATGACAGTGTCTGGGAGCACACATTCTAAAGTTGATTTCCAGAATGGGGCTCACTGTCCTTTGCGCTAGTATAGAAACAAATCATCTTGGAAGTGGTATATCTGCCTTTTTATGGGAAAAGACATATTCTCAAAATGTGCCCTGGTGAAACAATGGAAACTTTCACAAAGTTGAAAGATCTATTTGAGAACCACCCTCTAATATTTGGAGCCTAGAATAGATATTCTTAAACCAGGCTTGTGTTTTGTTCGTACACGAGTAAAAAAGGAGAGAAAGGGCGGGTGGTGCAACAGCCATATTCATGGAAAGAAGCACTTTCTCAGAAGTACCAAAGTCAAGTACAAGAGACTTTCTCGGCATTGAAGGTCTTGTTATTTGAAGGCCAAATCATATACAAGAGCCTTACAAATTGTATTCCTGAACTGAGCTTCTATGGTCATTGTATAGGAGTAAAGAAAGTCACTTTGGCTGATGTACAGCTGTCTTTGTCATCGGAATAAACACTTCAGAAGTCTTTTGCAATGTTAACAAAAACATTTTTGAGGAGTGAGGCCAAATGTTGTACATCGATCTGTTGGGGGTATACAACTAGGCTTCCTAAAAGGGGCTGGTGAATCCTTTGTTCAGGAATAGAGAAAGACAACTTGATAGTCATGCTCTAGCTGTTTTAGTGTGAAAAGAAACCTTAAAATGTGCCCAGTTAAAGATAGGAGTCCTTACAAAGTTGAAAAACATGCTTTCAGCAGTGGACACTTTGTTCATAGAGTCTTAAACACTAATGTTTCAATTAGGATTGTGGTCCCTTTGTGCCGGAGTTGAGATAATCACTTACAGTTGTGTAACTACACTTTTCATATGAGAAAGGACATTTTCAAAATAGGCACGTGTTAAATATGGTGAATGAAATTGATTCCAAAATATCATAAAACATAAATATATTGTTAAAAATATCACCACTGCAACAATATGGTGGAACAGAATATTAAAAGTAAGAATACAGGTATTATTGTATCCAATGTTTTTAAGAAAATTGTTGTAATTATTATTGTGTACTTTAATATAGTTGTAATAAACATTGATTTTAATTAAATGTATCTATACTAATAATATTAGTATGATTATCTTTTTTAAATATAGTTTGTAATTTTAAAGGTGTAATTCAATTTTTTAAATGTAATTAGTAGTTTATAATTTAGTAGCGGTATATTGGGTTTGTAGGGGAATATGGTAAATTAATTACATTTTAAAGAACTTTTAATGTTAGGTAATATAAGGTAAATTAAATGTTTAAATGATTATTATGTAAATGTTTTAATTGTTCAATTGTTCTTTCATTTATTTGGGTTTAATTTTGGATTTCTAATATATATTTTGTATAGTATATTTAGTCATCTATAATTTAGTAGTGTATGGTTTGGTTTGTAGGGGAATAGGGTGAGAAAATAATTAAATTAAAATAACTTTATTTATATTTAATTTACAAGTCATTGTATCATTTTTTGTAAAATTGTTGTTTAATTTAGACAATGTAAGAAATAATTAATAATATTTATAAAAAGAGTATTTATTATATTTATAATTGTATATTTCTCATTTATTTAGGTTTTCATATTTTATTATTGTTTTATTTATATTTTAATTTATCTTCTTTTTGGGTTTTGTTCAGTAGTAGTGGGAGAAGTGAATTTCTATGTATGTTTATTTCAATATTTCATTTATTTATACATTTATTCTGTAATTTATAATACATTTAGCATTGTATTTAAATTTATAGAATATATATTTTTTCGTTTAAATGTGGTTAATCATTTTATGTTTTAAGGTATTTAAATATATATTTTTTAAATTGCTGTGTTGGAATGGTATATGTAACCGTTCTGAAGTCCAACACTTTCCCCTACTGTTGCTTGGATTGGAGTGGGAACAGTAAGTCTAGCCCATCCAATTCCAGGGATTTCCTTATTGTTGCTTAATTGTAGTGGGGATAGTAAATCTAACCCTTTCAAAGTCTTACGCTTTCCATACTGTTGCTTAGTATGGAGTGAGAATAGTACATCTAACCCCTTTGAAGTCCAATTCTTTTCCTTCTGTTCTATATATTGGGGTAGGAATAGTAAACGTAATTCCTTTGAAGTCCAGCACCTTCCTAGCTTTGCTTACATTGCATTGGGAATAGGAAATCTAATCTCTCTGAAATTCAACACTTTCACTGTTTTTGCTTAGAGTGAAAGGGGAATAATAATTTGACCACTCTGAAATTCAACAACTTCCTTACTGTTGCTTAGACTGGAGTGGAAATAGTAAATTTAACCCCTCAGACACCCAGCACTTTCCCTACTGTTACTTTAGATTGGAGTGAGAGTAGCAAATCTAACCTGTCCAGAGTCCATCACTTTACCTACTGTTGCTTAGACTGGGGTGGGAATAGGAACTCGAATCCCTCCTAAATCCAACACCTTCCCTACTGATGCCTAGATCAGAGTGAGAAAAGTAATTGCAACCCTTCTGAAGTCCAATACTTCTGTACAGTTGCTTAGATTGGAGTGGATTAGTAAATGTAGCCTCTCTATAGTCCAACATTTTTCCTTGGGTTGCTTAAATAAGAGTGGTAATAGTAAATTTAACCCCTCTAAAATCCAAACCTTTCTGTACTGTTGCTTAGATTGGAGTGGGAATAGTTAATCTAACTCATCTGAAGTTCAATATTTTCTCTGAGTTTAAGTTGGGGAGGGAATAGTAAATTTAACCCCTTTCAAGTGTAAAATTGTTCCTGCTTTTATTTTAATTGGAGTTAATATATTTTAAATTATATATCTTTTGTGTTTATTATTTTAAAAAATCTAGTTTCATTTGGCATTAATATTTTTATATTTTTATATTGTTTTTATTTATTTACCTAATTGTGTTATATGTTAATATGTTTTTTACAATTATTTTCACTAATGTTATTATTCATGTATCTAAAATAATGAGCTACTTTAAAAAAAAAAGGCAGTTCACCCTAAACTGCTGTAAAAATATATAGAAATGTTTAAATAAAAAGCTCCACCTATTACCACTTGAATAATGTGGTAATAGATAGTGAATAACAATAAAACCTAATAATTACCTAGAAGTAAGACCTTAACCCAGAATATAGCAGAGCGCAGACCGCAGAACACAGCAAAACTATAATAAAAACGACATGGCTGCCTATTACCTTTGGTAAACACAACCATTAACCAATCACATACTCAATCAATCAACTTTATTCGGTTTCAGCATATAAAATCATACCATAAACATACTCACTTCTCAGCCCTATGTACCGTGGTATACCATGAACGTACCACGGTAAAACGTGGTACAATATATAAGAACATTTTTTTTAAGTTATAACATTACTTATACTATTTACAGATACTACCGACAATGAACATTTCCACATCATAATATATAGTCCTGCCACATGACATTACATTCGTTCTCACACTTTCACTCTACGTCTGTTTCAATTAGCATACTCCACTCTACACCACTCCACTTTATTACACTTCACTTTTTGCCACTACACTCTACGCTATCCCACTCTAACCCACTACACTTTACGTCACTAATACACTGTATGCCCCTCCACTGTACTCCATCCCACTCCACTCTAGGCTACTATCAAAAATGAACATTAACACATCATAATGCATATTCCTGCCACATGAAATTTACATTTGTTTACACACTTTCACGCTTTGGTGCCAATTACGATCCGGTAAAAAATTTCCCCGTACGACTTGTATCCGGTCTTTTTACCGTACGAATCGTACAAGTGCTGTACAAACTGCCAATTACGATTCGCATGGGAAAAAGACCATACGAATCGCATTGGGAATTATTCCCCACACGTCCTCTGGTCGGAAAATGTGTCCGACACGTCCACGGACGATTTACCGTACAAATGTGAAAAGTCAAGTCCGACCGCGGAACTACGATCCATCCCGTGCGTCCGATGTTACAACCGTATGGAAAAAACACCGTCCGCACCGACCCCCCATAGCAACCATGGAGACATGTGCCCGCATACGCGCCGACCCCCCCCAGCCCCTGTATGTACGCGGCGACCCCCCCCCCAGCCCCCGTACGTACGCGGCAACCCCCCCAGCCCCCGTACGTACGCGGCGACCCCCCTAGCCCCCGTACGTTCGAGTTGTACCCCCCCGTGTATGTACACCTGTGTACGTGTCGTACCCCCCGTGTACGTACGGGGGCTGGGGGGGTGTCGCCGCGTACCGTACGGGGGCTGGGGGGGGGCGCCGCATACCGGGCCACCTACTCTCGTCGTTTCGCGCCGTACTTCGCTTTTCCGGCACTTTTTGGGTGCCGTGAAAATATTGCCGTCCGGACTGCTGTCGGTTCGAATCGTACTTCCTTGGTCGTGAAACGCTGCCTGAAAGCGTCCCGACGTCACGTCGCAGCATTCCCGGATCACATTCGTATGTATTTTTTCGTCGGTCGGTGTTTTTTACGATTCGTACGGAAATGGTGATTCCGTGCGAATCGTAATTCCGTGTTTGTAAAGTTTTCCGACCGGGTACGAGTCGGACGGAGAAAACTCTCCGACAGACGGATCGTGATCGGCTTTGTCTGTTTTAATTAATACACTACCCTCTACGCCACTCCACTCTATGACACTCCACTTTATGTCAGTCCATTATACACCATTACACTATATGTCAACCCACTATACGCCACTCCACTGTACTCCACCTTACTCCACTCTAGGCCACTCAACGCTACACCACTCTACTTTACACTATTATTCTTAAGGCTCCCTGTTTTCCATTTTTACTGATTTTTAAAAATAAATACAGACAGAAAACCATTTATTATCCTGCATGTATTTAAATGTAAATATGGCTAAAAACGTGAATTAGTCTCTTTTTGAGTGATTCTAAATACTGTCAGTCATGGCTGTCAAGCCAAGAGCTGTGTAAGAAGAAAGAAATTCTTGTTATGAGGCTTTAACTCCAGTATATATGCAAAAGGTTGATACTAAGATGTTCATATTTTCATATATGTTCATTGATTTATCATCTGTCGGACTTCATATTATTGAAATCGGTCATAGATTCAAATACAAGTTTACATTTATCGTTTAAATAAATGTGGAAATGTACTATTTTTACTTGATTTGTCTTACAAACTCCAAACAGATAAAATGGGTAAAAAATTAAATATGGATAAATACAGACAGAAATGTAAAGAAAATAAATACCATAAAACTGGGAACCCTAATTATACTGTATGCTACTCTATTCTATTAACTCCAGTCTATTCCACTTCCCTGTATCCCCCTCCACTGTATGCCTTTCTTCTCAATGCTATTCCACTGTAAGAAACTCCACTCTACTACACTACACTTTAGGCTACTCTACTCTATACCATTCCACTCTGACCCACTTCATGGTACACCACTACACTCAATGCTATTCCACTAGTAGCCACTCCACTCTACAGCACACCATTGTACTCAATTGCAGTATACACCACTCCACTCTAACACAATCTACTGTATGCTACTACACTGTACAACAATACATTGTATGCCACTAAACTGTATGCCACTGCACTCTACGCTTCACCAGTCTAAGCTATTCCACTCAATGACCCTGTACTCTACGCTACTCCACTACATGCCAATCCACTGTACATTTCTAGACTTAATGCCACTAAACGTAATGTTATTCCACTCAACACTACTCCACTGTACGGCACTCAACTCTGTTACTCCACACGCTATTCCGGTCTTCCCCACTCCAGTGTACACTATTCCACTATACTCTACACAATTCAACTTTATGCCAATACACTGTACCTCACTCCACTCTTCACCACTCCACTGTACGCCTCTCCTCTCTATGCCACTCCACTCAATGTTATTCCAGCCTACGTCACTGCACTATATGCCAGTCTACTCAACCATACTTCTCTGTACACCACTGCACTGTATGCCCTTGCCGTATACACCATTTCAATGTATGCCACTACACTGTATAACACTCTAATCTGTGGCACTCCAGTGTATGCCACTACACTGTATGCAAACCCACTCTACACTATTCAATGGTATGCAACTCCACTGTACCACTCCTCCACTGTATGATATCCCAATCTATACCACTCTTGCTGTATGCCACTCGACTGTATGTCACTCTACTATCTGCTATTCCTTTGTACATTACTCCACTGTACACCACTCTATTAAAGCCCACTTAACTTTTTGCCACTCCAATCTATGCCACTCCACTCTATGCCACTCCAGTCTATGCCACTCGAGTGTACATCATTACATTCAACTCCCTCTACTGTCTGACACTATACTGTATGACAGTATACTTTACAATACTATCCTCCACAGTTTTGTACCACACTCCATTTAATGACACTCCACTTGACAATAGTAAACTGTGTGATTATAAGCAACATTTTATAAAAATTGTAAAACCTTTGAAATCCCATTAAAAAAATATGGTTAAGGATAAGCTATAGTTAGGAAAACGTCATTTCTTCTTTGTATACAAACCAAACATAAACTACACAAATATTAGAAATTCTAGAGTTATAGTTATAACTTTAATTTATAATTTGCACATCACTTTCGAATTACTATAAGTCATAGTTATAACTCACATTTATACTTACTCACCACCTTCAAATTACTAGAAGTCATTCACCTACCTACACAGTATTGTCAGTTCACTCACCACGTTGAATGAACTATAACTCACCACTCACAGAGATTGTGCATGAAAGTAAAACCCTACATAGATAGTATGTGAAGATAATGTTCAAGTCACACAACAAATAGTGTGTGAAGATAATGCTGCTGAAGTCCTCACAGAGATAGTGTGTGACCATAGACATGCTCAAGAATCTGCATGTATTATTATGGTGGTATTCCAGTCACCACCAACATAGTGCTAAGAGATTATCAAGGTTAAGACCATATAGCGGTAGTGTGTACAGATAATGATATTCAAGTCCCCACAGGGATAGAAAGTCATCAGAGGCATGTTTAAGCCTTTGCATAGTATGTGATCATAAGGGTTTCAAGTCTCTACTGATATATTGTGTTTAAACTATTATGGTCAAGTCCATACAGTGATAGCCAGAATACCCCCGGGTGACAGTGCAACCTACAAATATGCATAACATAATATAGTGTTTAAAAGATAATGATATTCAAGTCCCCACAAACATATTGTGTGATTATAGTGGCCCTCAAGTTTCTACTGAGATAGGGGCCCATTATGATGTCACTCAGATGACCGTCCGAACGACATCGTAGTTGAAACGGGACCGCCAGACAAGGAGTCGGCTGTCCCGCTTCCATTATTGTGATGCGATCACCATCTTGGCGGTCGGGAAGTGTATTTTTTCTATTGCGGCTTGTGCTGCGGGCTGCAGCACAAGCCTCAATAGAATAAATACACTTTTAGAACATTCATTCACGTTGTGGCAGGCACCATGCAGTGCATGCCACACGATGCATTGATGTTTGGGCGCAATCCATGGTGGGACAGGGGGCTGCTAGGGGCCCCCAACAATACTTTGACAGCCTTTTAATGTCAGAAAGGCCAAAATGGAAAGGTTGTTGAAAATGGACATCATAATCCTGACTGCGTTGCCTGAGCAGGCAATGCCGCCATTTGGGAATTATCTGTCTGACCAATGCCCCCAAGAGATCTCTGATCCTGTCGGAGGCGCCAGTCTTTCTCCCAGGCTGCATCGGTCTGACAACCGCATCGTAATGCGGAGGTCGGACCACTGAGTCCGATTGTTGGACGGACCGACACTGACAGGCTGTCGGCGGTAATCCGCCCTACATCGTAATGGGCCCCACAGTGTGTGGAGATTATCATGGTGAAATCCATACAGTGATAGCCATGATACTTTCCCAGGTGATAGTAGGCTCTACAAATGTGTATAAATAACACAATTTAGTGTGAAGAAATAATGATATTCAAGTCCTCACAGAGATAGTGTGTGATTATAGTGATGTTCAAGTTCCCACAGAGATATTGTGTAGTTATTGGAATGTTCACTACAGGAATAGTGGGTGGATACTGGGATGTTCAAGTCCTCACAGCGATAATACGTGGTTATTGGGATGTTAAAGATCTCACAGAGCTAGTGTGTAAAGGTAAGCATGTTCAAGTTCTCACAAAATAGGGTAAAGAGATAATGCTCAAGTCTCCACACCAATAGTGTGTGCAAAACCAAACCAGCAGCTGTTACAGACATCAGTTGGAGCTCTCAAATACCAGTCTGCAAAAATAGACACTCAGATTAAGCTATTAAATACCATGGCAGTCTTCATTTCTGAGAATGATACAAAGATTTCAAATTTAAACAAACTCCTAATCAAAGCTCAAAAAACAGCAGGAATTACATGACTGACCGTCTCCTGCACCTGCTCTCTGATTCTGGATAAACTGAAATCATTCTCTTTGGTCCTAGGCGATATTCTCTATGACTTTAAGAAGGCTTTGCAGCCTGAAAGCCCGGCAAGTGCTCTTAAATTAGATACTACCCAGGTCTCTTAAACCTCAAAGGGTCTCCTACAGGCCGCACTTCCTCCAGCACATGAGGTCAAAAAGTTCATGCCCAGGGGCAGTCAAAGTTCAGCACACCAGGCATTATACACCCGCACAAGCTCCATAGCTCCGTCAGAGAGCACCTTGTCAGCATCAGCAAACCACATCCTCATAGACAGTCTCACCCCTGGATAAAGTAGTGCAACCATGTATGTGTACTATGGTATACTAACTGCCCCAGACATACCAGCAGAGGGCCCACGGAGGAAAAATCAACGCAAGGCACGAAAGCAGCAGGCTAACTTTGCCACACAGAAAAATATCTACATGTTTTTCTATAATTCAAATTGCAATCCAAATCTATCTCTGTTTTCCCTTTCCCTAACTATCTCCCATTACATCTTCCTGTGGTTAGCATTCTGTATTTGCCTGTCTTTCTCAGGCTTTCCCTCACTGTTTCTCACCCTCCATGTCGCCCCTTTGCAGGTTTTTTTCTGTCTTTTTCTCGCACTATCTCTCCATGTCGTTATCTCTGTCTGTCTTTTTCCATCTTTCTCTCAGCATCTCTTGCTGTCTTTCTCTGTCTTGCTTGATCTTTCTGTTCATATCCATATCTCTTTATTTTTCTGGACTTTCCATGCGTTCATGTATCTGTCTTTGTTTTTCTTCCCTGTCTCTCTGGCTATCTATCCTTGTCTTTCTGCCCCTCTTCCTAGCATTTTCAGTCTCTGTCTTTCCATGTCTGCCCAAGACTTTCTCTCTGTCTCTTCTGTATCTCTCTCATCTCTCCTTTTATCTTTTTCTGTCTTCCCTGTCTTTTTATACTTGTCACTCTCACACTCCCCCTGACCTTTCTCTCTACCTCTTGCTGTCTCCCTCCCCACCCCTCCTTCTCCTTCTCTGACATTATATGTCTCTTTCTATGTCTTGTTTCTCTCCCTCAATGCCTGTTTCTTTCTCGTGCTCCCCGTCTCTCCCTTTCCTAGGTCGTTCTTATTATAATCGACAAATTACAAATATGTTGGCACTATGCGTGTTATTTTTTGCAGCCTATTTTTAATGAAATGCTTCAGCTGTGAACATCATTATTTGGCTTTGCCTTTTAAATAATTGCTGTTGTGTCAAGTGTAGTCCGTATCTGCAGGGGATTTTGTTGTTGTAATACTGCCTTCTGTCCTTGCATAGGCGCGGAATGTAGAGATGTAGACATTTCACCCTCTTACATCTCAAATATGCTTTCCTGCATTTATAAATGTTGTATGCAAATTATCCTCTTACCTCCTATACCACACTATTTCTACTTCCTCGTATATTCCACATACTAAACCTCCAATTCCCCCTTTTTTCCTGCTTCCACCTCAGCTCGTTCCATTTTCTCCGTCTTCCTTCATTTGAGAGGCTCCCTATGTTTTACATTCTCATATTAAACTCTCCAAGTCTTCAATTCTCTCTTTTAAAAGACCCTTCCTTCTCCCCTTTTGACCATTAAACGTCCCAGTCTCCAGCCCTTCCCAGCATCTGTCCATTTGTAGCGCACATTACCTTCAGTGTGAGCACCTTCTAGGCTACAAAATATATCGATGTTCAGCTTGTGAATGAATCTGAGAGACATTGGTCTCTTTTACTAAGTGCAAACAACCGAGTCAGCTGTAGACATGAGCACAAGGAATTCTTTGTGAATGTCGATGTACGAGACGAACACAGGCACATTTAAATATACTCTGCGCCTTAACCTTACAGATATTGCTTTATTGCTTTTAATGTAAATCGCTTTCGAGCTGGAGGTTACAATCAGTCAGCCTCTTTTTGGAGGCCTTAGCCCCATCCGTGCTGCAGTCAGGGTCTCAGATCAGTGACACCTGATGCCCTTGGCTTCACAAAGGTGTTTCTATGCACAGGGCCCATCCCCCAGTCTGCAGCCTAAACTGACTTCAGGAGATTCTGGCGCACTGGCCTCTTGACATGCTAATGGCCCTTTTGTTATGCGCAGGTGTGTGTTTGCATGGGGGTCGCTGCCCATCCCCAAGTCAAGCCTTGAACTTCCTCTCAAAGCAGAGAATATTAGCATCTTCAATGGTGGACTGAGGGAAGGGGTTTGTGCACAGCATGAAGCGCAAAAAAGACGGCTAACTTGCTTTAACTACCTTTCAAATGCAGTGTGAAGAAAGATTCCCTCTTTAAACAAGAAAATCTAAGTTTCATAGCAATATGCGTTCACGTTTATATCTACAAAAACTATGATAAATGCAAGAGTTTATATAACAGACTCTTCTGAAATTGGTAATTAGTTTAAGAGGAGACTCACATTTTAAAAACATACTTTACATATCGCATTTCCTTTTCAAGATACACGACTTCAGTGTCAAGGTTCCTCCTATTTAAAGGCTTGTGATAAATAGAAAATGTTTCTTAATGGAAACAGGGGGCCCAGAGGCTCTAGGTGTGAACACAGGTTAAGCCAAGCATTGAACACAGTTTTGAAACAGAAATGGGATGTGCAGAATAACGTAAGCGCGAAATTTATTGGAAGCACATTTATGTTTTCTATAGAGTACAATATATTTATTTTGAGCACACTTTTACTCTGAGAGGTAAAAGTAATATTTTGAACAGAATTTGATGAACATTTCTTCAGCAAAGGCACATTTTCTAGAAGCACTGTAACGTGTCCCATAGGCAAAATTGCATTTAAATGTTACGAGTTTTCCTTAATTTTAAATATGTCTGTTTTTTGTTTTCGTCATAATTTGTTAAACTCAACAATTTTTTCCTCCACTGAAATGTTTCTGAAGTGGCCCTGAGTGCATGCTCTTACCATCGGGGTCATTAATTCAGCCAGCAGTCCTGCCTAATACTGCACAGGTAGATGACCTCCTTTCTGGACATGAAAAGTGCCACAGGAGACTCTTCAACATCAATTGTATTAGTAAAGCAAAAAATAAATCAAATCCTGGCTGTTACCTGAAAACATGTTTACCCAGCTAATATATTATTTGAGAGCACATACAGAACGATGAATGTTTGCAACCAACATTCTGTTTTACTTCCTCAACAAAGTAAAGCTTGTTGACTGAAATGGGTTGCTTAACAAACTGTCAAAGGTCGTGAAATATGGGTAAATGTATTTTCAGATTATGGTTAAGAATAGAGAGAAAAGAAAATAGGCCCTGAGATGCATATACCTCTTTCACTGAGCTCCCTTTTACTGTACATCTGCCATCTAGGCATAGGGAAACCTTCTTTAATTGGAAACTAACTTTTTGCATGATCATCCCCCAATGTTTTGGACTGATGTTGCTGGTTTTTCTACTCTGAGAGTGCAGTGATTCCTGCTAACCATACCTCAGTGCCAACACCGTATAAAATTAATGTTCAATTGGCCATCCCTAATTGGTATAAGCTAACTTACTTATAGGTCCGTGGTATATGGTACCATAGGGACCCAGGGCATGTAACTTAGAGAGCCCACCAGGACGGCGACACTGATTGTGTCACTCTGAGTGTGACATAGTACACAATGGCTCCCAGCCAGTCACCGCAGCCTGGAAGGGCAGTTTGAAAACTGCTTGTTCGACTTTGCCATTTAAACTGACTGACTGACTGACTTGGTATTTCTAAAGCGCACTACTGCTGAGGCGTCTTGGCGCTGAGATAAAGTGCAGGCTAGTGCAGCGTGTCGGGTTAGCATTGAGAGAAAAGCCATGTTTTTATTTGCTTCCTGAAAAGTGGCCTGCTTGGATGAAGTCGGAGTAGTATAGGAAGTAAATTCCACAATTTAGCTGCTAAGTGTGAAAAACGCTTTCCCTCCCACCTTACTCTATTTATCTTGGGGCATAACACCAATCCAGTATTTGAAGATCTGAGACCACGTGATGGTTCGTAGCAAAGGAAGAGGGCTTGTAAGTCATAGGCCTCTCCTCCGTGGATGGCTTTGTGGACTATACACAAGGCCTTAAAATCCACCCGTCGTTTAACAAGAAAGCCAGTGTAATTGTTTTATGCCGGCAGATGTGGAATGGTGCTTAGGAAGATTAAGCAATACTCTTACGAACGCGTTTTGTAGCGATTGAAGTTTGGAGAGCTAGGCTACACCAGCTCCCAAATATAGAGCATTACAGTAGTCCAACCTCGACAGTACTAAGGCTCCGACCACCGTTTTCCTCAGTGAAAAAGGGATAAAGGGTAGGATCTTGTAGAGGACCTTTAAGGTGAAAAAACAGGCTGAAGACACCTGTTTTATCTGTGAGGTAAGAGTGAGGTCTTTGTCTATCAAAACACCCAGGTTTCTGGCTTTGGGTGCCGGCACCAGGCAGATTCCAGCTTCAGGGGTCCACCATAGTTTGCTCCACACGGATGGTTTTGTACCAAATTCTATGACCTCGGTTTTTCCCGTATTTAGTTTAAAAAAATTACAGTTCATCCAGATGATCAGGTCTGTGATGCAGTTTCGAAACCGTTCTGCCGTTGCATCTACAATGTGTGTCACAGACACCACTAACTGTGTGTCATCAGCGTAGGACACAAGCGAAAAGCCATGGTTCTTTATCAATCTGGCTAAGGGAGCAACATAGATGTTAAACTTAGTGGGGGACAATGCCGAGCCCTGAGGGACTCCACTAGGAAGAGTGAACAAATGTGACTTGAGTCCGTTCCAGTGAATTAACTGCTCCCTGTCTGACAGGAATGATGATAGTAGGGTCAGGGCCTTTCCACTGATGCCGACCTCCTGCAGCCTTCGTGTCAGTACTTTGTGGTCCAGTCTAGGGCCTTCTCTTGGATTCTGGCTTCTTGGAGGCGTGTCTTTAGTGTGCGGTGGCAGACCGTGTCGAAGGCGGCTGACAGGTCCAGGAGGATGAGGGTTGATGTTTCGCCGTTGTCTAGTTGGATCCTGATGTCGTCTGTGGCGGCGATGAGGGCTGTCTCGGTGCTGTGTTTTTTTTGGAATCCGGACTGGGATGAGTCTAGGACGTCGAGGTAGCGGGTCAGTTGCATGTTGACGATTTTCTCGATGCCCTTCGCTGGGAACGGGAGCAGGGAGATGGGCCGGAAATTCTTGAGGTCCGCCTTGGGCTTCTTGAGAAGGGCATTGATTTCGGCGTGCTTCCAGCTTTCTGGGAATGTAGCTGTCTCGAAGGAGATGTTGATTACTTTCCGTAGTGGGGGTGCGATGGCTGTGTCTGCTTTGTTGAATATGTGGTGTGGGCAGGGGTCTGACGGTGATCCTGAGTGGATGTAGTTCATGGTCTTACGTATTTCGTCATTGTTGACGTTGGTCCAGGAGGTCAGGCGGTTGATGCGGGTGGTGTTCGTAGGGGGGGGTGGAATCTGACAATGTCGGGGTGGTTGTGGTGGTGTTGAAGCTGTCGTGGATGTCAGCGATCTTGCGGTGAAAGAAGGTGGCCAGCGAGTCGCACAGTTCTTGTGAGGGTGGGATGTCGTTGGCGTTGCCGTTGCCGCTGGGGTTGGAGAGTTCCTTCACGATGCTGAAGAGCTGTTTGCTGTCGTGTGCGTTGTTGTCCAGGTGGGCTTTGAAGGAGGATCTCTTGGCTAATCTGATGAGATGGTGATGTCTGCGGGTGGCGTCCTTGTGGGCTGCGTGGCTGTCCGGTGTTCGTTCGTGCAGCCATTTCTTCTCCATTTTCCGGCATACTCGTTTGGAAGTCTGGAGTTCTTCGGTGAACCAGGTGGCTTTCTTGCTGGTGCGGCTGTTGGAGGGTTTCTTGAGCGGGGCGAGGGTGTTGGCGCAGTCGTTGATCCACTGTCTGAGGTTGCGGGTGGCGGTGGCTGGATTGGTGAGGTCGGTGGGTGGGTTCTGGGCGAGGGTGGTGGCTAGCTGGTCTTCGGTGATTTTGTTCCAGCAGCGGCGGAGCAGCTGTTGGGTGTGGTGGTGCGTGATGGACTTCTTGTAGGTGAAATGGATGCAGCGGTGATCCGTCGAGTGGAGTTCAGTGGTGCGGTCGAAGGAGACGTGGGTGCTTGTGGAAGAAGATGGGGTCAAGCGTGTGGCCGGCGGCGTGGGTGGGAGTGGTGACGAGTTGTCTGAGGCCGAGGTTGGCGAGGTTGACGATTAGGGTGGCGGAGTTGGCGTCGTTGTTCTCGAAGTTCAGGTCCCCGAGGAGGATGCAGTCTGTGGAGGCGAGTGCGTGGATGCTGACGAGGTCGGCGATGGAGTCGCTGAACTGTGGTCGGGGTCCTGGGGGTCTGTAGACTAGTGTTCCTCGAAGGGTGGCGTTGGGGTCAGTGTGGATCCGGAAGTGCAGGTGTTCGGCGGTGCTGAGGGTGGCGTTTGAGTCGGTGGAGACCTTGAGGCTGGACTTGTGGACGATGGCTATTCCTCCTCCAGTTCGGTTGGTGCAGTCTCTGCGGGCGATCTTGTAGCCGCCCGGGACGTCTATGGGGATGTCGGGGGCCGAGGAGTCGTTCCACCAGGTCTGGGTCAGGAAGGCAACGTCTGGGGTGGAGGTGTCGAGCAGGTCCCAGAGCTTGACGGCGTCTTTGCGTGCAGAGCGTGTGTTTAGGAGTATGCAGCGGAGGTGGTTGGGTCCGGTCCTTGGTGGTTGGGTGGCACTGTCGCAGATGAAGCTGCAGGTGCGGCAGGAGAAAGGTCCGTGGGTGCGTTTGGGGCGGCCTGGAAGCAGCTGCGGTCTCGGCCGGCATTGAGTGTGTGGAGGGTGCTGGCATCATACCGGAGTCTGGCGTCGTGGCGCTCGCGTGGGCTAGGGTATCTGGCGCTGGGCGCGGTCCAGGCTCAGACGGGCTTGCCTTAGGTGCGCCTTAGACGCGCGTCTGCTGTGCAGTCGCGCAGCGTCTGGCATATATGGGGAGGTGGGAGGGAGGAGCAGCTGGGAGGCGGGAGGTGGGAGCAGCGAGTGGGCAGGGGCGGGGCCACAGGGGGCACAGCGGCGGGGAGACGAGTGGTACAGAAAGCAAAATTGGGCACAGAGAGGGGAAAACAGAGGCACAGAGCAAAAAAACGGGGCACTAAGGAGGGGGAAGAACGAGTAGCACAGGAAGCAGAGAAAAACGGGTCACAATGGAGGGGGAACAAAATGAGTGGCACAGAAGCACAGAAAACGGAGGATGGGCACACTTACCAGTGCGTCTTAGCAGCGGCAGCAGGGGCACACAGGCGGAGCTGAGTGGAGGGGGAGCGACCTACCAGGAGGGTCCAATTTTCCAATTAGATTGAAAGATCCCGGAACTTGTGATGTGGTTTAACAGCGGCATCAGAGAGACAGTGATCTCCTCTGTGAACAGATGAAGAATATGAGGGGGGACAAGGATCAAGTGGGGACCCAGATTTAATTTGAAGCAGGAGGTCTTGTACCTTTTCTTTCTCTAAAACAGAGAATTGAGTGAGACTTCCTTGTGGAGCCTTCTCTAAGTTTTCCCCCTGATAGATAGTCCCGTCTACATCAACTGAATTTGCACGTTCGTTGTAGACGTTCTGAACTTTGCTTTGAAAAAACCTAGCCAGATTGTTCACAAAGTTTTGATCCATTGCAAATACAACATCTCTTGGACAAGTAGAGATTGACTTTTTTGAGTGAAATAGGCTGTTTTTGTGTGTTTTATGGCGGTCTTATTCCTCAAGAGCTAGACAATAGTCCTTCCTATGGCTAGAGCTATCGTCAGTTCTCCAGGTGCGTTCTTTGCGCCTACATTTGATTTTGATTGTCTTTAGATAGAGTCGAGTACCAGGGAGATGATACCTGCCTCCCTCTAGAGTGCTTAATAGTTTCTGGTGCCAATCTATGAGCTGCCTGACTGAGCCATTTATCAAAATTGATAGCTGCCACACTAGGGTCAGTCAAAATTGGGGGCTCCTCTTGCAGTGTTTTGATCAATTTGGTTTGTTGTACCGACTTCCAAGCATGAGATTTGACCAGCATAGGTCTATTCCTGCGAGCAAGCTTAGTGTAAGGAATTTTGATATCAAAATTGACTAGAAAATGGTCAGACCAGGATAATGGCAACACGGTCTTTACTACAATATCTTTATTATTAGTAAATATGGCATTTAAGGTGTGACCAGCTTGATGAGTGGGCTCTGAGACGATCTGCTTCAGCCCAAAGCTGTCTAGCGTGTCTATCAGAAATGACGTGCCATGGTTGTTAGCCTCTAGGTGAAAATTCAGGTCACCTAATATTGTAACAGAGGCGGAGTCCAGGAAGGAGTCCAGGTGAGTCTGTAGGGATTTAGTAAAAAATGTGCTGGAGCCTGAGGGTCTGTATAGGAGTAACCACGGGAAAAGTTCCAAATTGTTCTCTTTAACACTAAATGAAATCGCCTCAGCATCCAGAGTTGGCTCAGGCGTGATCCTCACCATATAACAGGATCTGTGAATCAACGCTATTCCCCTCCTTTTGCTCCTACCCTATCGCAGTTTGCAACAAGATAGCCCACAGGGATCGTCGCATTCCAATCTAGCTCACTGGCTTCATTGGCCCAAGTTTCCGTAAAGAAGACCAAGTCAGGATGTCTTGTTTGGATCAAACACTCGAAGTCATGTTTCTGTTTGGCCATTGATCTGGTGTTAAGTAGGATGCAGCTTAATACTTTTGGGTTATTGTTAAAGGCAATTTGAGTAGTGGTTGCAAATGAGAACTGGATATTATTCTTCAAGATACCTACCCTATATACATGTTTTATACTATAATCCAGGGCCCTTAGTCCACACACATTACACCATGAGGGACTACCATTGGTTATGTCCAACTTCCATCTATTGGTAGAGCACTCACCCGTATTTAGGCTAATAAGTTTGCTTCGCAACGGTGGCATATAGATCGTACAGGGGTTCTGGCGCTGCTCACGCTCCGGGCGCCGACGGGCGCAGATGGGCTTGCCTTCGGCACGGCGCTAGCGCTCCCGCTGTGCGGTCTCTGTATCCGGTGTTTTTTTCTGGTGAAGGGAAGTGGGCTGTAAACAAATGAGGCAGCTAGAATGCTGACTTCAGTTCGGGTCCGCTCTGACAGACAGGCACCAAGTAGCAAAATGCAGAGGGCAGTACATTTTAAAAAGTTTTACAATACACAAAATCAAATAACACAGTTGAATTAAAATTCAGCAAACAGACCAGCGCTCGCTAAACACGCAGCCTGCTTGCACTTTGTCATACACTACATCGGCAAAGGCCCCAGTTACCTTAACAATATATAAATATCCTCTTAAGGAAGGTCAACAGATCACTAAGTCAGGGAGCAATATATTAATAAGTTAGACATGTTCTAACAGTAAAACTTCCAAATTGTCTTTTTACTGTGGAAAGGCTAGTATCCCCATTGGTTACTACAGAGTTACAGGCTGACATCTCAGCCCTCATAACTTCTGAATGGGAATACTAAAATGGGAACTTCAAGGTACCAAATCAACTGTGGCATTAAACCGACTAAATGATCAAGTCAGATTTAATGTCACTTTTAAGGAAAAACAACTTTTAGAAAGTTGCCACTCTATTGCCCAGTTTATTCAGTGGCCATTCCCAGTTGCTGGCCCCCAGAAGGACTTCTGCCTGCACCACTCTCCACCACCCTACTCTATTCACTCATGCCACTCTACTCTACTCTACGCCACTCTCTCCCACTCTGTACCACGCGACTCTACTCCATTCTATACCACTCCTCTCTATGCCACACCACACCACTATGTCCCCACAGAGAAAGTGTGTCATTATAGAGATGTCGAGGTCCCCACAGAGATAGTGTGTGATTATAGACATGCCCAGGTCCCCACAGAGATAGCGTGTGAATATAGAGATGTTGAGGTTCCCACAGAGATGGTGTGTGACTATAATATTACCACGGTTGCCAAAGAGAATATGTGTGATCATAGACATGCCCAGGTCCACTCAAAAACCTACACCCACCTAAACCCCAAATATTCACTTGCCACCCAAAAACCCATACCCACCATAAACAAGCATTTGCAATGCAATAGGTCTCGCATTTACGCAAGTTTGAGCTATTGGCATTGTAAATAACAATGCCTTTTATTTATGTTTTACAAACAGACACAAAAATAAAAGGCATTGTCATTTATAATGCCAATAGCTCAAACTCGCGTAATTACGAGACCTATTTCATTGCAAATGCTTGTTATTTTATTCGTCCTTCACCAGCAGGATTTACCTTTAATAAGGAGAGGGGTAGAAAGTCTTTCCTCTAATGGCCCCTTCTCCATCAGGCCGTCGGCGGAAGCTTTCCATCGATTGAGCCTACAGCGGCTCCGTCAACGGAAGCTGATAGTCTACCCAAGTCTAAATAAGGTGGAAGGGGCAAGGCTTTGGGGGACAGGGTATTCCGCCACATCTGTGACAGAGTACGCTGTCTGCACAATTGTAAATCAGCACCTTAGTAATAAGTTTGTTTCTCTGCAAAGCGTTATGCCTATTCATCCTTTCATTCTTCCAGTGCTGATATCAAGACTACTGACTTAAATAAAAGAGAGCTTTTTTAACACAATATACACCTGTTGTGATGTGTAGTGTGTCTGTAATATTGCAATGGGTTGCATTACAACAGTTACAGGTGACTCACAGAGCGGTGCAAAGTCAAACTATCAGGGGAGACGATGTGGTCCGTCGGCTAGACTGCCAACTTTGGTGCTGGAAACAAGGGTTCCAGCCTCGGGGTTGCGTCCACATCCTGCGATTCTGGGCAAAACACTTAATCTCCCTGTGCCAGTGTAAATACGGTGCTCGTGTAAAGCGCTCCGATACCTTTGGGTCGAGTTCGCGCTATATAAATATGCAAAAAAACAAAAGGCCTAGATTGCTTGGTGGGTCGATGATTTTTTCGGAATAGCATTTAAAACGGCTTCCATACAGCGCTACACACAACACATAATTGCATTATCCCATTGACATCTGCTTCATTACAGTTCGGCTCAGCAGCTTATTTGTATTAACAAACACCACAAGACGCGCGTTGCACTGCCACCCTCGAGCGCGGAGAGATCACCTGTTGCACGGGTCCTGTCGCTGGCGCGAGCTTGGCCGGAGCCTGCAAAAAAGCACTTCCTATCCTTCCCTTTAACGTTCGCCCTTGCGTGCGTAAACAGATAAAACGTGTCAGTCGCCGGGGCCTCTTCACTGCCAAAAAAAAAAGCAAAACAGAAAGCAGCTCCGGGCTGGGGAGGAGACCTGGGAGGCGAGGGCTGCCCGCGCATGCGCAGTACCTGTTACTTTCGCGTGCAGCCGGTGTGGGAGCTGAAGTCCCGGGTCCCAGGAGGGGGCCCGGGTGAAGAGCGGCAGATAGCAGTGCGGGGCTCCCATGCATAAGGAGAGAGCCCCGCGTCGTGCTGGCAGTAGTGGAGCTGGAGTGCTCCGGAAGCCGCCGTTCAGAAGGATTCCCCCCGCAGACCGGGTGAGTGGGATTCTCCATATGTAGAAAGTGAAACTAAATGCTGGCTTGCGAGGGAAGAGGGACAGGAGATGTGCACGCCGCGTGGCTGTAGGCGCATACACCAACTCAAATCCGCCAAAAGCCTGCGCGTGCACATCTCCTGTCCCACTTCCGAGGCAAGTCAGCAACAATAGATCTCGCCGAAAGCAGCGCTTCGCGCTGCGTTCGCAGGCGAGACCTAAAAATCCCTAGAGACCCATACAAACACTGAACCTTCAATGCTTCATTACCACCTAAAAACCCATACCAGTCCTAACCCCTAATTGTTCCCTTTCCACCCAAAACCCATGCCCACCCTAAATCCTAAAAAATCCCTTTCCACCCAAATACCCACACCCACCCTAAACCTTAAAAATTCCCTTGTGACCCAAAAACCCATAAACACTGTAAAATCTACAATATACCTTGCCACCAAAAATCTCACACCCACCCTAAACACTATGGCCCGATTCTGATGCGGTTAGGAAAGCATTCCCACCTAGGGTCCGATTACGATGCGGTTAGGAAAGCCTCCTAATGGCATTTGCTCTTTCCAAATCGGATTGGGAACGTGTCTTCCCGACCGAGGGCCAGATTATGATGTGGTTAGGAACATAGGCTCCCATAGAAGTCAATGGGAGTCCAACCAAATCGTATCTGGAAGCATCTGGATGCATCATAACAAGTCGGTCGGACTCTCCCGATTCCGAGTTGGTTGGAAACCAATTACAAACCGATTCCATCAGGAAGATTTCCTAACCGCATCAGAATCAGGCCCTAAGCATTCCCTTGCCACCCATAAAACCCATACCCACCCTAAACCGTAAAAAAGCACTTACCATACAAAAACCTACACCCACCCTAAACCCTAAAAATGCACTTGCCTCCCAAAAACCCATACCCACCCTGAAAAATCCCTTGTCACCCCAAAACCCATACAAACACTACACCTAAACGATTCATTACCACCCAAAAACCCATACCCACCCTAAACGCAAAAGAATTCCTTACCCCCAAAAATCCATACCCACCCTAAATCCTTAAAATTCTCTTATCACCCAAAAACCCATAACCACCCTAAACCATAACATTTCCCTTGCCCCCAAAAATCCACATCCACCAAACCTTAAAAATTCACTTGCCACCCAAAAATCATACCCACCGTAAACACTAAACAATCCCTTGCCAATCAGAAATCCATACCCACCCTAGAAATAAAAATTCCCTTGCCACCCTAACCCTTAACAAATCCCTTGCCACCCATACCCACCCTAAGCCTTGAACATTCCCTTACCACCCAAAAAAAATGATACTCACACTAAACCCTAAAAATTCCTTGTGACCCGAACCCCCAAAAATCCCTTACCACCCAAAAACCCATACCTACCCTAACCTTAAACTCCCTTGCCTGTCAAAAACCCATACTCACCCTAAACCCATAAAAGGTCACTGGCCACTCAAAAAAATTAAACCCAACCTAAACCCAAAAAAGTACCTTACCACCCAAAAACACACATCCACTCTAATCTCTCAAATAATCCCCTTATCAGACAAAAACCCATACCCACCCAAAACCATACATTTCCCTTGCCCCCCAAAAATACATACCCACTCTAAACCTGAAAAAAATCATTTGCCACTTAGAACCCCACACCCATCTTAAACACTGAAAAATACCTTACCACTCAAAAACCTACACCTATCCTAAACCCTAAAAATTCACTTGCCTTCCAAAAACCCATACCTACCCTGAGAAATCCTTGCCACACAAAAACCCATACAAACACTACACCTATGATTCATTACCACCCAAAAAACCCATACTCAGCCTAAACGCTAAAAAATCCCTTACCACCCAAAAATCCATACCCACCCTAAACACTAAAAATTCCCTTATCACCCAAAAACCTATACCCACCCTAAACCCTAACATATCTCTTGCCTCCAAAAATCCACATCCACCCTAAACCTTAAAATTTCCCTTGTCACCCAAAAAACCATACCCACCATAAACCCTAAAAAATCCCTTGCCAATCAAAAACCCGTACCCACCCTAAAAATAAAAATTTCCTTGCCACCCTAAACCCTAACAAATCCATTGCCATCTAAAGACCCATACCCACCCTAAGTCCTAAACATTCCCTTACAACCCCAAAAAATGATACCCATGCTAAACCATAAAAATTCCTTGCAACACTAACCCCAAAAATTACCTTACCACCCAAAAACCCATACCTACCCTTAAAAAATCCCTCACCTCCCATACCCACTCTAACCCCATTAAAATTCACTGGCCACTCAAAAGACCATACCCAACCTAAACACAAAAAGTTACCTTAACACCCAAAAATACACATCCACTCTAATCCATAAACATTCTCTTATCATCAAAAAACCCATACCCATCCAAAACCATGAATTTACCTTGCCCCCCAAAACTCCACACCCGCTCTAAACATTAAAAATTCCTTTGCCACTTAAAAACCCACAGCCATCCTAAATACTACAAATTCCCTTGTCACCCAAAAACCTATATCCACACTAAACCCTAAAAAGTACCGTGCGCCTAAAAACCCATACCCACCCTAAAATTTCCATTGCCACCCAAAAATCCATACATATTCCAAAAGAAAATCCCTTACCACCAAAAAAACCATGCCCACCCTAAACCATAAAACTCCCTTATTATCCAAAAACCCATACCCACCCAAAACCATGAATTTACCTTGCTCCCCCCAAAATGCCACACCCGCTCTAAACATTAAAAATAATTTTGCCACTTAAAAACCCACACCCATCATAAATGCTGAAAATTCCCTTGTCACCCAAAAACCTATACCCACACTAAACCCTAAAAAGTAACGTACCCACCCTAACCCGTAAAATTTCCATTGCCACCCAAAAATCCATACATATCCCAAAAGAAAATCCCTTACCACCCAAATGCCCACACCCACCCTAAACCCTGAGTATCTCCTTGCCAACCAAAAAAACCCATACCCACCCTAAACAATAAAAATCCCTTTTCACTTAAAAACCTATACTCACCCTAAACCCAAAAAATTCCCTTACCAATCAAAAACCCACACCAACCCTAAACCCTAAAAATCCCTTTTGTGATTCAAAATCCAATACACACCAGAAACCCTACAAAATCCCTTGCCACCAAAAATACCACACCCATCCTAAACGCTAACGTTCTTTTGAAACCCATAAAACCCATTCCCTTTAAACCCTAAAAATCCCTTACCCTCAAAAACCTACACCCACCTAAAACCCCAAAATTCACTTGCCACCCAAAGCCCCATACCTACCATAACAAAATCCCTTGTGACCCAAATACCCATACAAACACTAAACCTTAAATGATTTATTACACCTAAAAAACCCATACCAGCCCTAAACCCTAAATTTTCCCTTGCCACCCAAAACCCTTTCCCACCCTACAAAATCCCTTTCCATACAAATACCCACACCCACCCAAAACCTTCAAAATTCCCTTGCCACCCAAAAACCCATACACACTGTAAAATCTACACTACCCCTTGCCACCAAAATTCTCACACCCAACTAAACACAAAAAAATTCCCTTGCCACCCATTCAAACACATATCCACCCTAAAACCTAAATAAATCACTTAGCACTCGAAAACCTACACCCACTCTAAACCCTAAAAATTCACTTGCCTCCAGAAACCCATACCCACCCTGAAAAATCCCTTGCCACCAAAAAACCCATAGAAACACTACACCTAAACAATTCATTACCACCCAAAAACCCATGCTCGACCTAAACCCTAAAACATTCTTTACCACCCAAAAATCCATACCCACCCTAAAAATTCCCTTATCACCCAAAAATCCATACCCACCCACTACCATAACATTTCCCTTACCCCCAAAAATTCATACCCACCATTAACCTTAAAAAATCCCTTGTCACACAAAAATCCACACCCACCCTAAACCCTAAAAAATCCCATGCCAATCAGAAACCCATACCCACCCTAGAAATAAAAATTCCCTTGACACCCTAAACCTTCACAATTTCCATGCCACCCAAAAACCCATACCCACCGGTAACATTCCCTTACCACCCAAAAAAACGATACTCAAGCTAAACCCTAAATATTCCTTGTGACCCTAACCCTGAAAAATCCCTTAACACCCAAAAACCCATACCTACTCTAAACTTAAAAAATCCCTCGCCTCCCAAAAACCCATACCCACCCTAACCCCATAAAAATCACTGGCCACCCCAAAAACCATACCCAACCTAAACCTGAAAAAGTACCTTACCACTCAAAAGCACACATCCACTCTAATCCCTAAAAATTCCATTAACAACCAAAAACCCAAAGCCATACATGTTCCTTGCTCCCCAAAAATCCACACCCACTCTTACCCTTAAAATTCCTTTGCCACTTAAAAACCCACACCCATCCTAAATGCTAAAAATTCCCTTGCCACCCAAAAACGTATACCCACACTAAACCCTAAAAATTCCCTTGCACCTAAAAAGCTATACCCACCCTAAGCCCTAAAATTGACTTTGTCACCCATCACTTTGAGAAGCAATTGCTGAAGGCTTCAAGCTTCATACTGTTCAGGTTATGTTGGAAAGAGTTGTCCTTGGCAATAGAGTTTTTACATTAGCTATTTAATTGAATTGTAGCATGTATTTTATAGTGGTGAGCCCTAGGAAGTGCTGGTTATCAAGGTGATGGAGCTGCAATTTTAGGGCATACAATAGTTCCAGAGTAAGGCCACCTTCATGAGTCATTGTTGACAGATAACAAGTGAGCCCATTTCTTCAATGCTGATGTGACTCTGTAGGGAAGATTTAGCAACACTTTGTACTGCTGCAAAATTGCACAAAGAGTTAAATAAGTATTTACTTTCCAGTGCAAAACTTTATTGTGCGGGAGAGTAGCCCTTAAAGTAACACAAACGGTCCTTTGAGTTGCTTCGAATGACCAACCCCAGGAGCTAGCCTGTGGGTGGCACATGGTCTTCAGCACTGCTAAGATCCCTAGGTGAAACAACAAATATGTAAGCCCAACCTTTGAGCGCATGTCTGTAATAAAATGTGGCTCAGTCTGTGCTACATTAAAGCGATAGAGGCATACATCACTAAGGTGCATCTTCCCTGCAGATGCACTAAATACGTTCCCTAGCAAACAGCTGAATGCAATACTATAACAAAAACTTTAACCTGACATTTGGTAAAGGTTTGACAATAAATTAAACTCATCTAATACAATAAGCTGCTAAATAAAGTTGAATTCTGGCAAGTTTTCAATATCCACCCTGGACCTTTTAAAAAAATGTTCCAGCCTAACCAGATTCATCAATGTAGCAGGGTAAAACACTACTGTGGCCAACCTATGGCACATTTCAAAACTGAATGCCTCAAAGGCCTCAGAATTAATGTATGCCAAATGCACTACATCATTGTGGAGCTTTTAGAGAATCCAGATCTAGAATCCAATTCTTTGCCTCGGAAATAATGGTAGGCATAACCATGGCCAAATATGTGTTCTTTAAGGCCAAGATTGAGTACCTCCCAAGTCATAACTGAAGCTGGAAAAACCCCATGATAGGACATTAAAGGGACACTTTTTCAATTAAACATTAGGCCCTAGAGGAAGTTTTGCTCAAACATTATACCCAAATAGCTTTACGGCCATGCAGTTTTGAATCTGTTGTAGCCTAAAAGCCAACCTACTTTGGTAGAACTATGGACAAAGTTCAATGTCTTTTTTTTTTTAATCATAGCTGTTCTTAATGTAATTTAACTCAGGAAGTCCAGGCCCCTTTGCAGACCCACTCTAGCCCTTTCAAAAAGTCAGCAAATCGTTAACACAGGGATGATATATTCTCACTGCCCATTTTTGCAGAACCTTTTGAACAACAAGCCTTCCTAGTGTGATTACTTATATATGCATCTTAATAAGAAAGCATTCAGCACACAGCCCTGGCTCATGCTGGCATGGCTATGTGTAGGTCTGAGGTAATCTCTCACCTGGGTCGGACTGGCCTATATGACAATCAGGCACTGCCTGATGGACTGGTCTAGAGGTTAGTGTGTGGGCCTGATTTATGGTTAACTGGGCCAGGTTTACTCTTGTCTTTCACATGAATTTAAAGGTTGCCAGTGCTGTACCATAGATGTCATGTTAGACATGGATATCTGAGAACAATAGTCGAATGGCTGGGCCACAATTCTACATTGTACTCAGAATTGTGTTGCATACAATCTGACTATATGCTAAACACAACACTTAATTCATTTAAATGCAGAAAACTTTAACGGTTTCAGAGATATAATACAATTTAAAAGACATGCCCTGATTGATATATTTCATTTGTGTTCTTTTCATGCCTTTTAGAATTCCAACACTTGATTAGAAATCCTACTGAAAATCTTGCAAAAAAAGTTTCCACCAATTTAAAATATTCATATTTCTAAACAATAGCCCCAGTTATATATGCAACAAGGTGCAAGGTGCCCTAAAATGTAAAAGCATGTAGTAGCCTCGTTACGTGTTTCCTATAGGGAGCCTCTTTAGTGCATTATATGCAAGGCCTCAGGAATAATGCAGCACGGGGGAGACCAAATTATGGTGCAGGGTTGACTAATTTATGTGGTAAGAAAATGGTAAATCATTTGGCATAGTACGACATTTTTTGTAATAGTATTCATATGTTCTCATTTTTACACGTTATCACTGACTGGACAGCGATTTCATCTCATTAGTACCAGTTTAAGACAAATACAGCATTAAACAGCGTAAAGGTGGCCACTCAACCTTTGGGAAGGGCCTTCCACTGCGTGGCAACATGCACCACAGAGTTTTAGTACGTTTTAATTCGTTTGAGATAGAAACCATTTTTGGGGGTCAAAATCTGAAGATTATGCAGCAATTGAACGATTATGTGGCAAATGTGTCAAGTCCGTAAAAATATTAAAAATGCTGCAGCCACAATATGGCATAATTCCAGTTGCTCTGATTATACCAGAGTGACTTCATGGTAGAACAGCATAAGAATTGGAAAGCCCAGTGCACTGAAAGTATTTTACTGAAAGAAATGCTGCTCTTGGAGTGCTGATGTACAGGGCTCTTTTAAGAAAAATAAACACATTTAATTGGAAAGGCCCCGCTCTAAAAAAACACAAACACTGGTATGCTGTTTGCACTTCTGCCTGCCCTGAACACACTTTTAGCCACAGTTACTGATACAGTCACTGCTTCAGGAAAAAAATGCCTTCACTTTCTATTGCGATGTGATTCTTTAGTAGGACAGCTTAGCGAAGCAAGTTTTGCTTTTTACAGAAGTCAAGGGAGGGTAAAGGGATACTGCTATGAATATGTTTATTTTTCATTGCAGAACAATCCATGATGCTATACTTGTGTGCTGTGCTTTTGTTGACATGACTCGAGTTGTTGAAATGTGACTTCAGTTTACTTACAGACACGGGCGTTGTTGCTTGGCTGGCGCAGGGGAGTGTCCAGGTCTAGGCCCTTTCTCATGGGCAGCAGCCAGGGCTGTCGCCCATTAACACCTGCTCCTGAGCCTCAAGCATGACAAAGGAAGCTCTCGCCGTGCATACCTGCAGGAGGGGGATGGGCGCCACGGAGGATGGGCTCGGAGAAAGTTTACTCTCCTCTTTGGAAGACGAAAATATACTGAAGCCTTCACAGGTTTGCAGCGACTGACGAGAGACAGTGAGAAAGGGCCTTCAGCACACCAATATGCTCACTTGGAAATTCATTCTAAAACCTATATGAATCCAAAATATTCACAAGCACATCCATAGTAAAATGCAAAAGGTTGGATTTAAAATCTGTAAATATGTTTTTAAATAATAAAATGTTTACTCCTGCACTAGCAAGAGGATATTTCTGAAAAACACACACAGCTTTTGATGTGCCTGTGATTTCTTCATGATTTTTGGCGCAGGCTTTTAGCAAGCCACTAATTTTTAAGATTCTGGATTTATTCTTTATATTCTTTAAAGTTTCGCTTTTTCGATTGCAAATTTAGGATTAAGAGCCTCAGAATGCCCCCAAAAAAGTTGAGCACCTGCAATTAAATAACTTTATAAGTAATAAACATATCTCTCAGTTTAGAAGTCCAATAAGCGGCGACACTTGGTGAAATAAACCCCTAACTAGAAATGAGGCTGTCTTGCTGAATCCCACAATTAAGGGCTAGATGTACGTACGTAGCCCTTTTTTGGTGGCAAAAGGTGTGATTGCAGAATGAGGCCTTTAACGACCCCCAAAAAGGCTTTTTGGATGTGGAAACAACAAATTGTGACTCAGTAAATGTTACCAAATCGCAATTGGGATTCCGACAAAATACCGATTTGGCATTTGGAAGGGGTGTGAATTGGAGTGGTATGTATTGATGTTTTACAACCGAATTCCGGTTGCAAAAAATTTACTTTACACAACCTTGTCAGAGGAGGCGGTAAGCCATTCGTACACAGGAATGGGTCACCAATGAACCCCATAACCTTTATAAATGTTGACAAAAACATTTTTTAGGAGTAGGCAGTTGTCTAATGGACTACCGTCTCAACTTAAAAAACAGAACCTACACGTTTCATTTTTTTTTATTGCATCCCATTTTCCTTTCAAGAAAACAGGTTGCATTTAAACAAAATGTTTTTATTTCACAGCAGCCACAGACATGGTCTGCTCACCTCAGCAGGCCGCCATACCTGTGATGGCTGCGTTCCATAGTGGATCGCAATTTGAAGCATATCTCATTAATATTCATGAGATAGGTCAAACTGCGACCCACAAGGATCGATAATTTGTGAGCTGACCTATTAGTTTGTAAGTCTGTTCGCAAATTCCTGCCCTGGGCGCAAACATTCTGTTTGCAAAGTGAGACCAATGCAACGTCATCTAGCCCTAAATCCTCAATGTATCCAATGCAAGGTGTGAGCAGCCAGTTCAGTCTTTGTTTGTTCTTTGCAGTCTGGGCTTGCAGATGTGACTAGCCCTCAGACCCCCACAGATCTAGGAATTCATCACATCACACTTTTTATAAATGTGTATAACTTTTGATTTCTGAGCGCCCAGATATGAACTTGGCAGAGAACTGCAGTCTGAGCCTGGAAGAGGCCTGCTGTATAATACACAGAGATGCAGTCTGATTTGGGCACAGGCCTGCAGTCTCAGCTCAGCACAGGACTGATGTGAGATCTGGGCATAGGGATACAGTCTCAGAAGGACAGAGGCATGCATTTGGAGATGGGCACCTTTAATCGGAGCCCGGCACTTGCCTGAAGACGGAGCGTGGCACAAAGCTGGTGTTACATCTGAACAATGTTGTAGTTTTAGCTGGTCATAGCACTGCTGCAAGTCGGATATAGCACTATAGTCTCTGTTGGGCACAGACCTGTAGTTGGAGTTGGGCACAGACATGTAATCTCGGCTAGGCAAGGATGAGAATTCTTAGTTTGGCACAGGTCTACAGTTTCAGTTATGCACAGATCTGCTGTCTTAGCTGGGCATGCGATTATAGTCTACGCTGGGCTAGGCCTGAAATTGGCCTGGGCCAGATATGCTACTTAGCTAGGCTGGAGCAGGAGCTGGTCTGGCTACTGTTGTAAGAAAGATACATTTTTCTCATTAAATGACTTGTCCCCTCTGGTGCATAAAGCCACAAATTAGCTGCATTACAGATCCCTACAAAAACGTGTCAAGAGCACATCTGGGGTGGACACACATTGTTGTGGGCTTTGTCAAAATTACCCATTTCACTATTGGTAGTACATTACGCACAGTCATGCTGGGAAACTGTCTCTTAAGTGAGAAACTAATGTCCATTAGGGGCAAAAGCCAGTATCTATAACTAACAACATTGTGCTTACAGTCCATTGGCGATACAAAACAAAATAAAGCAATTAGGTTTTACTTTTTGACATGCATCTCCTACATGTTTTCTTATTTTGAAAGTGTCATTTTTTTCTGGGGCATTGAACCCTCATGCATTAAAAGAGGTTACACTCAGGTCGCTTGATCCATTGGTCCTCCACCGATTTCAGCTTTACTTCCCATCTAAGTTGCACTACTTATCTGTTCCATCTAAAATTGCGTACATCTGGAAAATACTCCTTACCTATGAACGTCTAACAGTAATTGCTCCCTAATTGCATAGTTGGCTCTCCAGGTAAGTTTTGTACCAGTAGCATAATTAACTTTTTCAATGTACCCCTACTAGGTAAAACCCAATATGTGTATAGGACTGATGCGTGAACTCCAGTCAAAAACCTTGCAGGATGATCGCATGACCATTTAAATATCATCAATCACCCACCACCCTGCCTCACCCTCCCCCAACCACCCCTTAACTCCTAGTTGTTGCAGACCCATCACCCATAGATCAAATACTCAGCCACTGTCAGTTGCAGGCGAGTCCCCTGTCATCTCCTCACAAGAGGATGCCCTACTGTCAAAAGCTTGCTGTACGACAGCCTTCAATTCTCTGAGTATGGTCTCCACTGAAGGCTTAACTGTCTTCTTTCTTGTCACTATCTTCCAGGCTGTGTCAGTGTTCAGAAGCTGTCTGTCCCAGTCAGCAGATCTTCGGTGTCTGCGCACAGGCATCTGTGCTGCCTCTATCAGGATTCTAAAGATTTCAAAAGACAGGCACAAGCAAAATCCATGGGCCCTCCCTTATAAGATCTGAGCTGCCTGCCAGTGTTCATCTCTGCTACTCCCACTAAGGCCCATGAGCGCCTCTCACAAGTTTGAGTCAAGATAGGTATGTAAAGGGACAGAGTAGGTTGAGCTTGCATAATAGTTTGAACTGTACATTTCTTCACAGAGGTGGTGTGCGTAGCTATGACAGGACTTCACAGAGATGGTTTTGTTTTAGTCTTCTCTGATTGCCTCTTTCTATTATTTCATATTTGCTCGCTTTTCAGCAACATTTTTAATTTATGACACTTTTTTACAGATTTTTTTCAAAAGGAAAACATACAGAAACAAAAATAGAAACCAAAAGGCACCAGCATGGAGCTCAGTATTTATCAAATGAAGGCAGATTAGCAAATCTTATACGTACTACCAATATTTCAAGCTCAGACTCCAATATATAAGAAATATTCCAAGCTGTTGCCCCATGCTTTTATATTTTTTTGTGGGCACCCCTGTGATTTGTAAACATATGTCTCTGCCTTTGCGCTTCAATCCATACTGTTCAACCACTCCTGTACCGAAAGAGCCATCTCGGATCACCAGTGGCAAGCTACTATTGCGTTTGGTAATCCAAAGTCCCATAGCTACCAGGAGTTTGGTGACTCTCAGACCACCCATTTTCTCCATCAAACCCAGAAGTACTATCTTGCGATCATTTGCAACCGTTCTGTCCACAACCTCAGGAAGAGTAGAATGAACACGTGCCCAGTATCGCTGATTACCTGGGCATATAGTCACCATGTGGTCAAAGGTGCCTGGTTGACTTTGACAGGACAGGTTAGACCCAGTCCCTTGTTCATTTTGCTTAATCTAGTTGGGCAATAATATACTCTATGAAAGAACTTCACCTGGATGATCCTCAATCTCACCGAGATCACCTGGATTTGAGGGGCCATCTTTGCTTCCACCCAGTCAGTATCATCCAAGGGGCCAAGATCCCAGATACACCTATCACATAATGCCACCGAAGGGTCAGGGGTATCGTAGGGGTGGGTATAACTCCAGTAATTATGTGTAGTTTAATCACAGAGAATTACCTAAGAATGCAACAAGATTAAATGAAATTATGGAAAAAGAGTAATTTTTCAGTGTATTTCCAAATGAACTCGAGCATGCATTTTCAACTAAGAAACAGTGCTAAATTTAGTAGGACATGAATAGTAAGTGGCCACTTGCTAAATGTGCTCTCACTGTAGCATTTTTCCACCCATATTACTCTCAATTATATGAGCAGGAGTGATTATGTAATTACCGGCATTTCTGTGTCAAAGACTAACTCAGAATTACCAAAATTACTCTAATTACTCCAGCGTAATCAAAATTCTGCCCAGGCTTAAGTATTAGCAACCAGTGTGCGGTAGAGTCTAGAAATGTTCTTGCCCTCTATGACAGATAATGTGATGTGTGCCTATCTTTTTTCCATTTTGGTAAATGAGAATGCATATGTTTTACAATTGTCTTACTGGTGTGCTTCTCTCCCTACCACCCAGTTTTTCACATTGTCCTCTTGCTGTGTCAGTCCCCCGATCCATTATTCTCCATTGAACTCTCTTGTGCCTTTCTCTGCCCTATCAAACGCTCCATGTTGCTACCTCACTATGTCATTCCCTTCTCCACCAATGCTCCAAGTTGTCCTCTTTTGTCTTTGCTCCCCCCCCCCACCAGGCGTGCAATGTATCTGTGTTTTTGTATCCCCCATCCTCTCCCTGCCCCCAACCCCCAACCCCCTCGCCTCTTCTTTTTCTTTTTTGGGCTTTTTTGCAAACAGTTTTAAACAAATCAGTTTGGGAACTATTGTTTATCTACCAATCCTTTTCGGATTGGTAAATAAAAAAAACCAAACTTATATTGTAGGCATGATGCTTAAAAAATTGCGGCGCCTGCATCATAGCACATTTTTTTATTAAAAAAGTTTATTTACCAATCCATCTTGGATTGAGAAATAAAAAGAAAATATGCCAGGCTCACTCTGTAGGTTAGCACGTGTTGCCACGTGCCTAAAAAAATCACACATCATACCTTTTTCTGATGTATTAGCCATGCTGCACAGCAACAGGGCTGCTGTATAGCATGGCTAAATATAATTGACAAAGCCAATAGGTCTCATGACGATACTTATTGGGTGTGCAATGGTTATTTTCATTGTATCCACAGTGACAGTAGAAAATTCAGTCTCTTAAATCTCAAATATGCTCCTTATGTGTTAACAAATTATGGATGTAAGTCACCCCTTCCCCTCTCATATTCCCATTTCTGCCTCCTCTCATGTTAGACCGCTAACTCTCTTCCTCCATTTGTTTCCACCTCAGTTCCTCAATTCTCTCCATCCTCAGATGTTTCCATTACCTTCAATGTGAGGACCTTTAAAAATCTAAAAAAACTACCCATAAGCACTCAGCTTGTGAAGGGATCTGAGACACGTTTGTCACTTTTACTGAGTGCATACTCTTGAGACAGCTGTAGACGGGGACAGAGAGAATTCTTTCTAAATTATAATATCTACTAGAAGAAAAGGGATATGTTTAAATTTACTTTGCACTTAAGAATTACACACCTTGCTGTATTGATTTTAATGTAAATTGCTCCGTTATTGGCGATGAATTGAAACACCTCTGGTTCAATGCCTCAGCCTCATCCTAGCTGCTTTCGGATGTCAGATCAGTGGCACCTGATACACCGCCTTTTCAAATGTCTGCTCTTTACAGCTGGGCCTATCCCGAGTTTGGAGAGTGAACTGACTTCAGGGGATTGGGCACACTGGCCTCTTGACATTCTAATGGCCCTTTTGTTATTTGCAAAGGTGTATTTGCTTGCCTAACTATGGCTACTCAGCCAGCAGTCCTGCCTTGAATTTCCTCTCATCTAATCTGATAAACAGAGGGAAAAGCTTTGTCTATTGGGTCCCTCTGATTTTAGAATAATATTTAACATATCACGTCTTTTTTAAGGGTCGAGGACTTCAGTGCTAAAGTGCCTTTTAGTGATGTACTTCTGCAATAAATGAGAATCAGGTGCATCCAAAGGCTGTTTACTGTGAACACAGGATAAACCCAACACTGAAGACAGGTTTTAAAACACAAGTGGGATGTGCAAATTGAAACAAGAGCACCTTTTATTAGAAGAATTTATATTCATATAGGTATCTTTTCTGTGGAGTGTCTTATAATGTACAGCTGGATGCACTCTTACTGGATATGAAAATTGTCACACAAAACCTTACACAAATCTGTCTGTAACCGGAAAACACGTTCAGCCTTTGTCTAATATCATATGATTTTACTGGAAATAAAGCATACAATGCAAACTGCATTTCATCTTGCACTTTATTGATGGTGTTATTGGATAGGGGCTGGAGGAGAAGGAGCTGAGTAGTAGGAGCACAAGAGAAAGCTACCAATAATCCTGCAAATATCCTGCAATTGAACTGAATTCTGTGATTGGCAGCAGGAAAAGTTCCCCGAGGCAATTTCATATTACTTGGTGCCCTGAAATCTACATGAAGAATTCTGGCAGCAATCTAGAATACTGAAGAGACTGGTAGACTGTCCACCTGTGTCGCACTATTGGGCATCCTGGAGGAGGTGAAATGCCATCTGGTGGAGCGTGTCCTGGTTGCCATTGGCACCATGATTGCCAAGCATGACATTGCTCGACATTAAAAGTCCCCAGAACCACCAACACTGGTTGAATGGTGCTCCGTATTAGAAAAGTGTGCCAGGTTGGAGAAGCCCATCTACATCACCAGGGACTGTCCCCGCAAACATGAGAAGATCTGGGGGAAGTTGTAGATGTACTATAACCTGGGTAGTGAGTTAAACATCACCTTTTCATTGTTCCTACTTGCTAATCTATAATCGGAAATCCTTTACTGTGCACTGTTTGTTATCCCTTTTGTTCAACGCATAAAATCAATACACTTCCTGATTATGAAAATACTTCTGGCAGCAAAATGCTAAGTGTGCCAAAGTTCTCCCAGTGACGAGATGGGTGTACATCTCAGAAACGTAATAGCTCTTGCGGTAAAGAAAGGCAGAAGAAATAACAGAGAGGCTTAGCAAATGACCAGATAAGCCGACATTTTAGCTCTAAAGAATCTGATGCAAAAAGGGGCTTATTGACAAGATCTCTTGTATAAGTGAGAAGTTGCACAAGAGATTGGAGAGCCTGAGGTTGGGAAGACTGACAGTCATCCAAGATAGGGCCATAGGACTTTCCGGTTATAACCTGACCCATGAAGCAGGCATGCAAAGCCTGTAGGCACAGTAAGTTTCATTGATTTGTCCGCCGTGCAGACTCAGCAATGAAATCCCAGAGAGGCACGCAATAAGGGGAAAAAGGGGATAAAATTACAGCTGAAGGGGGTCCTAGAAACATGGTTGGACAATCTGGATGGTGTCTTTGTAAGTTATGAGTTTCAAATTGCATCTGAATAATACTGATTTTCTTGCAGTGACCAATATTGAATCACATTTGGAGTTTTGTTCCTGACAACTCTTTAGCCACCATCAAAGCATAGATTTATAACATGCACCCTACAATGAAAGACCCTTTACCTCACTGGTCTGGATGTGATGCCCTGGGTCAGATGTAATTGCTAATCATGTTTTGTTCAACATCTGATATCCTGTTTGATCCTTTAGTTTACTAAGAGTTTGCATGTGGTTATCCTACTCAGAAAAAATGCACTACCTCGGAAGTAGAACCAGGTCCTCTCTCTGGTTTTTAAATCCCCTCTGTCACAAACAAGATCCCTTTGGGCTCCTATTTAAAGCATACGGGTACTAACAGTTTTCATGCATACACCATTCAAAATCATCAGCAATCGTAAGAAACCAAAAAGGGATAATATAAAACTATATTTTTAATATCTTGTTGTATATAGATATTTCTGATATAAAACTCAAAATAATGTATACAATAAATTCATAAAAACACTTCCAAAATATACATCAAATGTTCAAACTGAATCACAATTATATTAAAAAAACATAATCTAAAAGACTGTAATAACTGTTGGATGCTGTTGAGAATTCAATACTTTTTTCAAAAGGCCTCGCAGATTTTTGAATCAAGCCAAACATGCACCTCTCTTTTCAGGTCTGATGAGTTTAATCATTTAATCTCCCTTGCCTAAATCAAAAAAATAATAATATGTCCTTATGTAATGTAACTGGTGCTCATTTAAAGCGCTCCAATACCTTTTGGTGGAGTGTGCACTATATAAAAATGTAAAAAAAAAAGGCAAAGCAACATAAAACCTTTAGGTTATTTACAAAATACTATCAAATCAGTTTATATTATATTGTAGGGTAGTGCATATTTATTCTATAACTGCAGATAAGGATCAAACGGCAATACTGAAGTATTCCGTGATTCAAAACTGGCGCAAATTGCTGTTATGAAACTACTAACAATTTTCAGATACAAAAATCTAAATTCAATAGCTTCATGTAAAATATAACATTTTATTTTAATAAATAAAGAAATGGTTAATTTGCATGAAAAATATTGGTATAAACACAGGAGTATGCCGCTTTTCCTTCGAGAGTCTGTCCTTCCTGCTGCCAGTATGTGTTTTCAGTAAGCAAAGTGTGTTTAAATGCAAAGTGTGTTTAAGGCTGCAGTACCGCCTCCTGTCTACAGGGGCAGACCTGAGCAAAAATATAAACACACTTGATGAAACACAGGTCCCCACAAGACACTTTTTTGAAAAGTTGTCAAAATTGACACAGATGTTCCTGAAGTCATTTTTTGTCATTTAGAAGACATTGCCTTGTGGGGACTTGGGTTCAAGTCCCCACAGTGCAATCAAGTCCCCACAGCGTGAGTGTGTTATCACACCCAAGTCCCCACAAGGATAGTAACACAAACACACGCACGCGCACACACGCGCACACGCACACACACACACACACACACACTCATAAACACACAGGTACGCAATACGCAAACACACAGACAACACACAAAAACTCATACATGCTCATAGCCACACATATTTTCGTATTAAACACTCACACACTCAGACACACACACACACACAGACACATACACATGTGCAGGTGCAAGCACACATCATTGTATTCTCTCCCTCTTGAGCGTAGTTGGGATGGGGAGATTAACTCACCCTCTGTGTAAAATTGCAAACTTTTAATCATGGACTTTCAAGATAGAGAGATGTTAGTTGGCTTTGCTGGATATATTGGAAGCATTTGACACAAGGGACCAAGGCGTTCTATATATGTAGGTGGGCACTGAAAGGCATTAAGGGCTGATATTAGTATTTCATTGAATGTGTTCTTTTCTGATGGGCAAGGGTTATTTCCGATGTGTTTCTCCTGTTCTGTGTGGTGCCACTTGTCTCAAAATTGTCCCATTTTGTTTTTTTACCTTAGAGGTGCACCATCTTGCCCGGATGCTCGTGGATGCCTATTTTTTGCCAATGACTCCCACATTCCACATAATCTCCATGGGGGCTACAAGGAAGCTGGGAGAATAGCAGAGTGTTTGGCTGTGTTCCTGTGTTGGGTGCAGGAAATTGTCTCTGACTTAAATGGGGATAAAAGCACAGTCTTCCTCTTGGGAAGTGCTGTCCCAGCACCCTCACCTTCTCTGGCCAGGAAGCCTCAGCAGGTCGGTTCTCCATCCTCTTTGCAGCATGTCAGAAATGTGGCAAAGAGGGCTGCACGTAATATGTTGGATTTCAAAGAGCAAATCTCGAATTTTAGCTCCCAGAATTATTTTTACTGATATATTCAGACATCTCACACATAAAATAAACTCGAGGTATCTTTAAACTTAATTTACCTGTAAGAAATAAATAGCAAAACGTTGATAGAGTGTGGAGAAGCTAGTTTGGTTAACCTACCACATTAATCTTGCCTTTTTGTATCTTACCCCTATAAACCATGAACTGTGTTCCTTCTAGGGATGTATGCCATGCTCTTGCGCTGGGCACATCAAAACGATTGCAGGGATTTATAATTTCACACATTAATAAACCAGCCATAGAGGACAGAAATCCCACATCCAGGGGGTTTTGGTTTCCAAAGGGTTCTCCAATGACAGTATCAGAATGGAAATTGTGACTCAGAAAAGTGGTGTTTGAAGGCTGTTTTTTTCAACAGTGCCAACAATACAGTTGTTGGTAGGGCTCCAAAAACGCAGTTTTAAGTTAGCAGCAAATCAGAATGCCAGTTCTTCAGAGGAAGTTCTGCTGTTGCTGCCTTTATCTTGCATTGAGGTATGGTGTGGAATGGGTCTGTTGCTGTGCAAGAGCCCTCCTCTTTTTCCAATATTTATATGAAGTATTACCACTTTCACATAGGGGTCTGTCGTTTTAAAATAAATTGGACTGCCATAAAATATGGTTTAGCCCTGACATGTATGTAGCATTCACACTGGGTGCTGAATCTATTGAAAGATTGGTATTAACCTTTGGATAATATTACTAAACTCTACCTCAGCTAAACCCTCTTGCAAAAATGGACTTTGACTTTCTCAACATGAGTTCCACCAGGCCTGCCCTTTTGTCCTGTTTCACCTTCACCTATACTTAGCATTTTTAAAAGATGTCTAATTTACAATTCATAATAATAGTAATTTTGAGAATATAATTTAAAAATATATTCATAATGTTAGAGACTTGTCAGCCTTAGTGAGGTCTTCCCCAAACCTTTTGCCTTACTCTGCCATTTTTGCTCATATCGTTTTAGTTGACCTTACCTTTACCACTGCTACCTAGTGCTCACTCCCTAAATCATGGTAAAATTGACTACCTAGTGCTCACTCCCTAAATCATGGTAAAATTGACTACCTAGTGCTCACTCCCTAAATCATGGTAAAATTGACTTACACCCAATTGTACATTTATTTTACTTGTAAGTCCCTAGTGAAATGGTACTACATGTACCCAGGGTCTATACATTAAATGCTACTCGTGGGCATTCAACCATTAGTGTGCCATCCACTTAAGTAACCCTTCAAACATGTCTCAGGCCGGCCATTGCAGCCTGTGTGAGCAGTTTTAAACTGCCATTTCGACCTGGCAAGATAAACCTTTTGCCAGGCCTAAACCTTCCCTTTTATTAGTTATACGTCATCCCTAGTTAAGGCTCTAAAAAGCCCATAGGGCATGGTGCAGTGTTTTTAAAAAGGTGGGCATGGACGTTTAAGTTTTAAATGTCCTGGTAGTGAAATCCACTTACATTTGTTTTACACTATTGCAAGGCCAGCCTCTGTCATAGGATAAACTTAACATTTAAGTGATAACTATCAATTGGGAGTCAGTAGAAAGGTTGAGTTTGGTGTCTAAGGAATTGTAATTCAAAACCCTCTTTAATGGTAAAAAGTCAGATATTAAGTCACAATTCTGAAAATGCCACTTTTAGAAAGTATTCATTTTCGTGTCCCAACCATTTGGTGCCTGCAGCTTGTATCGTGGGTCACATGACTAGGTGTACCTGGCTGTTGGTCTTTGTGTATTGCTCCCAGACAGTGAGATAAAGGGGTCATAGGTGTTGGCAGGTTGGGCTATCTCTGGCTTGATGTGGGGATGGAGCTGTCACCTATCATAATTGCACATGACAAAGCCCCTGCCTGAGTACACTCACAAAGGATTTGAAACTAGTTTTTTGTTTCCCCAGACAAGTTGAGGCCAGGGCAGGGAGGAAGGAAATTCCAACACCTCTGGTAGTGGAAACCCTAGAACCTTCTCCTACTTTAAAGCTGTCACCAAGTATTAAATATTTGACCCTCAGACCCAACTATTCAGTACACCTCTGAACCTGTGTTTACTGCAGAAGAAGGACTGTTGTGCTGCTCTGCTGCCAGAAAGACTGCCATCCTGCTACCCTGTTACTCTGATACCCTACTACCCTACTTGCTGAGAAGGAAGTCTGGACCTGCACCCTTCATCCTTGGTTTAAGTGACTCCAAGGATCAGCTGACTGACCTCCTGTTCTGAGCTACAGGGAAATACCAAGCTCCAGCGGTCTCCATGTATCTGCCAAGCTGACCTGCAACTGGAACTGCCTGAGCCCTGCTGAACTCTGCTGGAGTGAGTTTCTGATCCCCATGAGGTGCTCCTCATGTCCTGGACATTGGTGTGGGATCAATTCAACTCTCTCTCCAAGAAAAGCAGCAATCCTGAAGTTTTGGGCTCTTCGTGATTGCGAACGGGCCTGTTTCAACCAAGATCTTGCTGCCCGGTTTACCCATCAACGCGAAGCTCCAGAGAACCCGACTGTTCATGCCACAGCAACTGCAAGGGACGCCAGGCAATGCAAGAGCTGCACTTAGCACTAAAGTATCACCAGCCAGCGGGGACCGTCAATGCAAATCTCCAGCAATGACCGTTTGTCACACCCAACAAGCTCTTCATGCTACAGTGATAACTGTTTGTGATGCCCGGCCTTTTCTTCGTGTCACAGCGAGGACACTCCACAAAGCTCTCCCTGCTCCTCGTGGCCCCTTCACCTCAAACAGAAGTCTTCAGGCTGGACTTTTGGAGGTAACTCTTTCAGCAGGAATAACCTGAGCCCTGTATCTGTCTCGCTCTCCACCGCAGTTGGCCTGAACTGGTGACTTTTAGCTGATCTCACGCTTTTTAGTTTTAGGTGCTATACTTACCTGAAGTTTTAAAATTGCTTATCTCCGATTCTACTGATTGGAGTTTTGTCCTTTTCTTCTTAAATGATTTTTTACAATTTGCTCTATTTTTCAAAACTGCTGTGGGATTTTGCATGTGTTGTATTTTCACTTTATTACTGATTGAAAGTGCTGCATAGATTTACACATTGCCTCTAAATTAAGCCTGACTGTTTTGTGTTAAGCTACCAGAGGGTTAAGCACAGGTTAATTTGGTGAAACAATCGCAATGGAGCGCACACCGCTAGCCCCTCCTCCGGGTCGCCCCAAGGGAAGCTGGTACATGAAGTTCTTGAGTGGTTCACCCCAGTGGGTGCAAGTAAGTACTTGTTGGACTGATGATCTCTAGACCCGATACATGTCCCGGGTTTTAAAATATCGCCCGAGACATGGCTCGGGTTTCAGGATAAGTTCCCTCATCAGTAGAGAAAATAGTTAGGGGTGGAAGAGAGGGCCGCCAAGCAACCGTCAAAGGCCTCAGTGCCCGCACAGGCACGCAGGTGCGTCGTCCAGGAGCTCGTCAGCTCGAAGCTCGAGGGAGCCATTTTTAGAAACAATCGCAATGGAGCGCACACCGCTAGCCCCTCCTCCGGGTCGCCCCAAGGGAAGCTGGTACATGAAGTTCTTGAGTGGTTCACCCCAGTGGGTGCAAGTAAGTACTTGTTGGACTGATGATCTCTAGACCCGATACATGTCCCGGGTTTTAAAATATCGCCCGAGACATGGCTCGGGTTTCAGGATAAGTTCCCTCATCAGTAGAGAAAATAGTTAGGGGTGGAAGAGAGGGCCGCCAAGCAACCGTCAAAGGCCTCAGTGCCCGCACAGGCACGCAGGTGCGTCGTCCAGGAGCTCGTCAGCTCGAAGCTCGAGGGAGCCATTTTTAGAAACAATCGCAATGGAGCGCACACCGCTAGCCCCTCCTCCGGGTCGCCCCAAGGGAAGCTGGTACATGAAGTTCTTGAGTGGTTCACCCCAGTGGGTGCAAGTAAGTACTTGTTGGACTGATGATCTCTAGACCCGATACATGTCCCGGGTTTTAAAATATCGCCCGAGACATGGCTCGGGTTTCAGGATAAGTTCCCTCATCAGTAGAGAAAATAGTTAGGGGTGGAAGAGAGGGCCGCCAAGCAACCGTCAAAGGCCTCAGGGACCATTTTTCATTGGGGTAACACGCTTGGTAGGTGGAGCAGTGTGCGACCAATTAGACTTAACTTTATTTCAGGCTCCCTTGAGCCGTTGGAGCCGACGGGCTCATGGTTACGCACCTGCACGCTACGAGAGGTACTTGACCTGATAACGATTTTAGCAGCTTACACAGCAACCCTACACACTTTCCTACTCCCTGCTGACGAGAGGCAACTACCTCGAAACACGTGTCCAGGGATGGCTAACGCTACTCATACCTGCATGCATTACACGGGCATAGGCGTACTCGCCGACGCTGACCTCAGGGACCATTTTTCATTGGGGTAACACGCTTGGTAGGTGGAGCAGTGTGCGACCAATTAGACTTAACAGGTTAATTTGGTGTTTGCTTGTGTTTCACCCTGACAAAAACTGTGGTTGCTGCTTGAGTAGGGTTTCAACCCCTTCAACCAGTAACCCAATTTCCAACACATTAACTAATCTAATTGTCAGACTTTACCACTCTCAGAATGGCGGATATTTGTAAAATAGAATGTAAACATGTCAGAAAGTTATAACACGGCTGTAAGGAAAGATCCTGCATAAACACATGTAAATATCAAACTCTTATGAGGATGGCCGCGTAGGCTATATTTTTATATGTATTTTTCAGGTTTCGTGCATTTGATCGTTGCATCCTATAGTTTATTTTTGCTGGCTGTGCTCTATAGTTAAAGATTAGTGACTTAGACTTTTGACAGAAAAAGAGAGATCAAGTATGAGATAATGGCCCCGGTGAACTCGCACCCATTTAATCTAAATGCCTCCAGCATCAAACAAGGCTGGGATCAGGAGGGCATTTATATTCTGCTCTTAGGATTAATGTATGGAATAGAATGGAATTAAATTAAACTTATAGGGCACACGTTCACCCAGTGAGCATCTTGGTGCTAAAACACAAAAACAGAACCTGAAAATCTACAAGAAGAGGCAAGAAATGATATTGACTAGTTATCAAAATAGATATATTTTTAATGATTTCGTACAAGGTCAATATAAACTAATAGATTCGACCCCCCCGAATAACAATTTGTTCCAGGGTAATGGTCCAAGATATGGCAACACCCTGCCGCCTGTCCTCGACTTCTTTATGCGTGACACTGAGAGCACTAGATGTGAATTGGAGCGAAGATGTCTGGATGATTGATAGTGCTGAAATCGGAAGGCTAGTGGAGTCTTTTTAGTGCCATAAAAAACTTGTACATTATGCACAGGGCTTTGAAAGCCAACCCTTGCTTGACTGAGTGCCAACATGTCACTGCGAAACACAATTGTGTTTTCTCAGTCCATTTACCAATATGAATTCCAAATTTTGAATTGTCTGTAAAGATATTAGCAAGGATTGTGGCAGATGTAAATAAAGTAGATAGCAAAAGTCCACTCTAGACAGAACAAATGCTGAAACTATATGGGCACACAAAGGTTCAACATTTTCCTAAACATTTTTAATTGAAGGAAATAAGCCGAGGAAACTGCATTAGTTTGCAGTTTCATTGAAAAGTGTTCATCTAGATTCTAGGTAGAATCTTAGGGGTATATTCACAAGAACGTGTGATGACTACCGCAAGAGTAGCGTAATGCAACTTTCAATATCGCAGCCCATCGCGGGAAAATAACCCCGTGACGACGTGGGATTCACAACAAAGCGGTAGCATGCGATAGTCTGCCGAAACCGCGGACAATGTCTGTGATAAAGCCACCTCGACGGACATAAAAACACAAACCACAACACCAAAAAACTTGCGATGGGCCAAAGCGCGATGAGGAAATCAGCGATTAGCAGCGCCAGAACTGCAACACACACCTGGCAGGTGGGAGAAATCTCCATAAAAGCAGAAAAAAACACCCACACACAAACTGACCTACACCCAAGCACCATGGAGGCAGCCACAGAGGACGAGTGCAACCCCACAAGCACCCCGGGCGACCAGCCTGGGACCTCAGGGACAGGGAAGGGCAAGGACAAGAAGACGAGGAAGACAAGTTCAGTCCGCAGGCAAACAGGATCATAGTCACGGAGGTGATGGAACACCATCAACAACTCTTCGTCACCTCCAACGTGTCACTGGGCACCAAAACTGCTATATGGCGGGACTTCGTCAACAAGGTGAATGCCGTCGGAGAGCACAAGCGGACAGTGGACGAAGTCAAGAAGCGATGGAATGACATCAAGAGAAAGATCAAGGAGAAACTCTCCGCCAACCAGAAGGCAGCAAAGCAGACTGGAGGTGGGGGCCCAGTGCCACAGCTGGAGCTGGATGACATGGAGGAGCTGGTGTCGACAGTCATCAGTGTGGAGACAGTGGCCGGAGTTGGAGGACCGGACACTGCTCGACAGGACACAACACAACCGCAACAGGGTGAGTCACCACCAGGTACTGGGGGGACGGGTGGAGATGGCCACAATGGCACACATGCACAATCAAACAGAGCACAGTGCAAACCCACAATGACTCTGGGTCATCGCCCAGATCTGCAGACTGTCACAATGTACAATGCCATGCTGTCTGAATGTCAACCTGTACCATGTGTCTACAAACATGTGGACACATTGTAATACACCATCTCCCCTTCACATCACAGGGGCACCGTTAACACCTCCTGCAGAGCAGTCCCAGCCACTCTTCACAGGTGAGGAGGAGGACAACGCCAGCATCGACAACCACACCATCCAAGACATCATTGACCTCATCTGCCACTCACCTCCAGGCTCAGGGCAGCCCAGCTACATCGATGAGACCCCACCCACCACCCAAACCACCCAGCAGGAGGCACCCACAGCCCCAGCACCCTCCCAAGACCTGCAGGAACAACACATGGCCTTCCAACGCCATGTACTGGCGTGCCAGATGGAGACATCTGAGCAGGTGCGTGTGGGCTTCGGCATCATGGCTGCCAAACTGGATGCCATCCTTGGATGTCTATGTCCGCCCCATGGTCTCCAACGAGTCCTGACTGACATCGCCTGAGTCATGACGTGGAGAGAAGAACACCTGTCCGCTCAGAGTGGCTCCAGCAATGCCAGCTGTGAGCTGGCCCACATACAGAGGCTAATGGAGGACATGGTGCGGATGGAGGCGGAAAGGATGGTAGCCACCGCTGCACATCATCGAAATGTAGCTGGGATCTATCATGCCCTACAGACCTCCACCATGGCATTGCCGCCACAAGGTGTGGCGCTGATGAATGCTGCTGCCCCCACACCATCCACATCCCCGCCCCCTGGTGTGTCAGTGCCTCCCAGTGCGACAGCTGGATCCACTCAGGCCCTTGATGTGTCAGTGGCACACAGTGCGGCAGCTGGATCCACTCAGGCCCCTGATGTGTCGGTGGCACACAGTGCAGCAGCCAGTTCTACAACACCCACAGGTGGGGCAGGGCACACACCTGGGGATGAGGACATGGATGGGACTGTGGTCAGAAGGACCAGGCACTATCATTCATTACTGCCACCTGGCCTGTGTCTGCTTGGTCCCGCACATGACCTCATGACCTTCCACTGACCCACGATACACTCCGACGCACTCACCTTTGACAGCGACATAGACTGCCACTTCCGGATTGATGACCAATGACACGGCGATCAGGCTGCGGACTGTACCCTTCCCTTCAGCAGGAATTGTCATACCCGGATGGACTCTGGCTGGCCCTCCACGGGCCCATATTGTGTAGTGTGCTGGGCATTGCCCTGAACCGCTCCAGCTGCATAACTGCACTGGATGTGCAATAAACATCCATTGACGCACTGCTGTGTCATTTCTTTCATCAGTAATGTATGCATGTGTGGATGAATGTAGGGACAGTGATTTCCCTTGCGTCAATGATGCTCATCCTGAGGGATGCCAGTCAGAGGGTGCTACATTGCATTTTGTGTACCGGGTCCCGTGGACACTACAACTGGGACACGTGCATCACTCACTTCCTTGTCCGGACATGGACTGAACCACGCACAGAGCCCACGTGTCATTGTGGCAAGCCCTGCACTGGTCCAGCGTATGGCAGGCCAGACCACTCAGCTTACGCTCAGAGGGGGGGCCCTCATTGCTCCCCATCGCAGGCGAACTCGCTGTTGGTGTGCAGGTCACTGGTCTAGTTGTCAGCATGTCACAGCCACTCCCTGAGGGCAGGTTTGCCCGCACACCACACCCATCGGCACAGGTGTCACTGGCCATGTGACTCCGCCAACATGAGGGGCCGACAACGTCACATTCTCCTCTCCCCATGGTGACTGGTTGACGGACGCCACGGTTCCCAATCATGAAGGGCACAAGAGTTTTGTTGCACACAGGGTTAGTGGCAACCCAGGCCTGCGTACGGCATGGGCTGACCACCACGTGGTGCTGAGTGGGGTTGCACAGGGTTAGTCGCACCCGACGCATTGCCGCAGGCACAGACACCCCACCACGGGACAGTGACTTTGGGTGCATTGAGACAGTGGCACCTTAAGCTGCTGAGCAGGTGGGCACCCTGCGATGATGCCCTGTCCCAGCGGGTGCCTTTGTGATACCTCTGCCTGGGTGTGCATGGGCGGGCATGCTCCGTGGGCGGCGGGTGCCTTTGTGATGCCTCTGCCTGGGTGTGCATGGGTGAGTAGGCGATGTTATCTTGTGCAAGTGAGTGTACTGTGCCAGTCACGTATCTGGACTCTGTTTTAGATGACGGCTCTGACTCAGATGTGTGTCCTGGTGTACTGCTATACATACCGGCACGTGTTTGGAGACACACCAGTGGCAGCAGGTGAGCAGTGTGGCCTGGATGTGCAGGGGTGTCTCTCTCTCTTTCTCTCTCTTTCCCTCTCTCCCGCTCTTCCTCTCTCTCTCTCCTTCACTCTCTCTCTGTCCTTTGATGTGTGCAGGACACACCTTCTCATCATGTTTTTTGTCTTGCAGGCTGTGACCTACGGGCTGTCCCGCGGGTATGTGTCTTCATTTAATTTCGGTGTTCATTTTAATAAAGTTTTATTTGTTGCTTTGAAAGTGAATGTGTGATGCTCATTTCTGTGATGACACATGCATTTCAACTGTTGTGATTGTGCAACATCATGCAGAATATTTTGTACATGTTTTTGTGCAGCTGATGTGGCATGTCTTTGTTGGGAGGGGGTGCCAGGGAGGGGTGGTCCGGGGGGTGGTGTCGGTGTGTGGCCCTCTTGGGTGTCCGGGACGCATGATGTGTGGCTCCATGGCATCTGTTGCCCTTCTGATGTGGCCCTGGGCTGGTCTCCCCTTTGTGGTGCTGGCTGCCGCTTGACTTAATACCAGGTCAGAGCAGGTGTAGATTTCCTGGTGCTAACGCACCTTATCGCCGGCTTTGTGTTCTTATTGCCGATCTGGCTGGTCGTTGAGAATGTTGAGGTGTGGTGTTGTCGTGGCTTTTGGCACAGGAATGGCTACTCTGCATTTCATTAGCGATAGTTGCGGGGATCCTCTGCGGCAATGTTTTTTGCGGCCGCTCTTGTGGATAAACTGGTGCTGTGGGCTGTTAGCACCAGCTTGTGAATGGGGAGGTAAATTTATCACGACTTTGGCTGCGATAAAGTGCCGTTAATTCGGCGATAGCTCCTTGTGAATATCCCCCTAGTGTCTTGTCTTTCGAGGAAAGTGAAGGAACAGTACCTGATCGGATTTAGTGCTGGTCGCGCCCGGTACTTCAATATTTGTTGCCCCCCCTATCCATAGTGGAGGTGGTGACCCACCTCCACCGCAAATTTCCCTCACAACTATCTGTTGACAGTGCCCCTCAAGCCTCTATAACCACTCTCTTTCAAATGCATTTAATTAGTTATATAGCTCCACTCATACCAGTGTAAGCTGTCAGAGCACTGTACATCACACACACAGTACAGAGACAATCAATCATATGGGTGTAAATCAGCATATAGGAAATGTTACATAAGACATAAGACTACAAGGTGCAAGAGTGACGTGATCCATACTGGTAGGCAGTATAGTTTAAGAGTGCTTGGTCTGGAGAAGCACAAACTCAGAATTGAAAATGGAATACCATAGTTGGTGGTTCTTTTTAATAATAAGAACCTACCCAAATGAACTAATTTGTAACATTAATATATGCTCTAATCTATACTTTTCAGTGTGCATTTAATGACAGTTAATAATTCACCGCTCTATATTAGGCTTTTAACTTATAAACTGCAAATAACAAAAGGATATCTCTTAAAAAGCAATAACCCACTGACCTATTTACATTATATGCACCTTGTGATCTGCATGCCACACGTTCTTTGCGGCAATATTCTCTGCTTTTTTATGATCAATCAAAACCTTAACTAGACAATACTCCGAATCTCTCTCTGGGAAGAACATTAATCACCAGAGCTATCGTGACATTTTTATTGTTGCCTGGAAATTGCTGGTGGCAAGTAACGTGACAGCAAGTGCTTTTAAAGCAAAAATAAACTTGCAAACATGGCGCCCCCCTGAAGTCAGCACCCGGTGCTGTGGCACCGGTCGAACTGCCCTAGAGCCGGCTCTGAGCAGGTCTCAAAGATCTTAGTCAAATGGAATTACGCTACCTGGCCACATGATTTCCCACCAGTGGTAGCCCTACCTTGTCAGCATTAAACTCAAGAAAATTAACAGACATCCAGGATTGCACTGCTATAAGACATGATGTAATGTGTTTTGCTGATCCTGGCAAACGTTGGTCCAGCCTTATAACTAACGGGGTACTATCAAAGTAAGGAACAACAGTGCATCCAAAGGATCTAATGAGAGCTATCAGAGGACGCATGTAAAGGTTAAAAAGTGAAGGGGACAAACAAGAGTGCAGAAAAAATTGTAGTTGCTACACATGATTCAGATCTGCTCATGTAGCTCAGCACAAGGTGGTTTTAAGAAGAGAACCCAAGCGGGGCCAACCAAGATGCCCGAGTGGATGTGATCCACGGAGGCCAAGCTGTGACACTAAGGAGAGTTGAGGCACTACTACAGCTACCACCATGAACTGAAAACTGGAGACCTTTTTTTGTGAGGAGAGCTGGGACTGAACTTAGGGGTACTTTTTAGACCCCCAAAGCAACGGATTGTGACTGATTCTGTGTGGGCCTCCTGAGGCAAAATGGCAGTGTGAGGGCCCGGTGACGGAGCCCTCACTGCGACAAGTAAGGAGGCCCATGATACCCTAGGGACAGTTTGTTCCTCGTGAAGCCTAAAAGTGATAGCGTCTCACTGAGGTGAGGGGACCCCCGAGAACCTTTAGCAACCCTGGTAAGAGTGGTGCCACAGAACCAAGTGCAAATGCAGCAACCCGCAGAGGGGGGGAACGCCTGGAGGACAGTGGGGACCCCTGAATTAGTGGCCCCAAGTGCAGAAACGGGACCCCAAGGCTGTGCAGACCCCTGCATGACTTACAAATTGTAGCACGGGGAATAAGGAGCTCCCAACACCCACACACATGGTAAAGCACAGCATAGGCATCATCAGCCTGTCCCTGGCATCAAGTAGCTGGGTTTCAGAAAGTGGCCAATACACCCTTTGGAGCTGTTGTAGACCCCCTGCCTGACCTGAATATGGTGGACCTGCCACAAGGCAAGCAATACTCCCACTAACTGCAACTCATTACCCCAGGGCAGGTACAGGCTCACCACCTGGCTGAAATGCATCACAGACCTACACACAATGCTTCCACGGACATATCTGCTGCCTAAAGAAGTCTCTGCACAGAACTCATCAGGAGCCTCTCACAGCAAGGGTAAAGTCGAATAGAGATTCTACGTACGCCCTCACTCCTTCAGGGCCTACAGAGCACAGACCCCGTGGTGCCAGTTAATTCACACTGGGGGGCAAGGGTAGTTAGGGGCCACATTGCATACGTTGCCACTCCATAAAACATCCCTCCTCCGTGGCAGATATGGCTAGAGATGGATAAATAAACGGGAGAATGAACTCCTACAGATGGCAGGGAGGGGTTGGTGGCTCTCCCCTGAGGCACCCCAGACTCACATGTAGGCAAGCAGTGTCACCCCCACTCTACAGTACTATTTAAAATTGAAACATGCATACCCAAACACCATCGGATAGACCCACCTTTGCAACTTTTCTACGCCTATGTGAAGGACTCTCACAGTATCCTGCTAGTGCTGAGCTAGTTCACAGAATCACCATTGGGCAATATCTAATGGTTGACTCTGCTGTCTTTATGCCTCCAAAGAAGCAACAGCTCTAGTTATTTTGCACTGGCAGACATGAGAGACACCTCAACAGTGACACCTACGTGCGACACCATGTCTCTTACAAAAGAGGACCTACTTTCTTCCATAGGAGACTGTCAAAGGGAACTCCGAGAGGAGCTTAAAGCAGACCTAGCCTCCACACTGGAAGCTCTGAAGGCTGATCTTAATAGTAGGCTTAACTCCATTCAACAAGATGTAGATTCTGTGGGTACCCTGGTCGTGGATCATGACGCTAAAGCTCTAGGACTCGGAACTACGCACTGGCCAGATGGAAGACTTAACCAAATTCCTTCATTCGCAGCTTCAGGTTTCCCTCTTGAAGAGTGAAGATCTCAAAAATAGACCACAATGTTAAAAGATGTGGGTCCGGGACCTAGAAGAAGGAGCGTAAGGTTCAGACTTACAAGCCTTTGTAACTGGAATATTCTCGGAGCAGCTTGGGAGTGCATCACTAAAGGTCAAGATAGACAGAGTCCATCGAGTAGGCCCACAGACATCTAGTGAGAGGGTGCACCCTTGTGATATTTTGGCAAACCTGCATTCCTTTAAGGTAAAGGAGGCCATCCTACAAGCAGCCCGAAAGACAGAAATGATCACATTTCAAGGTACTACCTGCTCTCTCTTTCAAGATATAGTGCCTGTCACATTAGCCTGGCAGTAAAATTTCATCCAGTGACAGACAAATTGAGACAAGAACACATCAAATACCGCTGGATATACCCATTCAGGTTAGCCTTTGATCTCCACGAGAAACCACATCACATTACAGAACCCATGGAAGCCTTGACTCTGCTGGAGATTCCAGCCCCAGAAGATCAGAAGATCGAGGAAGGCCTAGGGCACCCAAGAAGCAGCAATAATGAAACTCAGAACATGGGAAAATGACTTTCCCAATGTCGGCTGCAACATAAAAATGACACTAAAAACAGGGGAAGAGGGTAATAGAACTACAGAATGGACTACCTTTACTTCTCCTTTCACCCAGATAAACTACATTCTAGCATTTCCCCAGGATATTCTACCTGGTCCTTTTGATGCCTGGAGGGAGGGAGGCTGTCTCACCCTTTCGGATCTGTTTCACAACTTGGGCATCTTACCTTTCGAGATCAGCGGAACTTCCATCTTTCAGACTCAGAACATTACTGCTATACACATTTGGCACTCCACCCTGACATTAGAACAGCCGCCACTAGGGATCCTTACCCTATCAAGCAATTTGTCAGAAGGGTGAGATCCTCCAGGGGAAGCATTTCTTTTCTGTACTCCTTACGACTCACCACACTTCTTACCCCACAGCCGTGCCACATCACTTTTTGAGAGCATATTCTCCAGGAGGCAATTCCTGAAGCAAAGTGGCACAAACTCTCGAGAGACATTCTGAAGTGCAACCACTCTATAGGTATGAGAGAGGCACATTTCAAAATACTTTTCAACAGGTACCTGTATCATACCAAGATGAAAAAATTCTTCCTGAACACTTCCGAATGTTGCTGGAGTGGGTGTGGGTTGCTTGAGACTTCTGTCATACATGGTGGGACAGCCAGACGATCGGCTCTTTTTGGGCCGAGATCTTAGCACAAATCAAAGACATTCTGGAATACCCAATTCCAGATACCCAAGGCTTTGCACTAACGGGTCTACGCGATGATGCTCTAAAATGCCAATCTACAGGTGATAGAGCCATAATGTGGCTGTGCCTGGGTGCAGCTGGCGCTGGCCGTGGCTTGGAAGAGGAAAGAGAAGTTGGACTAACGGCTAGGGTGGTCGACCTCGAATCTGGGAAACTGGGTTCAAGTATCAGCAATGACACTGAACATCCTATGATTCTGGGCAAATCACTTAATCTCCCCGTGCCTAACAAAAAAGAATGTGTCCTCATGTAATGCAACTGGTGCTATGTAAAGCGCTCTGATACCCGATACCTTTGGGTCAAGTTCGCGCTATATAAAACCCTGTACAAAAATAACAAAGGAAGTTTCAATGCTGTCACAGTGGCATGCCCGTCTATTGAAAGCCTTCACGATGGAAAGAGTGACCAACCTCTTTTTGGACAACTCTAAAAACTTTGGGACTCATTTACTTTACAATGAGGCTGTGCCACCGGAGCGTCACTTATTGCTTGCGGCACTACCCTATAGCAAAATCTTGTAAATAAGGCCCTTTGAATTCGCTAGGGGGCCCTTGGTGACAAATCTTTCCAGGGGACTGCCGTTATGTGTTTTCCCGACACCTCGAGGGCACTTCATCTCCTCCAATTCGAATAGACCCCCTCTCGCAAATGCCGTAATTATCGGTCAAATTGTATGGCATCCATGTACACTAGCTTCTCTTTTTTCCCTTCTCTTCCTATTTTTGCGGGGTTATGGGTTATTTTTATTTGGGAAGGATAGGGGTTTTTGATGAAATGTTACTTTTTGCTATGATTGTCTTGACAGCAATATCACTGCATATTTGTAATGTGTCAGATGTGATCCTCCTTCACAAGAGAAACTGTTCAATACAATGGCTTATTAGTGATATAATAATGGAATGAATGTCCTGCTGCTATTTGAAATATGCAAAATCCAATAAAGAAAATCTTGTAAAAAAAAACCCAGAACCTAACAAGGATAAGGTTTACAGTTAGGCTTATTTGCTAATAATGAAAATAGAGGCTTAGTGTGGGTATTTTTATGAGGAAACGTAACAATAAACATAATCTTATAATAACGGCCTTTACTCACTACCTAACTATGAATTGTTTGCCAAGTTTTACAACATTTCTAACCCGAGTTATCATGTAGCCAAATCACATATAGTGAAACCAGAAGCCAGGCACCACCAGCAGAGAGCTTCAAGGCTCTATAGTTCCCTTTGGCCATCACTGAGCATCACCTGGCTGTCACTCACATGTACGTCTGTCCGCCAAATGAAACACATTTTCAGTAGTAATATATGGCTTTTGTGATTTTATTTAAAATGGCATGCTTTGGGGTGGTGTGTGGTAAATTACTTAAGCCACCCCGTATGTTTACTATGTAAGGTTTGACTATGTGCAAGACTCGTAACAGCAGTCGTGGCCGGCATGACACACGAGTTGGGGGGGTGGGTAGTCGTGCGGGAAGGGAGTTGCGTGGGGGGGTTAAAATTAATTAAATGTAAAATAAATATTACTTACCGTCGCGGCCCGGTCCGGTCTGGTCCTGCGTCGTCCTGCGTGACTCTGCTCCACACAGGAAGCAGGCAGCCTCCCTCTCCTCTCCTAAGCCAATCACAACGCTGCAATGGCAGTGTTGTGATTGGCTGGGACGCCGACCGCACTGGCGTCTATGTGGAGGCCATTTTCTCCATGTAGGCTGCATGCAGCCTACATGGAGAAAAGGGTAGTGTGCATATGATTGCTTTGGTCTGCCCTGGGGCCGACCAAACATTAAGCGCCCACAACAGTGCGCAAGCAACTCCTCCCCTTCCCTGCAGCAGGACCGCCCACCAGCCCGGCCACAACCAAACCTTTCTGTTATCTCGCAGTGCGGGAAGCAGAAACATAACATGGTATTTTTAATACCATTTTATGTTTCTGCTTCTCGCACTGCGAGAAAGCATTGGGGCTACGCACCTCTGCCCATGTGGAGGAGCCACCCCTGCGTAACAGGAATGGCAGAAAGAGGCTCTGCCACATTTTAATTTGTGTGTGAGATTCTGGGTCTGATCCATTGGGGACAGGTGTTTAATCAGGTTTGATTTCAGTCCTCCAATCTAAAAGCCAATTATAGAAGGGAATCTTCTTCTCTGTATTTAATAAGTATGTTGATAGTCTATGCACTTTAGTCTTGCTGCCCGCTGAGCTACATTATAACTTAGGAAGCCAATCTCAAAGCACATTTATGTCAAATAATGTAGTGTTGATAGGCCAAAATCAAAGATCAAATGAAATATAATGCCATTACACAAACATGGGTGTACGTGCTTAAATATTCCATGTGCTGACCTTTAGTCAACACAGCATAGGCCCTGGTAAGGTACAAGTGCATAGCCAGGCAAGGTCAAATGACCACAGCTTCCCAAACTAGGATGCAGCCCAAGAAATCTCGAGTTTCGTGAGTTTCAGCAGTTAGTACCAGAGCATGCATTGAGACAGAAAAATAATTTCTCTCACAGTCAAAAATATATGAAGTCGAACTACACTTCATAAGTTGTTATATAAAGTAGGCCGAGACACCATTTTCTGTATTCCTGCGCAATCGTCATGTCCGCATTTGACACAGATGTTGTCTGTCCTTATATTTCTAAGAACCTGTGAATGTGCCAAGTCACTCAGATTCAAGCATCAATAAGATAAGTGACCCGGCATTCATCTGGAACAAATGCCTTGTTACCTCTATTTCAAGGTCAAACAAGAACAATAACCAAAACAGTGCGCCCTGAATTATCATATTTTTACCTAACTGGTTTATAAAAAGTGTCTTAGACTAGTATCTTGATGCTCATTGCTTATGTTAGACATCCCTAAGGTGATGCCTGAAATGTAATCTCAGTTAAGAGTTAGTATACAAGGACTGCCACTTGAACACTTGTCAGGAGAGGTCATTTGCCCCAGATTATCGCACAAGATACTGCCAGAGAAGCTGCTGTATTGCACTTTCTATTGAAAGCTGATATCAAGACACCAAGGCTGGTAGGAGAGGAGGTGATGCGACATGTGTTTACCCTTTGCTGGGTACACGGCCTCCCTGACGTTTGACAACTACACAATGTTGGAAAGTGGGTTATTAGTAGTGGCAAATGTATATTTGATACTGGCAATAAGGCCATGAACACAGTCTAGGGCTCAAAATATGTCCTAGAAAATAATTCCCATGGTCAACCCTTGTTAGCTTGGCTGCGAGCAGGCAGACTTAACTAACTTCAAAGACAGAATTGTAAAGCACTTAAAAACACCAATTCAGAAAATAATCAAGACACAACACACATTAAAAATCCAATGCCAATTAAAAAATGTATTTTTTATTTTTAAAATGACACCAAAAAAAAACAATGTAGGGAACCAGAGATATGATTTATTAAGATTGAGCACTAAAATAGCACATAGAAATTTATAGATCCTATTGAGACATCTGGTCATGCTAGACCGGGACAAAGAGCTTTCCGGCGGGATAGATCAGAGATCCAGGCCGGCGTGCAGTTGAAGGTAGGCGGCTTGACTCTTGCGGTTGGTCCGGGTCACCTCTCCTACATTTGGACTTAGTAACTTTTATGGAGCTTTTTCTTCAGGTGTCCCTCGCTGCTCTTCACCAGACCGGCTTCAATGAGGGTTCGCCGGCTTGGGTTTCAGCTTCCTTCCAGTCAAACTCTAGAAGCCAGACTTCCAGAGCTTTTCAATGGGATAAACCTTGACAGCAGGCCGACTTGTGGTTGAGGGTCACCGGCTTGGCTGGTCAGGTTGAATCAGCCCACTTATGGAGCTTTTTTCCAAAGTTGATCCAAAGTTCTCCGAACTTCTGGAACTTCTTCCTGAAGTTCCTTTGAGGGTCCAAAAGCGTCCAAAACGTACTCCAAGCATCTGGAAGCTCCAAAATGGTCCTTGAAAGTTTGGGACTTCAGTTTCCACAATCCACTTAGACAAACCCTTACAAATTCACTGGTAGTTCTCCAAGCTGGGGGTTCTTGGTGGTGATGGTCCAGGTGAGCTCTGTTAACCTGTAGCTTGCAGGGAGTCCACTCTTTAGTCCTTTTGAAGCAGGTTAGGTCCACATGGCTGTAGTTTCAGATTGTGCAGCAGGCGCAGTCTTCAGAGTGGAAGTCCTGGTTGGTGCAAATCAAACTTCCCAGCCTGGACACTTCTTCTTTCTTTAGTTTCAATCAGCAGATCTGAGAGGCTCTACCCCTCTCAGATACTTATTCCAAGTTCTCTGGGTCAAGCAGGAGGGCTCTCCTGTCCAATGAGGTGCAGGGCAACACCCAAGGGTATGACCACATCTTGCATAGTGTGGACTACATTCTCCCTGAGAGCACAATTTCTCAAAAATTCGATATGGCTGAATATCCAGGAGAGAGCAAAGAGCTAACTAAACCAGCCTACTGGATGGCTCATTTACATAGTCTCCCTCCTCTCTGCATCTGGAAATTCCTGCCATAAGCCTGTCATGTGACTGGGTTAAAACGGTAGGGCTGTAACTGGATCGGACTTACACTGTCTGTCCTCTCCTCTCTTTGAACAGGATGTTTTTGGATCCCGACCCCTGCCATAGCATTCCTATGTATCAGAACCCCTTTCTTCCCAGTATGGCTCTGTGACACCCTTGGCTACTTATCACCTTATCAAAGTAGCCTGGCTAATCCACTTAACTCTGGTCAATCAGGTCAGAGCTCAAGAGGGCTAAATTTTGGCTTCTAGTCAAGAAAGTCTTATTAACTTACTTTATCAATACCATTCTACTGAGTCCTTGAATTATATTTTTATGGCTTCTCTCTCCTCAGTTATTGATTAATAACTTCTTGATATGTTAACCTATGGGGCGGGGATCTGCACTGGAAAAAATGAAGTGGGCAATGTCTCCAACACCAAGGCTTTTAGAAATTATTTTTTAGGACTTAAAGGTAGTTTCAATCCCTCTGCCCTATTATGTACAAGGGCCTTATAGGGTAGGTCATGCCAATAATAGGTGTACCCTAACCCATAGTGTACCCTAGTGTATATAGGTGTTTTAACTGTATTCTAAGTGTGTTTTCAGCATAGCACTGGCACTGGGCCTGGATAGGCAGAGCCCAGGGTCAGTCATCATCAGTTACCACCAGTACCAGTCATCAAAAAATGGGGGTGCCCAGGGCAAAATATGACTTTTCAACACACACCTTTGCTATAGACAGACAAGCAGTGCGCTGATTCTCCCTAACAAACTCCAGATGCAAGTTACGCTACTCCATGCTCTCCTACAGTAGCGTATAGAAGTATTTTTAGGGTGTGATGTTTTTAGATTACATTCTAACTATAGTAGAAACGTTCACTCTTTTCTCATTGTTCACACCATGCATTTGTGGTATTTTAATTATTTTCTGTGTGGTTGTTTTAGATGTGCTAAGCAACAAGGCTAACCAGTTGAAATGAACGCTGTTTAGTTAAATTGTCTGCTTCTTAGTGCAGTTTGTGTGTATGGCATTGAGAAGAAGGAAATAGGTGTATTTCTGATTACTATGATGTCCCTGGATCCCTGTTTATGGACTGTTAGTAACCCAAAAGCATTGACGCCACTTTGTATTGGGTGGGGATGTCCGGGGTTACAAAAACCTGCCTTTCAAATTCAGGCATTGGTGCATTGAACGAAGTTAACTCCTTTCTTCCATGTGTGTGAAAACAAACCGTGTAGATCTGAGCCAGAAACTCAGTTCCTACAACATTGGTGCTCAGCACTGGGCCTGGATGTTTTGGGAACCCTTGAGTAGTTTCTTCTTGATTTACACACATGTGAACAATTATTATGTAATTATGGTGATGTCCTTAGTGAACCGGGTTACTTTCCATAGGGAGTAAGGGAGCATGTAGTGCCATAGGTTTGTCAAGCTTTAAATTTAAAAGGTTATTCCTCATTTCATGGGTTTTAGAATTCTTTGAATCGATCCCATTTGAATACGTTCATACAAGGCAGCAGTATTTGTGATAGGAGCTAATAACTGAGAAGCAGTTACTCAGCATCTCAAGCTTTGAGTTATCCCTAATGTGGAGGGGGGTGGCAGTTACTTTTGTAATAGCTGCTCACACAGTATATATCTATAAGACATTTTACTTATGGATGTAGTTTAAGGCTATATATGCCGCCTCCTGGCAGTTTCAGGCCTATAAAAGAGTATAACTGTTTACACATTATAGGGTTTACCAAGATCTGGAAATCCCTTCTCACTTGCCAGAAACACAAGAACTTGTTTACTGGTCAGTTGCCACATAGACACAGAAATGTCTGTTTGGGATCCCAGAGCAACGAAGCAGCTATTTGCCAATACTAGCTGGCTACACACCTGTTATGTGCCTTGCTGATGTTGACGGATCTTGATTTAAACAGTCGCCTTATACCAGAGCCTTGTGCAGGTTGTACTGCGTACCATAAACTCCAGACCTGCTCTCACAGTGGGACCAGTAGTTCAGGGACAGGTACAATCAATTGGTCCACAGACTATAACTGCTATTAAGGGGAAAAACACCTGGAAAGCCTGAAAAAATTACCTTTTGGATTGTTTGGCAGACCGACCAGTTGGAAGCAATCTATCTATAAACAACACCCCAAGACAAACATAGAGTACTGACTATCTGTCTTCCTCTTGGGACGGTATGACCCGAAGAGGAATGTGACCCATGGGGAAACGTATTTGTCTGCATTTACACCAGGATGAATGGTAGGGTGAACAGAATTGTAACACTATTAACATCACATGGTTACAGGTTTAACTTTTAAAAAATCGAAGACAGCCTACCTTACAGTGAACTTCCTTGGATACAAGTTATCCAATAAGGGCAATGGTTTTGCTTCTGATTTACTTCAGAAGTGTGCTACCTGCACCCTTCTAACACACTGGAAAAGTTGTCATCCTTGCTGAGAGTCATTGTTTTGGATGTACCTACTTGCTTCACTAAGTTGAGCTAATGAAACCCTTGTATGACTTGACTTCTCCCATGTTTTCAGCAAAACAGTGGATGAACAAACACACTGATATCTAGCGTGCTCTGCAAGTAGATATGGTGGAGACAAAATATTTAGAAACTTGAGACAGTAATACCAACCTACTTCTCTGAGTCATACCAAGACAATCAGGTTATACCTGCATAACCTACAATGAGGGACAAACTGCTCCTGTTGCATACAAGTCTCACTTATATTCTCCGGCTGAAGCACGTTTTGCTTCTATTGAAAAAGTCCTTGCAGCTGTACAAATGGCTATTTTGGCAGAGGGTAAACTCATGATTGTGGTTTCTCCCATACCAACAGTAGAGACAGCCACAAAATCAAGCATTTCTAATACTCCCACCCCTCACCCGATTTGGTTTGAATGCGCCTCTTCTTTGAATGCAGTAGAAGTACTGTTTCACAATGATCCCACTCTTGATTCATAGGCTTTTCTCCAATATTTTCTCCAATATAAACAACATGTTCCTTCAACTCCAACTTCCTTGCCCATTGAGTGTTTTCAGAGCGTATTGTATATTGGTGGCTGTGCTCAACCATGCCCTGGTGTTTGCATTACAGAAGACTATTCCATCAGTTCCCACACTCATAGTGTTCGATTCATCCTTCTGTGTGCAAGAATACAATGTTGACTTGAGACACTGTCACTTGAATGAATTCAAGGATTCAAAAGGAAAGCCTATTAAGAATAAACAGCTCTAGACAGAGCTTACAAGATGAGCTCCCATCGGTCTGTGTGAGGGAATTGTGCAGTTGACTTAGCTGCCAAAGCTGCAGATGAGACTGCTAGAGTAGCAATCTTAACCAGAACTCAATCGAAGATAGACACAGATATTAAAACTGCAATACATACAACCACACTAGATAGAAAGCCTTCCGCAGGCTGTCCTCTCAAATATTCCTACACACTTAATTCAGACAACAATCCTATAGCTACTCTACCAGGAATGGGAGATAGGATAATTCCTACCAAGCTATCCAGATTAGATTTAACCAGGGAAGCACATGAGGGATTGGCATCTGCCATGCAGGGGTTAATGCAATCGTAGGAATTCTACTGGTGGTCTAGTTTGCATAAACAGACTAGAGACTATTGGCCTTGTTTAAATATTGGCGCTTGGCCCACCGTACCACCATGAGGATGGAGTAAGGTACCCCATCCCCATGGCAGAGGGGCAGCTCATCAAATTTATAAATGACTGTTAAGCAGGTGGTCATTTATAATGTATTGGCAGGAACTGCCATCACAGCAGTTCTTGTTCAGTGTATATCACTGTTTGGTGGAAGGCTGCGTCAGCATGACGCAGCTCTACCAATCATTTTTCCATTTCTATTTTCAAAAAGAAAATCTCAAAATGGGATTTTCTTTTTGAAAATAAAAAAAGTAATGCTCCCCTCACTGTGGGAGTCATCTTCCATGATGGAGGGACAATTATTCTCTTTTTACTGTCCCTCACTGCAAGGGCTTGCATGGCAGTGACAGACAGTAAAAAATGTCTATGTGCCTGCCCATCCTGATTGGGTGGGTGAACATATAACCATGGCCTGACGGAGTAAGGGCCTTTGGAGAAGCTTTGCCACGGCAGAGACAGAGTAGTCTCTGCCGTGGCCAAACATCAGGCCCTGTGTCAGGAAGTGTGACATTTGTCAATAGTTCAAATCATCTACTGTTAAGAGACTCTTGTCAACTCCGCTTATAATCTGTATGGAGTCCAAATAGCATTAAATACCTTGCCTAGATGAGTACTGGGGAAGTGGACGCCATCCAAGGTTCTCTTTGGAGTTCCCATGTCTGAGCATGGCTTAGATAATCTGGGCAAGGTGGCAGATTTGACCTGGAGAAACGTTTGATTATCTTACAGTGTATCCAAGAGATCAGAGACAAGCTGTCTAATGTGAACCATTCTGAAGCTGCCACCAGCAAAGGTCAGGTTGTAATCATTGCTGACAGGTGGATCTCTAAAGTAGGGCATCTAACTCTTCATAAGATCCATGATCAACAAGCTTTTAGAGCATGTGTTACAGTCCTTGGGTTAAAAGGAAAATGTACTGTCATTCTGCCTCTTTTGTGTGGTACAAGGAAGAAACAGACCTATGTCCATCAACCATGAAACACTATGTGGCCAATTTTGTACAGCAGACCATCACAGACACCAATAAGGATTCAGAGTAGAACCTCCCAGCCTCTCCCATAATAACACGACAGAGACAACAATTGGAGGAGTGTCTGAGGACAGACTGCCTCACAACAGGATGAACACTCAGTGAGGGGGTCATGATATCATTTAACAAATGTCCAAGTACTTCAAGGATGGTTGGGGCTAACATGGAGAGCCGCAGTAATGCCGCATAGACATGATCACCCTGGGAACCTTTACCAGATGAGAACCCTCACCTGCAGAGACACAGATCAGGATCACCTCAGGAGCCCTCAACACTCTGGTCTGCCCTATTCTGGAGCACTGTTCTGTATGCTGCCCAGTGCACAAAGAATTCGGAAGGTGGCAGGAAGAGTCTGCAGTGATGCTGGTGAGCCATGTGCCAGCAACCCTCTACCCCTGATAGGTGGCAGGGAGAGCCCACAGTCATGTGAGGGAGCCATGTGACTGAATTCCTTGACCCCTGTAAGGTGGCAGGACGAGCCCAAATTGATGCGGGGAGCTATGTGCCCACTCCCCTTGAACCCTGAAAGGTGGCAGGAAGAACCTGCAGTGACACTGGGGAGCCATGCGCCCACGTCGCTCGACCCCTGAAAGGTGGCAGGAAGAGCCTTCAGTGATGTGGGGGAGCCTCGACCCCTGAAAGGTGTGCTACTCGCAGGAGTTCTCAGAGCTGGAGAGAGATCTCTAGATGAGCAGCTCGTTGTTTGGCTGAAGCGAGAGACCGCCCCTGAGGCACTCAACTGTGGAAATGCAGAGAGCGCTCTGCATTCAGAGGAGGGTGTGCAGCACAGTATTTTTGGAGGCACTCAGGGGCACCATGGCTCCTGGGTGGTGCTCTGTGGCCGGTCTTTTGGCAGAGATATACTAATGTACATAAGTATCTGATGTAAACAGATGAACGGGATGGAGAGTGGCAACATCAACTGAGGCTCCCTTGCTCCAGTATGAGGAGGAAGGGGCGACCCAGCCCAACTCTAAAGGAAGATGAGAAAATCTGTGGCCATGTTTGGGGTTTATTTTCTCAGGCCAGCACACCATCATTCCTCCTTTTTCCATCAAAATGGCCAACATCTAAAATTATCGGGAGCAGAAAGAGAACTGAACTATCCAATGGGGATGCCCATCTTTGAATGGTGCCTTTTGGCTTGCCCCTGCATCAAAATCTGAAAGAATAATGGTGACAGAAAGAGGACTATCACACGTCTGGGGTGTGGCCGTCTTAGAAGGGTAGTTTTTGGCTTGCCACTGCAGCTAAAGCCAGAAGAGAATGTAGTTCTCACATCCAAGTAAACATATCGGATGAAAAATTGGATGCCTTCATTGTCACCGTTATCTGCTTGCCTCTTATTAAATAGCACACCTTTGGCTTTGTGTATTTTATCATGACTTTGGAGCATAACGTCTTTATTTATCCTTGAATTGGCTGACCTGTAGCTTGGAAATCCTCATCTGAGGCAGCCATATGCTATAGACAAACACGTATAACCACTCTGCTGTTTTGAAGACCCTTATTATTATAGAGTGAGGGAAAGTCAGAACCTAGACCCTTAACCGTAATTGATCTGGTACGCTTTTTAACTGAGGTGATCCAACGCTGGTTTCACTAACAAAGCATTATGTCGGGTCATATCAATACAGATGCTCACACTCTGTCTCCCTCAGGAATTACCTCACTTAAAGTCAACTATCCACATGACCTATCCATAAATGTATCAAAATAATTGAAGCACAACATTCTAAGGAACAACCCGGAAACTCTCATATCTGATTCCTATTTTTGCTTCTCAAAAAGAGCCCTCAAAACTGATCTGATATTCCACACAAAACAAAACGCACAGCAAAATGGAGGAACTCGTTCTACTCCCTTAAGGCAGTCATCACCTCACAGAATATCCCCTAAGTCCAAACTCATAATATCACTCTCCCCCACACTCAAAGCAAAAGCTGTCATCTCAATTTATGAAAACAGCAACATCCTTATCAAAGCAGCAGACAATGACCTGCAAGCATTTGACTTTCTTTTTAGTGAACTAAAAAGGCAAGTAGCAGCCCCCGCAATACCTACTACCTACCCATCTGAGACTCGGTCTCATAACCATCACCTTCAACCAACCACATTCACCATAAGAACCACACTTAATGACAATTGTGGCCCGCAGTCCATGCAGCCCCAGGGACACCCAAACCGAACCCTTGTACAGTCATCCCTCTCAGCTTGAAGAGCTCAACAACAGGAAGTGTGTCAGTGTCCATGAAACATGCCCGAGACAAAAAGCAGGAAATAAAAACAAAAGCACAAACAGATCCCGTTATCTTGCAAACACTGACACAAAACAGGACGATAATTGCGATTCTCCTATTAACATGACTAGAGAATCTGGATTTCATTAAAGACACGGAGGGTATCATCATGCATTAATCCTTTAATGCAGTCACAAGCAGCCGCACTACATCATAAAGAAGAAACAGTTCTAGAATGTAGTGAGCAGGGTACAAATGGCATGAGGCACAGACAGACTGCCTCTTTTAAATGCAATGAAGTAGATAAAGTTCAGAGGTAAGGTCCAGGATGATCTTAAAGCTGAAGGTAATGAGAACTCCGAAGTGAAGAAAGTTGAAGGTAGGTGTTTAAGCAGAATTATCTGAAAGAAAGAGGAGAATGGTAATATGATGATAGAGAAGGTAATCGGACAGAAAAGTCATGAGTTGATATCAAAATGCAAACTATAAACATACATAGTTCAATAATTAAACCAACCAAGGGAGTGGCAAAGGGTGGGATAATGATAGCCTCCGTGTCTTTAATGAAATCCAGATTCTCTAGTCATGTTAATAGGAGAATCGCAATTTCATTACAAGACCGGAGGCTACATTATGCATGTTGGTAGCCATGAAGTACAACATCAGACATATGTTCATTAGGTTTACAGTAATGGTGAGCAAAGGTTGAAGCATTAGACCAATCTGCCGCTTTAAGAATATCATCCAACTTACCTCCAGACCAAAAGGATTTGCTTGCCATAGCACCTCTGAGAGAATGAGCGTGGAACTTAGAAAGATCAATTCCGGCTAGATTCATTATTGATTTGACCCATCTAGAGATGGAGGAGGAAGTAACTGGTTTAAAGGGTTTAACAAAAGAGATAAGGAGTTGTTTGGCGTCTAAAGGACGAAGATCTTTCATTCTCAAGTCATATTCTCTCATACAGTCTATGACACACAATTTCTTGCAAAGATCAAAGGGAGGATAAAAAATAGAGTCCGACATGGTTTTAGTCCTTCTAAATATATCAAATTTAACTCCAAACATATCATAAGATCTATAAGAAATATCCAGACATTTCACATCTGAAACTCTACGACAAGAGATTAGACATAAAAGAGTAGCAAGTTTAAGCGATAGGTATTTTCTGTTAAGGTAAGCATTATCTGGCCAAGAACAGAAAAGGTCTAAGATAGCTTTAACATCCCACATGGATTGGTACTTTGGTCTAGGGGGTCTTTTAAGTCTGATGCTTTTCATAACTCTACAAATAATATTGTTCTTACCTACCGTCTTACCGTTGACGAGGGAATGTCCAGCAGAGATTGCTGATCTGTAGCAGTTAATAGATCTATAAGATAATCCCCTGTCAAATTGTTCGACAAGGAAATTGACTATATTGACGATAGGAGCTTCCAAGGGATCCAAGTTCCTCTCCACGCACCAACAAACCCATTTTTCCCAAATGTTATTGTATCTATAGTGTGTTCCGGGTGCCCATGATTCTCCGAGGAGTGAGAGAGCTGATGACGAAAGGCCAGACAGTTCGTTGGATTGCCTGACACTTTCCAAGCAAGCAGGTTCAAATTCCCTGAAGAGACTAGGTGGTGATCTTCTCCGTCTGCGTTGGTGACCAGACCCTTGCTCGCTGGAATGAGGAAGGGGATGTCGCAGGAAAGTTCGAGGGTGGTCGGGAACCAAGCCTGGGAGGGCCAGAATGGGGTTATCAGAACCAAGGAGCATTGGTCTATTCTCACCTTCTGTAGGACCCTTTGTATCATAGCAAAGGGAGGGAAGGCGTAACCCTGCAGGTTTGACCAGCATTGAAGGAAGGCATTCACCGCTAGAGCTCCCGGATCTGGCATCCAGCTGAAATATTTTGGGAGTTGGGATGACAGTCTGCTGGCGAACAAATCCACATCTAGTGGACCCCAAAAAAGACAGAGAGTATTGAAAATGTTCACATTCAGTTTCCAATCGGTACGATCTGAGAGGAATCTTGAGTTCCAATCTGCAGAGAGATTTGACTTCCCAGGAATGTATTCCGCCTTCAGGGAAATCTTGTGTTCCAGACAGAACATCCAAAGTTTTTTTGCTAAAGCAGATAAGTCTGCTGATTTGGTACCGCCAAGGCGGTTGATATAAGATACTGCAGAGATGTTGTCCATCTTGAGAAGAACAAATCTGCCTTGAAGAGAGTGTTTGAAGCTCATTAGGGCGTATAAACCGGGTGTAAGTTCTAAAAAGTTTATGTGGTGGGAAGATTCCGCAAGTGACCATGCGCCACCAGTGTTTTGGTCGAGGAAGCGAGCACCCCAACCGTGAAGGCTGGCGTCTGATTCCAGGACGAATTCCGGGGCAGAACCAAATATTGCTTTGCCGTTCCAGGCGTCCAGGTTCTCTAGCCACCATGAAAGTTCTAATTTGCCCTCCTGGTCCAGCATCACAGAGTCCTCGTACCAGAGACCAGACTTGAGAGCTTTCCCTTTTAATCTCTGAAGGGCACGGTAATTCAGTGGGCCCGGGAAGATAGCTTGGATGCTGGAGGAGAGGAGACCTATCAGTCGGGCTAACCCTCTTAGGGTTATAGAATCTTGTTTTAGAACATATCTGATCTCTTTCCGGATTTTGGCGATTTTCTTGGTAGGGAGAAGGAGGAGACAGCTCGAGGTATCTACAGTGAATCCGAGGAATTCTAGAGATTTGGAGGGAGTGAGGATAGATTTCTCCCTGTTTATAATAAACCCGAGACTTTCGATAAGATGGACGGTGGTATTCAGATCTCTCTGAATTTGGGAGTAGACTTGGGACATGATGAGGATGTCGTCTAGGTAAACAATGAGACGAATGCCCCTCTCTCTCAGGATAGAGACAATAGTCCTCATGATTTTGGTAAAGCACCAGGGGGCGGAGGAAAGGCCGAAGGGAAGAGCTTGGAATTGGAACAGATGTTTTTTCCAGCTGAATTGGAGAAAACGCTGGTGTTCTTGTGCCATAGGAATGGTAAAGTAGGCGTCCTTTAGATCTAGTTTTACTAACCAGTCTCCTTCCAGAAGAAGGTCCCTCAGGAGGTGAATACCTTCCATTTTGAAATGTCTGTAAACTAAGGGCCCGATTCACAGAACTAACTTAAGACAAAATCCTAAACTTACTACCATTTTGGTATTCACAGAAGGCACTTACTCATTTTGGTATTCACAGAAGGCACTTACTCATTTCGGTATTCACAGAAGTTAGGAGTCCTAAGTTTAGGACTCCTAAATGCCTTCTGTGAATACCGAAAGTCTTAAAATTAGGATTTTTCTCAGTTTAGTAGTAGTATAGTTAGGACTCCTAACTTTGGGACTCCTAAATGCCTTTTGTGAATACCGAAAGTCTTAAAATTAGGATTTTTCTCAATTTAGTAGTCCTAAGTTTAGGACTCCTAACTTTAGGACTCCTAAATGCCTTCTGTGAATACCGAAAGTCTTAAAATTAGGATTTTTCTCAGTTTAGTAGTAGTATAGTTAGGACTCCTAACTTTAGGACTCCTAAATGCCTTCTGTGAATACCGAAAGTCTTAAAATTAGGATTTTTCTCAATTTAGTAGTCCTAAATCAAAATTTAGGACTACTAAATTGAGAAAAATCCTCCCGCCTCCCAGCTGCTCCTCCCTCGCTCCGCCCCCCCACTTTCCACATATGGCAGAGTGGCAAACGCGCAGCGGGCGCGCCCTAAGCGCGCCAAAGGCGAGCCAAAGGTAAGCCCGTCGGCGCCCATCCGCGCCTGGACAGCGCCCAGCACCCGAACCCCTGGCCCCCGCAGACACCAGCGCACCCGCCGGACCTACGACGCCACCGAACTCAACGCACTCAACGCCGGCCGAATGCTACCGAGCCACCCCGAGATGCACCCACGGACCCTTCAGCTGCCACTCCTGCAAGTTCACCTGCATCCGGACCTGCACTACACCATCACCCACCAAGCCGAGCTCCAGCAGCAACCACCTGAAGTGCATCCTGCTCAACACCCGCTCCGTCCACAGACACGCCATCGAACTCTGGAACCTCCTAGACACCACATCTCCAGACGTCGCCTTCCTCACAGAAACCTGGATGAACGCCTCCTCAGCGCCCGACATCGCCATCGCCATCCCGGACGGATACAAGATCACCCGGAGGGACCGCGGCAACCAGACGGGAGGAGGCATCGCCATCATCCACAGGAACACCATCCGCATCACAACCAACACCGACGACACCCTCACAACCGCCGAACACCTGCACTTCCAGATCCACACCGACCCCAAGACCACCCTCAGAGGCACCCTCATCTACAGACCCCCGGGACCACGCACACAATTCAGCGAAGACATCGCCGACTTCATCAGCCCGCACGTCCTCCCCTCCGCTGACTACATCCTCCTCGGGGACCTCAACTTCCACCTGGAGAACAACAACGACCGCAACACCACCACCCTGCTGGACAACCTCGCCAACCTCGGTCTCAAGCAGCTAGTGACCACCCCCACCCACTACGCCGGACACACACTCGACCCCGTCTTCTCATCCAGCAAGGACATCGCCTTCAGCCACGCCACCGGACTCCACTGGACGGACCACAGCTGCGTCCACTTCAGCTTCAGAAGGACCACGATCCACCACCACCAGCAACAGGTTGCACGCAGAAGCTGGAACAAGATCACAGCTGACCAGCTCGCCGCATCCCTGAGCCATAATCCTCCCACCAGCTCAGCGAACCCCAGCCAGGCCGCCAACAACCTCACGAAGTGGATCAGCAACTGCGCAGACTACCTCGCCCCTCTGAGGACCCCGCCCAGCAGACCCAGCAGCAAGAAAGCCCCATGGTTCACCGACGAACTCAAGAGCTCCAAGAAGAACTGCCGAGCCCTCGAGAAAGCCTGGCGCAGAGACCCAACACCAGACAACATGACCACCCTCAAGCTCGCCACCCGAAAACACCACCAACTGATCCACGCCACCAAGAAAACTGCATTCAAGGAACGACTGGACAACAACGCACACAACAGCAAGGAACTCTTCAACATCGTTAAAGAGCTCTCCAACCCCAACGCCAGAAACAACGACATCACCCCATCACAAGACCTCTGCAACTCCCTCGCCTCCTACTTCCACAACAAGATCGCAGACATACACAACAGCTTCAGCCCACAACCGACGCACCCCACGACCGCACCAACGCCCCCCACCACCACCCTCCGCGCCTGGACCCCGATCAGCACCGAAGACACCAGCCGCACGATGAACTCCATCCACTCCGGATCTCCAACCGACCCCTGCCCTCACCACGTCTTCAACAAGGCCGACGCTGTCATCGCACCCCATCTGCGGGACATCATCAACACCTCCTTCGACACCGCTACCTTCCCGGAGAGCTGGAAGCACGCCGAACTCAGCGCTCTACTGAAGAAACCATCAGCGGACCCCACCGAACTCAAAAACTACCGCCCCATCTCGCTCCTCCCGTTTCCGGCCAAAGTCATCGAGAAGACTGTCAACAAGCAGCTGGCCGCCTTTCTCGAGACTAACGGATCCCTCGACCTCTCGCAGTCTGGCTTCCGGGCCATCCCCAGCACCGAGACCGCCCTCATCGCAGCCACCGATGACATCCGAGCCCTGCTCGACAACGGAGAAACAGCGGCCCTCATCCTCCTGGACCTCTCGGCGGCATTCGACACTGTCTGCCACCGCACCCTAGTGCAGCGCCTCAGCAACGTCGGAATCCAGGAGAAGGCACTAGAATGGATCATCTCCTTCCTCGCCGGAAGGACACAGAGAGTCCGCCTACCCCCGTTTAGATCAGAAGCCACCGAAGTCATCTGCGGCCCCACCCTCTTCAATGTCAACATGAGCCCCCTCGCGGCCATCGCACGCCAACACAACCTCAACATCATCTCCTACGCCGACGACACCCAGCTGATCCTCTCCCTCACCAACGACCCCGCCACCGCCAGAGCCAACCTACACGAAGGGATGACAGACGTAGCCAAGTGGATGATGAACAGCCATCTGAAACTGAACTCAGACAAGACGGAAGTTCTCATCCTGGGCTCCTCGCCCTCCGCCTGGGACGACTCCTGGTGGCCCCCCGCCCTGGGCAGCGCACCCAAACCAACAGACCACGCACGCAACCTGGGCTTCATCCTGGACTCCTCCCTCTCCATGACCAGACAAATCAACGCCGTCTCCTCGTCGTGCTTCAACATCCTGCGCATGCTACGTAAGATCTTCCGTTGGATCCCCACCGAGACCAGGAAGACGGTCACCCAGGCCCTCGTCACCAGCCGACTGGACTACGGCAACTCCCTCTATGCCGGAACCACTGCCAAACTCCAGAAGAGACTCCAGCGGATCCAGAACGCCGCAGCAAGACTCATCCTCGACATCCCCCGACACAGCCACATCTCCGGACACCTGAGAGACCTGCACTGGCTCCCGGTTAACAAGAGAATCACCTTCCGTCTCCTCACCCACGCACACAAAGCCTTACACAACCAAGGCCCAAGATACCTCAACAGCCGCCTCAACTTCTACACTCCCACACGCCAGCTTCGATCGACCGGCCACGCCCTCGCCGCCGTCCCCCGCATCCGAAGAGCCACCACAGGAGGAAGGTCCTTCTCCCACCTGGCCGCCAAGACTTGGAACTCCCTCCCAACTCACCTCCGCCTGACCCAAGACCACCTCGCCTTCAGGAAGCAGCTCAAGACCTGGCTGTTCGAGCAGTAGCGGACCCCCCCTCCCCAAGCGCCTTGAGACCCTCCGGGTGAGTAGTGCGCTATATAAATGCCTTGGGCCCGATTCACAGAACTAACTTAAGACAAAATCCTAAACTTACTACCATTTTGGTATTCACAGAAGGCACTTACTCATTTTGGTATTCACAGAAGGCACTTACTCATTTCGGTATTCACAGAAGTTAGGAGTCCTAACTTTAGGACTCCTAAATGCCTTCTGTGAATACCGAAAGTCTTAAAATTAGGATTTTTCGCAGTTTAGTAGTAGTATAGTTAGGACTCCTAACTTTAGGACTCCTAAATGCCTTCTGTGAATACCGAAATTCTTAAAATTAGGATTTTTCTCAATTTAGTAGTCCTAAATTTAGGACTCCTAACTTTAGGACGTCTAAATGCCTTCTGTGACTACCGAAAGCCTTAAAATTAGGATTTTTCTCAGTTTAGTAGTAGTATAGTTAGGACTCCTAACTTTAGGACTCCTAAATGCCTTCTGTGAATACCGAAAGTCTTAAAATTATGATTTTTCTCAATTTAGTAGTCCTAAGTCTAAACTTAAGACTACTAAATTGAGAAAAATCCTAATTTTAAGACTGTCGGTATTCACAGAAGGCATTTAGGAGTCCTAAAGTTAGGAGTCCTAACTATACTACTACTAAACTGCGAAAAATCCTAATTTTAAGACTTTCGGTATTCACAGAAGGCATTTAGGAGTCCTAAAGTTAGGACTCCTAACTTCTGTGAATACCGAAACGAGTAAGTGCCTTCTGTGAATACCAAAATGAGTAAGTGCCTTCTGTGAATACCAAAATGGTAGTAAGTTTAGGATTTTGTCTTAAGTTAGTTCTGTGAATCGGGCCCCTTGATTGATTGATTGATTGATTGATATTGTATCCTATTGTTTTTATACCAAGCTCATCGATTGCCATGTACAGTTGATGTTAAGGAAAGCTGTATGTTATTTAGCAACTCTCATCTGCTCGCTCGTTGTACAGAGCTCTGATACCTTGATGGTCATGTCCACGTTTTATAAAACACAATAAATAAATAAATAACTAGCTTGAGTTCCCGACTGTGGATATATGAGCTCACTGTTTCTCCGACTTTACATGGAGCAATTAACTTCACTGACTAATCTAATGCTGCCATCACTACCGTTGCAAATGTTCCATGCAGCACAATGATTTATTATGAAGTACCTCTTGAGTCTACTTCAATCAAAATGATGCCTTTTCGAGAAACCACTATTTATGAGAATAACTCTAAATTCTGGACGAGGACATTTCACCATGCTCCAAAGTCCCTCTATGCGATAGATTTCTTCTTGCCTGTCACTGGTTTTGTGACCTTGGTCCTATGTTTAAATGATATGGCCATCAACAATGATCGCAGTTCTACTGCTAATAAATTGACTTTACATCCCTGTAAAAACAAATGAAGAGCCTGTGGTTTGTGAACTGTAACAGCATCTTTCATCCCACAGAGCACGTAGAAATCTCTACACAGCAAACTTCAGAGCTTATCCTGTGACCGAAGGCATAGCTTGGGAAAAGATTCCTTATCAAATCATAGAACCTTCTGACATATTGCAAGTACCCTATATTTTGAAAGTTTCAATGAATTATCTTGTCATTCTTGGTTCTATTTTGGAAGACTAGGAGACAGAGGCTGTAAAGGGAATGATGTCTGATTTACAGGCATATGCAGCTTTGTACAATGAAGATCTTTATTTAAATTGAGTCAAAGTCAAAAGTATATTTATTCAGCCAAATAAATGACCAAAAAAGTACAGAATATAAAATACATGAATTAAAATATAACACCTAATTTAAAACAGAATGATAAAAAGGTCTTCACATTTTATAATTACAATGCATATTTTTTCCTTAATTTAATGGCAGCAGCAATATAACTGAGTACAGCCTTGAAAACATACCAACCCTTATTTATAAGAGGTAATGTGCTTGCGCACAAGAATTGGACGTAAGTAACACACTCTTAAGGTGCGAAACAGATTTAAAAAAAAATTAAGTTCACAGTGGATTGGTTGGAGGCAGCATCACATCGGAAGCATGGGAGAGAGGAAACCATGTGCCTCCTAAATAAAAGGCCACTAAAAATGGACCTTGTTCAATCTCAGTCTGGTCAGATTAACTCTATGCTCAGTATTGGTGATCCAGAAAAAATATGGCTCCATGCCTGAAATGGTAAGATTTTGCATTTAATTAATAACTGAGCCCCATGTGAAGAAACCTCTCAATTCTAATCTTCTGTATATGTGATTCAAATTTGTGTTTAACCATTTCTTTAGTTTGTGGGCCAATACTTTCAGGAGAATCAAAAAGGTGACTATATCCCAGGCTGTAAAAAGTGTTTTTAACATATTCCAGCTATGGAATGGTGGTCATATTATCTACGTTTAGGCAATCCTCCAGCATCTGCCTTGAGAACCCGGCCTTGGGAGTACGCCATAACTTCAGCCATAATAATAAAGAGGCAATACCAACTTTATCCTTCAAAAAACTCATTCCCAATTCCAAATGCAAGATAAAGCTTGAGGTAGCTTTGGAAATGGCTAAAATCCTACACACAAATCTCTTTTCAGCTACCTGTAATTTCCCAGGAACAGCATGGCCCCAAAACTCCTGCTTCATACATGCCAGATGTTAGATACTTACACTTAAAGAGTTGGATTATCTCCTTAATCAGCTCATGACCTAGCATTTTAGCAAATCTTAAAATAATTTTTCTGGATGTCCCCATTTTTTGCAATCTCTGATTAACCTGCCCCACGTCTCTTTAGCTCCCAACGAAATGCCTACATAGTTAAAAGAAGGTACCTTTTCTATTGGTATCCCCCAATGCAGAAATGTTTGAACTTTTTGCATTTGGGGCCACAAGTCATTATAAATGATTTTTGCTGGTTCCCCGTAATATTAAGCTTTGACATAAAATCATTAAAACCGTTAAAAAGATTTTGGAGACAATTGGCTATTAATGCTAAAAGAACCTCGTCATCCATGTAGAGCAATACCGGGACTGTATGGGAATCAATTCTGGAAATGTATTTACTACATGATCCTAAAGGGGTGTCTAGAGAATTATTAGAAAATAGAAACAGGAAGGGGCGAGTGTACAGCCTTGCCTAACCCCTCTAGCAACCTTTATTGGGTGCGTACAATCTCCATACATTGTGTAGCGCACTTTTGTTGTGTCCCAGTGCAAGCGCCTGACGAGGTCCAACAAAAGGGGATCGAGACCAGCCTGCTCCATCAGTTACCACAGCTTGGCCCTATATACTATAAATGATATGCCTTTAACTCCCACATTTACTTATCTGAGTATTTTATTTGACTGCAAGGGGAACTGGAAAAGCGCCATTAAATCAAAAACACTGCAATCTATCAGATCCATTGTGGCTTTGTGTAATTTTGCAAGGTAAATAGGTTGTAAACAGTCAAGAGAAATGCTAACGATTTACAATGCAAAATTTTGAACTATCACCATGTATGGTTCCGAGTTGGTGGGTTATATGAATCTGGAACCACTTCTGGTGATTAAAAATGCTTTTTTTTAAAAAACCTTCTGGTACCTCCCACTAGCTGTTCAAATGTTGTGTGTCACTCCGAACTGGGTACTAAATTCCTAACCGATTTGATTAGAATACAGCCAGTCCTCCTTTGGCACAAGATCTGGACCTCAGCCCACCTGGAATTTAATCATTCTTTAGTCAAGGACTGCTGTGATTCTGACCACCTACTAAATGTTCTTTGGCTAAAGTATATTAAGAACTTCATGGTAGATATTAGTCACCCAGAATTTTTTGAACAACCGGACTCCTTGAATAACATTACAAGGAAAGCACTTAAATCAGAGTGTCTAAACCACCTTGAAGAACTGAAACTATCAGTGGAATTAACTAAACCTTCAGTCCATTGTGAATAATTGGTCAAAGGACTTAATGTTATGTCCTTGTGATAACATGTCCTAACAATCAACAATTCACATTTTGTTCTTCTGTAAACTATACACTGATCTGAGGAGATCTTTTATTGTTCCTATATTGATATCTTAAAATTTTAAGCAATGCAGACATTTTTATATTTGCAATTGCTTCCCAACCTGTTTACATGTGCGGAACTAGCAAGGTTTCTTAGGGCTGTATTATCGAGAAGAAGAAGAGGCCTTGCATTATCTTAAACTGTGAGCCTTTTTTTACAAGATATATATTTTTGGTTAACAACTGAAATGTATTGGAATGTATTATATCACAAAATATGTTTGTCATGAATTATTGAACTTTAATGATCTTTTTATGCAGGGTCGAATAAAGTTTATTGAATTGAATATAAATGGTATGATCCAGAATGGAACACATTATTCCACTCCATTCCCGTTTGAAGGTTTAGCCCAATTGTCCTAAGATTTCAATACCTGAATGCATTGCTTTCTTTCCAACACCCCTGGTCCTTAAGCTAATATCCCTGATCCATGATTCAGCACCCAAACACCTGTAGTAGTCACTACATACAGTGTGGGAAAAACTGTGCCATGGATGGTTAGCACATAAAGAAATATGGATTTTTCTGATTTCCTTCTGGGACCACATCCCCCTAGAAATAAATTGTTCAGAGCAACAGGAATATATGCCATTTATAATTAATGGATAAATATTCAAAAATTAATCTGCAGAAAAAATTATGCAGCTAGATCAGGAAAACCTGCAAATAATGTTTAAAGTAGGTGACAAGGGCATACATACGCTTTCTAAAAGAGAGTACTTATTAAAATACATCCTGACCACAGCCTTAGATCTCCTCAAAGGAGACTTGGATGTGTTACAACGTGGCCAGGCTCAGTTAAGAGCTATTATGCAACTGAATTGTGCATTACAAACTCTCAGATCAGGTTTCGTGCCGTAGTAACTTCTAAACGAGACAGCTAATCTTGAGCCTTATAATTTGACCTTGACACAAAAATCAATTGCTAAAAAATACTCCACATGCATTTTGCTGAGTATCGAGCAAGTGGATGAAGCACCTTTGTCAGTTAGTGCCCATCCACCAATTACCTAGCTAATACACTTTATTATTTCTCTACCAATTACAACTTTTCATTTTCATGACTGCCCGAATTACAAATCATTAGGCTGGTAGAAAACAATGCACAATTCATATCTGTTTCCTTCTGGAAGTTTCTTTTTTCTTACATGTGTTTAAATGAAGATGACCCTATGTTTATTAGCACCTCCAGCCACTCTCTTTTGTATGATACTATTTCATTTCATAGAATGTGTAGCACTTTAATGCCAGAGTTAAGTTGTTTCTTATCAGTTACTCCTACAGTATCCATCCCCATGCACCTTGAATTACAGTACAATTGCTCCTATTTGATGCTAACTAATGGTAGCTAACTGGTGGCATTGACCTATCAGGGTGGGGATTGGATGTTGATGATGAAGCATGATACTATTATGTGTCTGAGATTTCCTCTTCCGCATACACGCGGCAGAAGTCCTGTGACATCCAAACTCTGTATTCCTGATTGTTCCCAGAATTTTAGGAAAAATATATTTGCCTTTCTTCTCTACATTTCTCAGATTCTACCATACCTAATTAGGGGATTTAATAACAAATACCTTATTCCTTGAAACTCAAAGGAACATATCCATAGACAGTTATTGCAATTACCTTGTTATTTTATTTAATGCTGCTTTTATAAAATTACTCAATTTTCTGAATTTTTTGCATAAGCATCAACATGTCTGTCTTTGACGCAGATGTCGTCTGTCCGTATCTTTCCAAGAACCTGTGAAAGAATCAAATCACTCAGACATAGACATCAATAAGACACCTGATGCAACATCCATCTGGAACAAGGGCCTTGTTATCTGTATTTCAAGGTCAAACAAGAAGAATAGCCAAAACACTGTAGTCTGAATTATTGTATTTTCACCGTATTTGTTTATTTGAATGCGTCTTTGACTAGCATTGATGCTCATTGGTTATGCCTGACATTCCTAAGATGATGTTAGAAATGCCATCTTAGTTAAGATAGAGTATAAAAAGATAGCCATTTGACCACCTGTCAGGAGAGGTCCTCCACCCCAGATTATCACCCAAGATATTGCCAGAGGAGATCTTGACTGCCAGACATAATGCTGCATCACACTTTCTATTGAAAGCTGTTATCGAGCCACCAAGTGTGGGAGGAGAGGAGCTTACCCTTCACTGGGTACATGGCCTACCTGACTTTTGACAACTGCACACCTTTGCTGTAAACAAGTATGCAGTGCGCTGATTCTCCCTAAGAAACTCCAGATGCAAGATACACTACTCCATGCTCTCCTACAGTAGCTCATAAAAGTGTGTTTTAGGGTATTATGTTTCCAGATGACATTTTAACCATGGTAGAAATGCTCATTTTGTTCTTGTTGTTCACACCATGCACTTGTGGTGTTTTAATTATATTCTTTGTGGTTATTTTACATGGACTAAGTGACAGGGTGAGCTTGTTGGAATAAACTCTTTTAAGTAAAAGAGTCTTTTTCTCAGTGCAGTGTGTGTGGCATTGACAAGAATCATGTTGGTTTACTTTTGATCACCACCGTATCCCTGGATCCCTGTTCTAAGGACTGCTAGTAATCCAAAAGCATTGACGCTACTTCAGCTATGTATTGGGTGGGGTTCTGCAGGGTTACAAAAACCTGTGTTTCAGATTCAAACGTTAGTGCATTAAACTAAGTTCACTTGTGTTACCTTTGGGTGTGAAAACAAACCTTTTAGAGCTGAGCCAGAGACAGTTCATGCACCAAATGCATTGTTCACAAGCCCCAGCATTGACTATATGTTCCTATTAAATGCCTTCTGGCATCACGTTTTTATCAAATATGGCCAAAATGCTGAATATATCTACAACTCTTCCTTATTTCACCCTAGTGCCCCTTCTGGCCTCATAATTGACAAAGACACAACATAGTTCAGAATCAAAGGACTAGATATTGTGATTTGAGTCAAAGCTTTTAAAGTGCTGCAGGAATGAAAGAAATCAGCAAGTTGCAGCAAATAGCCACCATCATACTTAGATCCCCCATGCTTAACTCACAAGAGGAGTGAAGCCACTTTTTGAGAGCCAGGTTATTAGAGAAGTTATTCAAAAGAAGTGCAGTTGATTCAGTGTCCATTTTTTAAAGTTATTTTTTTATCAGCACTCACTTTCATGGTTTACTGGCCTATCTAGTTGCACCTTACTTCCTGATTATTTTCCTCTTTTTATTATTCCTACTTGTTTGCACACAGCATTGCACATTTGACAATTTACTGCTTCTATCCCACCTGTTTAGTTAATTTCACTAAAATTACTTCTTGAGTTACTGACCACACCTCCCAACACAGAGATGTTATTGTTTGTTCTCTTCTTCTTCTTGAGAGAAAGAGTGTAACCCTTGCTGTTGTTTCTTCCTTACACTCTGTCATCTAGGCAACTAAGTGCAAGTGTGCATTTCTCTCTTTCTTTTAAGCATGATGTCACAAGCTATATGTGGTGCATACTACAAAAGAAGTGCCCACCACTGATGGATGCCAGACGTTGGAAAGCATGGATTCCACTGTAACCTCTAAGTGCATCACATGATGGTTCTTCTTGGATGTCTTAGTTGATAGGTAAACCACAATTGGCTGCACTCTCACACCCCAGGGGACATTAAGACCACTGTGTCTATGCTTACAAGTGTGATTACACATGCTCTTGTGAGTACAGTCAAGCTGTGTTTGCTTCCATTCCTTCTTCATCACACTGCGTTCATGTTCTACAGGGAAGCTCCTTTGTGTCCTCACAAAATGAAAAGGCTAGGGATTTTCCTTTCATGCTCACTTCTGGTTTGTAATTTATTCACTGTTCCAAATTCTTCACTGGTCTGTGGTCGTATTGAGATGCTGACACTGTCCTCCTCTGATCGTCACAAATGTGAAGATGGTGCTTTCTTCAGTAATCTCATAAAGGTTTTTGAAGCAATACAAGATCTCTTTCACTTAGTACCTCAGCTACTAGCCATTTCAACTGACTGTCTTAGAATCCTTTCACACCTAAACAACACTAGAAGTATACACAGCTAAGGTTCCAATAACGGAACTCCAAGGAATCAGCGCAATAGGACCAGATAGTCAATAATAAATGTGTATTCAACCCAAAGCTTAGAGAATTCTTAAAGCACTGCTGTGCAGACATGTAGTTTGTAAGCTATGCCTGGATTGGCTGGGAATACAACCTCTTCCAGCAATCTATCTTCTGTCCTACCTTGGATCCATCATCTAACTTAATTTATTAAACTATTTCCCTAAAGTTGTGTTAGTAGCCAATGTTTTCTTTAGGTTATCTGAGGAGTGGGATGCCTTCATGCAAAGATATGCCATAAAGTTGGGCATAAGTGGTGGGAAGGCCATCTTCGAATTGCATGCCACAGTGGGTGAATCTTTGACGCAGGGGAACATGGTGGCCCTTTGAATGGCTGGAGGAGAGCTGACTTACCTACAGAGAGGTAGACAGGCCGTATACATGGCCACAGGCTGTTGATGGTTTGAATATGGGGAAAACCCTTTGGCCGGTGAATGCGGTATTTCAAGGAGATCGGTCTTTCACTAACGCGTTGGAGCTTGACTGCGGCTGCTGTAGCATCACTGAGAAGCTATTGCGCTCTGATTATAACGGGACCACGTTGGGCAGAATCAGAACTAGCCAGCCTGCGGTGGCACCCCCGGCCCCCTCATTACCTCCTCGCAGTGGCCCTCCTGGTGTTGATTACAGGAAGTTAGAGTAGGAGGCTGTGCTCAGTAAAATGTAGTTGTGGCTTACAAGGTTAAAGTAGCCTATTTGCACGTGACTCAGGAGAAAGCCCTTCAGCCTAGGAGAGAGGAAAGTAACTATCCAGCAAGACAGAAGATATTCATTACGCACCTGGGACTGACCTGAATGGTAAGAGCTTATTCATCCATCCAATTTAAGTGAGGCAGCCTTGCAATACCAAACTTCTCAGCAGCCTCATACAGAGTCGGTGTCTAAAGAAAGCTGGTATAAGTGCACCTTCATCAAAAGGACGAAAGGGTGAAGGACAGGAGACAGAAGTTTGAATTTTTCAGCACAACCCACACCCTCGCTGAACTCCTTTTTTAGAGTCATGGCACAAAGGAGCAGTTTAATTAGGAGTACCCTGGCCCAGGGCACACTGACCCCTGATGAGGCCCTGAGAACATCAGAAAACCAAGAAAAGCCCATTTTGTGCAATCAGAATATGTGGTCAGGGAGTACAAATTCGGAATCAATATGCTATATTAGCTTATCTGGCATAGAAAGGTGCGGGCTGTGCTCCTCGTGGGGGTGGCGCTGCAGTCCCTCACGGGCCCTAAAAAGGGCTCTCTATCGGAGATCTTTTGGTGGAGTCGCCGTAGTTGTGCGTGTGGGTGTGTGGGGAGGGGGGGTGTGGTGGTGAGACTAAAAAGACCTAATGGTGCCCTAACTATTTATTGGTGGGCCCAGGAGGTCTGCTAAAAATAACGGGGGATAATGTTATATCAACATTCTGAGTGGGGAAAAAAAGCTGTAAATACGTCCCACTGCTCTCGACCCGTAAGAGTGAGGGTTTAAAGTGAGAGAGAGGGGGTACAAGTGGTGGTCAACATGTTTCGCGCTGTTGCCGGTCCCTAATGGATCCTAGCGCTTCGTCAGGACCAAGGTGGTGATTAAAAAGTAAGGGATCGGATTCAGAAAAAAGGGGGAGAGTATTCTGTAATCTCAGAGACACAAAAAAGGTTGTGGGAGGATCACGGATTATTCGTGTCCTTGACGTCGAACCTGTGGGGGAGAGGGAGAGAATAAAACATAAAGAAATAATGTGGGGCTTCCTACGAAAGAGGGCTCGAAAAGCATGCACCAGTGAGGAGAATATTCCAGCCGTAGTCGTGCTAGGAATAGGTGCTCGTGCCCTGTGTGACCTCGATGGAAGTGCCCGACAATGGGGATTAAAACAAGACAGACGCAAACTGCAAGTGAGGTTTCTCAGGTTGCCAGTATATAGTCCCTTCAAAGAGAAATAGACTAAATGTGATGGTGAGATTTGAGAGACTCAGTGAGAACGGTGTGCGAGATGCCGGGAGTTTGCTCACACCAGTGGGCGATTGGCTGACTCGTCTACAAGTGAGGCGGGATGTACTGAGAATGTTAAAATGACTCCCTGGCAGTGATTAAATAACGTAGCCCAGACATAATAAGGTGAATATTTATGAGTATGGCATATACGTGATGGAATCATGCCATGAATTACAAGTGCTGGGTATGTAAAAGTACAAATAACGGGTGTGGAAGGCACGTGACAAAGAAGCTAAAAATAGACACATGCAAGAAACAACCATCGCGAGTCCCTGTTGGAAACAAGAACAAGACCAGAGAACACCGCACTCACCTGCGTGACCTCGTTCACCCCTCGTTCCAACACTATCCAAAAAATAGTGAAAAGACACTGGCGAATACTCAGTACTGGGACGTTTGATCCGGGACCTCCCCCCCTGTTTGCCTTCAAACGCACTCAAAACCTGAGGGACATCCTTGTACACACACGCCCCAGAACCATTCCTAAACCGTTTCCAACCCTTTGGCACCTACCTCCCATCTCTGGCCATTTCCCCTGTGGGTCGTGTTCCTGCTGTTCTCAAACTAGATCTACTAAAGAGGTTGATCTAGGCATGTCTAGACCATGGCAATTAAAACGCCATACTAACTGCAACTCAAAGAACTGCATCTATTTACTAACATGCCCCTGTGGACTCCACTATATCGGGATGACGTCAAGACCTGTCAAAACACGTATTGGGGAACACAAGAGCACAATAAGATGCAAACGAACCCAAACGAGGCTGCAGAACCATTTTCTAGAACTCAACCATCCCCCTGAGAGCCTACGTTGGGTTGTCATAGATCACAACCCTACTTGGTCAGCCGGGACCCTCTTCAAAACTGAACAGCGATGGGTCTTTAGACTCAAGTCTAATGTATCTGGCCTTAACGATGACATTCCGTGGAGTACACTCCACGCCTGATACTTTAACCCATTCGGAAACAATGTAAAACACCTTCCACCTGCCGTGCCATCATAACAGAGCATACACAGATGGCTGCACCCTATCCCCCCTTGGCACACTGAACTCCTGAAATACACTGCTGTCAAGTTGCCATATATTTCAAGCCCCCTAGCACTCGCCCCCTTGGGGAACCTGTAGACTTTTTCCGTGTCACACAACCTGATTTACAAGCATAACACTGACTCTCTATGTGTTGTGACATACTGATACTCATGACATACATTCCAATGGTCCTAACATAACGACCCTGGATCAACAAACCATACGCATTCCGCAGCCACTGCATATGGCTATATGGGATACCTATACTCACACTTTCCCCAAACCCCACCACTTACGATACTAGCCCTTGCCATACAGCAATAGAAAAAGGTTCGGATGTTTTACCGTTCCAAGATGGCCGCCACCTTTTTGAGACGTAGTTGAGTCCCAACATAACGACTCTGGATCAACAAACCATACGCATTCCGCAGCCACTGCATATGGCTATATGGGATACCTATACTCACACTTTCCCCAAACCCCACCACTTACGATACTAGCCCTTGCCATACAGCAATAGAAAAAGGTTCGGACGTTTTACCGTTCCAATATGGCCGCTACCTTTTTGAGACGTAACTGAGTCCTTCCTCAATACCTACTCTATCTCTTCGACCACTAATCTTTGAGTGTACATATAAAACGCTACGCCGCCGTACAGCAGTACCGGCGACTCTGGAGGCACCTTAGGTTATCGAAGCGATTTCCCGGGGCAGATGTAAGTACGTTTTATGCTTTCTAGCGACCTTCGTTACAGTTTTTGTGCCCTCTGTGATAGACGACGTGGCTACACTTATCAACCCCGTGTGCGAGCCATTTTACCCCCCCTATTACTTACGCTGCCTGGTTTTCCATCCATAACCCATTACCTTCACAGCTGTAGCCCCCGCCCCAGTTGGTCAAGATCCGGCACAGCGTGGACCCTGACTTCTTGCGGGTAGGATTGTTAATCCAATCATCGTTTATAAGCATGCGTCTATTTTTAGCTATTTTTAGCTTCTTTGTCACGTGCCTTCCACACCCGTTATTTGTACTTTTACATACCCAGCACTTGTAATTCATGGCATGATTCCATCACGTATATGCCATACTCATAAATATTCACCTTATTATGTCTGGGCTACGTTATTTAATCACTGCCAGGGAGTCATTTTAACATTCTCAGTACATCCCGCCTCACTTGTAGACGAGTCAGCCAATCGCCCACTGGTGTGAGCAAACTCCCGGCATCTCGCACACCGTTCTCACTGAGTCTCTCAAATCTCACCATCACATTTAGTCTATTTCTCTTTGAAGGGACTATATACTGGCAACCTGAGAAACCTCACTTGCAGTTTGCGTCTGTCTTGTTTTAATTCCCATTGTCGGGCACTTCCATCGACGTCACACAGGGCACGAGCACCTATTCCTTGCACGACTACGGCTGGAATATTCTCCTCACTGGTGCATGCTTTTCGAGCCCTCTTTCGTAGGAAGCCCCACATTATTTCTTTATGTTTTATTCTCTCCCTCTCCCCCACAGGTTCGACGTCAAGGACACGAATAATCCGTGATCCTCCCACAACCTTTTTTGTGTCTCTGGGATTACAGAATACTCTCCCCCTTTTTTCTGAATCCCATCCCTTACTTTTTAATCACCACCTTGGTCCTGACGAAGCGCTAGGATCCATTAGGGACCGGCAACAGCGCGAAACATGTTGACCACCACTTGTACCCCCTCTCTCTCACTTTAAACCCTCACTCTTACGGGTCGAGAGCAGTGGGACGTATTTACAGCTTTTTTTCCCCACTCAGAATGTTTATATAACATTATCCCCCGTTATTTTTAGCAGACCTCCTGGGCCCACCAATAAATAGTTAGGGCACCATTAGGTCTTTTTAGTCTCACCACCACACCCCCCCTCCCCACACACCCACACGCACAACTACGGCGACTCCACCAAAAGATCTCCGATAGAGAGCCCTTTTTAGGGCCCGTGAGGGACTGCAGCGCCACCCCCACGAGGAGCACAGCCCGATGATGATGCTTTGCACCCGCAAGGGTGTGTGAGGGCACTTCTAGTACCATCCAGGAGTCTCCAGTCTCCATTACACTACCACTTTCGAACCTTGTCTGAGACACCTTGTCATCCCCCCTTTCCCTTTTTTCTTGCATAGTAGACCATACTGGCATATATATTTCTTTAGGAACTGTTACCTTACTTTCCATGTGGATTAATTTCAGGAGCACCGGTACAGGACCTTTTCCCTCTCCTACTTATCCGCTCCTTGTCCCCCCATTCTCTTTGAAGTGTGTATACATAGAAAGGTGCGGGCCTGCTGCAGACACCGGGCAGTAGGAAAAGTGTTCACAAAGAAGGACACAAAGGACCTATGAGCGCTGGCCCTGTAAAGCCTGAGATTTTACTGTTGAACTTGCTGGCAGATATTCAAAAAAGATTTGGGACTTCAGAATCAAATCAAAGAGACATTTTAGGGGCATGTCAAGCCCTGGAAGCCGAGTTAGACAACATTACTCAGAGAACTATGGCCTTAGAATTGAAGGGCGATGAAATGAACAATGAAAATTCCTCAAAGATACTAGCATTAAAGCATCAAAATCAAATCTTCAGGATGATCGTGAAAGGCTGCAACATTATTCACGCCATAACAATTTGAGAATTTTGAACGTCCCGAACTGGCTCAGATTTAAAAGGTTTCTTTCTTAAGCTCCTTAGAGACAGGGTCCTGAGCAGTAAACCAGAAGTAGACTTGGAAAAAGAGTTCCAGAGGTTCAACAGGGACTCCTTTTAGTTGAAGGAAGGACATAGGGAAATCTTGTTGAACGTTCTATCTTATACCGTTAAAGAGCAGATACTAGGGCTATCACTCAAGACTAGTTCACTAACAGCAGGGAGCTATACATAACGAATGAGATCAGATATAAGCAAAATGACAGAACAGTGTCAATGGGAATTAGGTCAGAGAATGGATGAGATGAAGAAATTGGGAGCTAGAGTCTAGTTAAGGTTCCCTGCCATTTTGAAGATAATGGGCCTGATTCTGATGCAGGCAGGAAGGGCTTCGACCCTCGGTCGGAGCCCTCCTACCTGCATCGTGATATGCTGTTCAAACTCCTTTCTGACTGAGTCATTCTGATGTGCTCAGTCAGAAAGGAATCTGACTTGGTTTTCCGGATGGCTTCCAACGGGCTCGGAGAGCTCGTCTGCCATCCGGAAACCCTTCAGTACTCCCTTGGCTGGCTCTTTCCGGCCGAGGGATTACAATGGCAGTTTCCCACTGCCTTTCAGTGCCAGCCTTTCAGACACAGAAAGACAGTGGGAAAGTGTCTTTGGGGGCCCCAGCGGGGCCCTATAGTTGCGAGGCCGCCATTCGGGCACCGATTGTGCTCCCCTGTGGGTCCCGGCACCCCGTGGCAGGCACCTTGAGGTGCCTGCCACCGGGTGTAGGGATGAACTGCACCTTTGCACTTAACGATGCGAGCATGCATTCTGTGCAGAATGCATGCTCCCAATGTTAAGTATAGGATTGCGACTGAATAGGGTTCGGTTGCATCCTACTTGCAGGTCTGGAACCGATGACAAGAGGTCGTATGGTTCCCGTTCCTGACCGATGTCGGCTGGACTCCTGTCCGTCCGACATCGGAATCGGCCCAAATGTTGGAAAATGAAATGTTCAGCAGAACGACAGTGGACCAGGCTAATGAGTTAATTGAGAGTATGAGCCCCTCAGAACAGTAAGATGCCTGCATTTGTTCATAGGATGGAGTCCCCTTTCAAAGGGCTTAATCATTTGTATTGAAACAGCCCTCTGGCATGTAAGATATATGCCATTTGGTTAGGGGGTTTCCCTGGGAGTTGGGTGATGGGGTGCATTGCGAAGAGGGGAAGGGCAGCTCAGGGTGGGGAGCAAATGGAGAAAAAATATAAAAATAAAAATGTATTCTCTACCTTCATGGCAACAATAGATAGGCGGTGTCTAGTCCTAGGTAATATTCATCATTATACACTTAGCTCACACCTTTTATTTAGCGTATGCTCTTATCCTGTTATAGTAAGGCCAGATGAAACAGGTTAGGATATTAAACTGGAATATTAATGGATTGCATACTAAATATATAGTTTGAGGTCAATATTTCAATACCTCCAGGATAATGTAGCACAGGTAGTAATATTACAAGAGACACATATGACTTTAATAGAAAGCACGAGTTTGTTTGGGAAACAGAGCTAGGTACAACATATGGCATGTACTGATCATTTGAGCAATTCCAGAGGTGTGGAGCTTTTAGTTAAAAAGATTGTGGGATAGATCTTCTAGAATATAAGGCAGATGCGGCAGGCAGATTGGTGATTAGGAAGTTTATATGTGGTAGGACCATATTTATGTGTTCAGGGTTTTATGGTCCAAATTGTGATGATGCAGAACCCGTTGATACCCTCCATTTGATCAATCCCTCAAAATCCTGAACTTTATCCGGTTAACATCGGAGTCGGGGACTGCGACACAGGCAGGCAGCTACAGTAAACTTTCCGAGGCTCGGTGAGCGACTGTGCTTTGACTACACATGATGATCACGGAGATCGAGTTCCGGGCCGAGCTAAGCTGGGACATGGAGCCCCAAGGGGAGCCCAGGCTGTGCACGCACTCGTGGCCTCCAGCACTACCCCATTGTGGACAGTAAGCCAAAGCCAGCAACTGCAGAGGTGAGGAGTGATTGGACGGGGTAAAGTTGTGGTGATCCATCTTGAGCCGCACGGTGGTGCCCTACTGGTCACGGCATGCTGGACCTGACCCGAGCTGACGTGAGGAGCACCAGAGTGGGAGCGCAAGGAGACCTATACGATCCTCACCTGCACAGCCCGTGGAAGTGAGCTGCGTCTTGGGGCAGGGCTATATAAACATCGGAGGGCTGCTGTTCTGCACTGCTGTGCGCGGCGGGCCACGGGGATCAGGCGCAATGGGGAGGAGGGGCTCTGCGTGGAGCTGTGGCCATGGCTGGACCCTAGCGGAGGAACTAGGTTCTGTCGAACCAGGCCGCGGGGCAGTGGTCCTATAACATGCAGATCCAAATTAGACACGTAGCGCTCCCTCCTGCAGTGCTCAGCTGCAGGACCTGGTTGAAGTACTGGGCCCATCAAGAGCAACCGGAACCTGAGATTTCTTACACGTTGTCATGATGAATGAGGCGAGTCAAAATTGTTAGACCCACAAATTCAAGATATAACAGGCCATGGCAAACCACATAGAGATGCAGAGAAGTGCTGAGAGCTGGTCACTAAGCCGCATGTACAAGTCAATACGTTCATCCGCAGAGAAGGCTCGGCCAGAATTCAGGAACACCCACTGCCATTTGTGTTTAACTATCTGGAATAAATTTAATATAATAATGGACAACAGTTGTGGTCTTGAATGACTCTGTTTTGAGTGCACCTTCCTTCTCTTGTGAAACCTTTTGGACTTTAAAGCATCAATCAGCGACGGATGCTGGAAGTGGATGCACCGTTTTTTGATAAACTTAATTTGGGAATTTAAGTACTTAACCTTTGTCTGTCGTTGGTGCCTTTTTTCTGTTTCTTGCATGCAGACCACTGAAAAGTGGCAAAAAAACACACACATTGGAGGTCACCATGGAAGAGTTGTCTCCAAAGTCGAGGGAAGCCAAAAAGTGCCTGAAAAAACTGATGACCCGGGTGCAGATCCTTGAACGCAGGGAGGAGGACGCAGAAGGCCGGTCCAGATGGAATAAACGTCCGAGTGATTGGCCTACCCGAGGGCGAGGAAGGTAAATAGGCAACCACATACATGGAGGACTGGATACAGGGATTGATTCCTGAAGGCGTGCTTACAAAGCACTTTACAGTAGAAAGAGCACACAGGGTACCGGTGCAGCCGCCTCCCCAGGATCCGGACCCAGGCCCCTACTATTCCGGGCTCCACACTACAAAGATAGGGATATGATCCTACAGGAGACATGGAAGCTACAAGTAATACAGAATTGCAAATTGCCAAGTAATTCTCTTCCCAAACTATACGGTGGCAGTGCAGAGACAAAGACACCGTTTTTTAAAAGTGAAGCGCCGCCTCCGAGGCCTAGAGCTTAAATACTCCCTGCTGTTTCATGCCCACCTACAGATAGTGGCAAACGGTAAAACGCAGTTCTTTGACACCTCTACCGCTACTTGGGAATGGCTGGACTCTGCCAAGTTGGGGGGCAGCACCTCAACTGCAGACACACAGGGAAAATCACAACTGGGGACAACCCAGGTTCTTGCACGGCGAAGGGACGCAAGCGGCAAGACGCACCTACACACCACGGTCCGAACATAGAGCAAATGATCCTAGACCAGCGTAAGCCACTACAAGCAGCAGCTGAAATCAGGAGCCACTGCAGTGATTCAGTGTCAGAGGAAAGTCTTCGGGACTGCGGGAGCAACGGGGAGTCAGTGAATGCGGCCTCTTGCTCGCAAGCATCCAGCACCTTACAAGAGGTCATGCCACAAACAGCAGATGACATCATATGGTGGCTCAATTGTAGAACCCGCCTATATGCTGTGCTATTGTAAACATGGTATAACACTGCACAGAACACCAGCATTCTAAGAGCCAGAGTGGATACACAGGGCAGGTAATGTCAAAACACAAAGAACGCATTATCTAACTATAAATTATAGGTGGATGTACCAGGAAAATGTACTGCCTAGGAAACCCTCAGGTTTTGAAAAAGAACCCTCACTCACCTACTGTTCTGCTTGGGTTTTCGGATCAGATAGAACCCGCTCATCAGAGCCTCACTAACCCAACCAGAACGTTACCCTCTCCCTAGGGCCTATCTACAATAGTGCAATCACATATATCTACCACCTAAGGACAGGGAATTCCTACTATACATACCAAGACCTCTTATAATCGGCGGCCTCGCGATCCCATACGGATCCAGACCTCTCTGCCCATACGACAGTATCACAAGTGGCGGCCTCGCGATCCCATACGAATCCAGACCTCTCTGCCCATACGACAGTATCACAAATGGCGGCCTCGCGATCCCATACGAATCCAGACCTCTCTGCCCATACGACAGTATCACAAGCGGCAGCCTCGCGATCCCATACGAATCCAGACCTCTCTACCCAGACGGCAGTCTCAGCACAAGTGGCGGCCTCGCGATCCCATACGAATCCAGACCTCTCTGCCCATACGACAGTATCACAAGTGGCGGCCTCGCGATCCCATACGAATCCAGGCCTCTCTACCCAGACGGCAGTCTCAGCACAATCGGCGGCCTCGCGATCCCATACGAATCCAGACCTCTCTGCCCATACGACAGTATCACAAGTGGCGGCCTCGCGATCCCATACGAATCCAGACCTCTCTGCCCATACGACAGTATCACAAATGGCGGCCTCGCGATCCCATACGAATCCAGACCTCTCTGCCCATACGACAGTATCACAAGCGGCGGCCTCGCGATCCCATACGAATCCAGACCTCTCTGCCCAGACGGCAGTCTCAGCACAAGTGGCGGCCTCGCGATCCCATACGAATCCAGACCTCTCTGCCCATACGACAGTATCACAAGTGGCGGCCTCGCGATCCCATACGAATCCAGGCCTCTCTACCCAGACGGCAGTCTCAGCACAATCGGCGGCCTTGCGATCCCATACGAATCCAGACCTCTCTGCCCATACGACAGTATCACAAGTGGCGGCCTCGCGATCCCATACGGATCCAGACCTCTCTACCCCGACGGCAGCCTCATACAACAGTTCATCCTATGATCACCATAACATACAAAAAGGGAATCAGTCTCACTATTCATCAGATCACACAAGGACTGCCAGTTCAAGCATAGCCTGTTCTCTGGTTCGAGGGGCTCCTCTTTCCCCTATTCAGTTACCACTTACCTGATCAGGGTTAACATCTGTTCATGTAGCCGCAGCTGACTAGAAGAATAGGCTACCCTCTCATACAAGAACACGCAGCACATGTTGGTTCACTACAAACTGGGTACTTTATTACTCATTACATACGCAATCACATAACATTACAATATGACACATAACCTGCAAAGCAAAGTGAAAGATTAAGTTGTACACTCTAATAAGAAAGGGTCGACATCACCTTAGTAGTGTGTAGCCTGCACTCAGTGGTCATCTAGGTTCCCTTCTCGTCTGTGCCTCGGCTCGCCTGGAAGTCACACCTCCGCAGTCACGGATACATATCTGCACCACTATGCGCTGTTCTCTTCACCCTTCTCCGAGTCACTGGGACCTCTTCCTTATCGGCTACTCTCTCCTCTCTGGCTACTCTGCTAAGAGAGTATCTGTCTCTCGGTTCTTCTCCGCCTTCAAGATGGCGTCTGTCTTCCCTGGAATAAGTAGTAGATTTACTGCTAACGGCTAGATGCCGCCTACGGACTGAACATGTAACTGCCTCAGACTTTCACTAATATAGAGGTGCGTTTCCTCATGGAAAATTCCGGCCCGTAACCTGCCGCCCACCAAATTCTTGTACCTCCCCGTACCAAGGACACGTTCCCAGCCGGCCGGCCTGATGTAGTGTCTTCGGCATGAAGAAAAATACAATCCTTCGATAAGGGCCGGCCTGAACCGGTTCTCTCCAAGCGAATAACACCTCATAACTAAAACATTACATTTGACCTAGAAGCATCCCAAGCTGCCGGAGCAGAAAGAAAGATGGAGTCTCTCCCGTTTGAGGCCTACCGGGCCTGAATTCAGCACGGCTCCATGAAATACCCTCACTAGAGGACAGGTTATCCCTAATACTAACGAATCTATCCCCTAGGCTATGTGTGCAAGCCCTGATCTATGGGGAAGAGCACAGAATCATGTCGAAGTGCCTAGTAAATAGGCTCCATTCACTACTCTAACCCTTAGACTTGAACGATAAGAGACTGAAGTCACATTCCATCATTGTTCCTCACAAGAAGGCCGGGAAAATCGAGCAGAACATTTCACCCTTGACTTCAGTCTATTATACATTCATTAAACAGAACTAATATCTGTGGAAGAATAATATGAAACAAGACTAACTGATCTATGTCTAGTACCAGGTGTGCAGAATTGAAGTAGTGAAGGAATACACTGAATAAAGCAACAGATAGAAATCAAAATGCCGATAGTAATCAGAATACCTCCTAATATCTGACGTAACATATGCAAATCAGGTAACCAATTAAAGAGCCAGTCAAACCAGCCCTGGTCAATGTGTTTTCTAACTTCTTCTGTCAAGTCATGTAGTTTATCAATGTGAGCTTGAATGGATTTTGTATGATCCGACAAGTTAAAACAACAAAGACCCTCAAAATCAGAACAATCGTGTCCATGTTTAAGCAAAAGATAATCAATGGCCGCTCGATTTTGCAAGATAGCCCTACGTTCACCCTGGGCGTCTAATAGCATGTCAGACAGGACTGTAGAAGTATGATTGATGGATTTTACCATCCAGCAGGCCATTTTCCCAATAGATTTGGCATTATAAACTGCCAAAGCAGGAACACCAACAATTGAAATAGCCAGGCTAAGGTATTCGGACTTGGAATATAAATGCAAAGATGAGTCACAATCCTCCTGTAACCTCACTGTATCTCGAATCACACGAGAGTTGGCATTCGGATGTGATGAAAACATCAACAAGCTCAGTCTAGTAATGGCACAAGGGCCTCCAGAAATATTTGCGGGAATATATGGCCAGGAAGTATTACCACATGAGAAAAGCCATCCGGCAGGTAGTAACATCGTACGATAATGACTGGGGGTAACTACCAAACTCTTGCAAGTCATGTTATTCTGAACAGAAGTACATGTTTTCGGTGTCCTTCGAAGGCACAAAGTTCGTTCATGAGCGGTGAATGAAGTGGCACCTTTCAATCTTAAACGCATACATTCAGAAATCGCACTAGGATCACAAGTAAGGAAAAAACACAAATCACCCTGTGTGATATTATAGGTAACTATTTGGGACTGGATGGGGGGTATCGGGTCTGACAGTACAGTACACAAGGGGCAATACTCATGGGCAGCAAAATCGCCCAGAAGAACATTGGGGCGAGCACTCGATATATTAAAAATATGAGTCAAAGTCTCCAATGAAGCAGGGACAGCAACTAAACAAGTCGCTAGAATGTCAGACACCGTTCTCATCGGTGTCAAACAGAAATGAGGGGCTTTAGTCACTTGTTTGGCTAATGTAATCCAAAAGTTCGACGACGAATCCCACGCAGCGAAGGAACGCGACACTCGGGTTCTCAACTCAGCCCGGGTTGATGGGATCCCTCCTCTCTCGTCGTACCAGCCCAAAAGGAGTCCAAGGCCGACACATCCTGCAGCAACAGTCCAAAGAATGATCTGAAAGAGAATCAAATACAGGCATTATTCATTCTCGTAAGTAACATTTGTCAGCCGGGACTACTTCCCAGCTATCTTTCCCTGGTCTCATAACTAAAATGGTGTTGTCTTGACCGGTTGCAATGACTTCTGCTTGTTCAGGGGGATTCTTAGGCGACTGCACCCAAACTCTGGCCCCAGGATTATCTGTGGAGCCAAAACCTTTCTGGCCTCGTACAGTTAGCAATGTTGGGGCAGTGCCTTTTGTGATCTCACCACTGAAAACAGGCATTATTAGCAATTGAGCCACTCGGTCAGTTTGATGTATCAGTAAGTCAACCTCACTGCTATTCAGCAGGAGCACCTTAATCTCTCCCTGATAATCACTATCAATGATTCCTCCAAGCACCTGAATGCCTTTTACAGCCAGCCCTGATCTAGGGGCGATTAATCCGAAATTCCCAGTTGGTATATGAACACCAACACCAGTTTCAATGATGACTCGATCCTTACTTTTTATAACGGTGTCATCCATGGCATGCAAGTCTAAACCTGCCGACCCTGGGGTCGCTCTACATGGAGCTAAAGCTCCGGGAGTAATTTCCCAGTACATCACAGTCTCTCTGATTTCATTGGGCTTAGCATCAACATTCGGAGGAAACAAACGCATAAGTTGGGATTCAGCATTTAGAAAAGGACGGTTATTCAAAATCAATAGCGCTTGAGGCAAAAAGTCTCGCCAATTTTTATACTTGTCATCTGTTAATTTACGTAGCTGATCTTTCAGCAGGCCATTCAACCTCTCCACAAGACCCGAGGCCTGTGGATAATATGGTATATGAAACACCCATTCAATATTGTTTTCCACACAGGATTCCTGTACCAATCTTCCACGAAAATGGGATGCATTATCAGATTGAATTTGGAATGGCACACCATAATACATCATAATCAATTCCACTGTTTTAATAGTATTCAATTGGGTAGCTTGCTTACAGGGAAGGGCCACCAACAGTCCACTGTATGTATCAACAATAGTGCAAACATATTGACAATTCCTACTCATAGGAAGTGGACCGATGTAATCAATCTGCCAAATTTGAGCGGGCAATTTCCCGCGATGTAAATGACCTTTAACAGTTTGGGGCACTTTGCGCTGCCTGATATGCTGACAAATGGGACAATGTAGAATAACATTTTTGATTAAATCTAGGGGAATATAAATTCCTCGATCAGCAGCCCACCTGCTAGTGGCTTTCTCTCCAAAGTGTCCTGCTTTCTGGTGGGCCCATTTCGCCAATCCCGCAATATCAGAATCTTGCCTGTCCACCACTGCCTCAGCAATTTTAGATTTCTCATCTGCAATGTTATGAAAGAATTTGTCAAGAGAGTCTATCGGGGTATGAGCATCCACATGGAAGATTGTAACAGTACTCTGTGGGAGCATTTCCCAAATCTCCTGCCATAATTCTTTTCCCCACAGTTCTTTTGAATGGATTTTCCAACTATGGGAATGCCAAGTCGGTAACCAAACTGCCAGTCCATTGGCAGTAGACCAAGAATCGGTGAAAATATGACATGTGCCAGGTAACTCTTGTTTCAGAACTTGATAAACAGCATAGAGTTCAGCAAATTGACTGCTCTTACCCTCACCAGTTGTGCTCAGCAATTTTTGTGTGATCGGATTATAGGAGACCGCCCTCCAATGCCGTTTCGTCCCTATGAACCTTGCTGAACCATCCGTAAACCAGACATGGTTTCTGTCCTCTGCGGACAAATCATCAAAAGGTCTACCCCACTGAACAGGAGACTCCTGTACTAAAGGTACGGAACATTCACTCTCAGTCTCAGTCGATGGCGCCCGTGCCACCTGCTCATGCAAAGATGCAACTCCTTTTTGTCCCACACGTGCCCTGTCTTGTATATACCATTTCCATTTAATCACACTCGCCTCTTGAGCGTGTCCAATTCGGTGAGTTTTCGGCGAACTCATAATCCACTGCATGATAGGAATTTCAGGTCGCAAAACTATATCATGTCCCAAAGTCAATTGCTCGGTATCCACCAGAGCCCAATAACATGCAAGTAACTGTTTCTCAAAAGGTGTATAACGCTCACCAGCATCAGGTAACTTTTTGGTCCAGAAACCTAACGGTACTCTACTCTTGCCTTGTTTCTGCCACAAACTCCAATTCGCATAAAGGCCTTGTACAGACACATTCAAATCCACATCACCATCACATACAGGCCATAAATCCAGAGCATGCTGAATTGCTTCTTTTGCCAGACTGAACGCATCTTGCTGTGGTTTATCCCATTCAAATGCATTCTTTTTACGAGTGACACGGTACAAAGGGGCCAATATTTGACTCAAATGAGGAATATGCTGGCGCCAAAAACCAAACAAACCAATGAAGCTTTGGGCTTCTTTCCTGTTCCTCGGAACTGCAAAATCAAGAATTTTCTGTTTAACCTGAGGGATCACTTCTCGGTGCCCCTCATGCCAATTAATACCCAAAAATGTCACAGCCTGGGACGGACCTTGTAATTTATCCGGGTTGATTTCCCAACCTTTCTCACGCAGGCACTCAATGACTCTGTCCAATTGGGTCTGAACTTCCTCTTGTGTTTCACCTTGGATCAAAATATCATCAATATAGTGACATATCTGAATTCGCGGATGAACCGGTACCTCAGCCAAATGCTCTGCCACCAGCCGGTGACATATCGTAGGACTATGCACATAGCCCTGGGGAAGACTTCTAAACGTCATCTGACGCCCGTTCCACGTAAAACTGAATTGTTCCTGACACTCAGGGGCAATCGGAATCGAAAAGAAAGCATTAGCAATATCAATGGACGCATACCATGTACCTGGATGTTTTTGGATTCTTTCAATTAGGGTAATAACATCCGGTACTGCAACAGTCAAAGGGGGTGTGTGTCTATTCAATTCTCGATAATCAACAGTCATGTGCCAAGAATTATCACTCTTACGTACCGGCCAAACAGGATTATTCCAAGCAGAAGTAACTGGGGTTATAACTCCTGCATCCACCAACTCCTGAATAGTGGTACTAATCTCTTCATGACCACCTGGAATACGATACTGCTTCTGACGAACCACTTTTGTCGCCTGGGGAACTTTTATGGGGGGCATTCTTAAACGACCAACCCGTACAGGCCTGGACGATATATAATGTTTAGTTCCAAATTGGTAACATCCATCATCTAAGTGCAAAGTCATTCCTTTCAAAATATCAATTCCAATTATGAATTCTAAGAGTGGTACCACTAATACAGAGTATTCTTTTCTAGGAATTCTACCTATTCTCATTTCAAGTAAAGTTTGAACTGCGGGAGTTTCCTTTCCACCTAATCCGGTAATTGTAAAAGGCTGACCTTTAAACTGATTTTCCATGAATAAGAGTGGCCTCCGCTCCTGTATCTACCAATGCTCGGGCCCTTTGGACATTACGATGTCTCCAATAAATATCAATATCTACATAGGGTCTATTATCTCTATGAGCCCATCTGTGTACTGGAGCTTGACCTATTTCCTAGTCATTTTTACTGCGTTCTGTGTACCAGGATAAATCAGGATAAAGACTCTCACGTTTCCCAGGTATCGATACCTCCTGTTCATATCCATCTCCATTACGAAATGGATTCCTGTCCTCTGCAGTGTACTGTGGGTTTCGATCGGCCAATCTGTGTCGATCCTCTCTCCTTCTCAACTCAGGGGATTGATCCCTATCATCTCTACGTCTGCTGTTAACATAATCATCTCTCCCCCTCTCTCTTTCCCCCTCTCTCTCCCTGTCTCTCTCACGACGGGGGGACAAATCACGTACATAACGTCGATCATCACGACGATCAGAGCGCCCACGGCGGTCGTCATCACCGCTACCGTCAGAAAAACCACGATCACACTCAGTCGTCCGAACACGCCGGGCACCCTCCTTTCGATCCAAGCCACGTTTGCGAAACATTTCCCACAAACGAGAAGTAGTCTCACCGTCAATGTCCTCCTTCCGCACACCATCGGCCATAAGACCAAAAAACATATCACGTCTAGTAAGTTTATTGTCACCAGGAGTACGAGTGTCAGGCCGGGATTGCCGTTCAGGCTTAAACCACTCACCCAACTCACCGAGTTGGCGTACCGATTCCAGCACCATAGACAATACGTTACCAGTCTGATTAATCAATAAAGTCATCATAACCTGCTTATAAGCAACAGGGGAGGAACGAATAATACGATTCCGCACAGAAGATGTCAACAAACCATCAAGCAACCTGTCAGCAGTATTCAAAAAAATTGCCGTTTTCATCACCTCCTCTTTGAGACGTCGTGCAGCATCGCGCAAAGTATACCACGGTTTGTCATTCACAGGCCAATCAGATTCAGTAGGATATTTTTGATTACAACCCTCAGTCGCCAATTGAAGCAAAGAAATTTGACCACCAACATTAAAGTTACGAAAATGATCCTGGACAGTAAAATCCGAACTCAAGGAACAAAACTTCAAACAATCGCCAGCATCCAACATAATGCCAGCAGCGCCCAGTTCATAAAGGCGCACCATCCATGTGAGTAAGGACTCACCAGCTCGCTGCCGAAATCGCTGCAAAATATCACTAATTTCTTGTTGAGTAAAATCCTCCAAAGAGTCTAAAGCAATACCATTCGGAGCACCGGGAGCCTGCTGCAACTTCCGCCGAAAAACTGGATGCACCGAGACCGCGGGACGAGCATCACAAGGAGCTCGATCAGTACACGTAGAGGAACAATCAGTGTAAGAAGCATCGACCCCACTCAAAGGACGAGCGCAATCACGGGGTGCACCATCAGAGGCGCAAGAAGCAGACTTACAATCACGGCCGGAGCGAGAGGACTCGCGCTTGGCAGACTCCTCACCCGAGGAAGGAGAATCACTCGAGTTCCAGATATTACCATCCCATTCATCAGGATTCCAATCCAGTCCGGCTTTCGCCACGACCAGACGCACCTTTCGCGTCGAAACCCGACCACACCGATTCTTGTATTTATAACGAGCAATTCGCACAGCCGCCCTCTCGGCAATAGTTTGGTACGTATCAAGTTTGTCAGCAAGCAACTTATTTTGACACCGCAACAAAGTATGAGCATTCTGAATCTCAACAAAGTTCGCTTCCACATCCTTATGCACAGTCTGTAACTTCAACAACCTCTCATGCAGGATCCTGTACGCAGACAGAACAATCCAACCTCTGCGCCCCAAAACGGGAAGCTCATCACCCTTAGATACCGGCGCCTTCCGTAAACAAGCAATCACATTAGCCGGCTCCGCCAGCTCCAAAAAAGAATTCCAATTCTCACTCAAACCAGTAGAATCAGCCCACTCACGGGCTAAGGCTTCATAAGGCGTTGAATCCCAGCCGGGAATATCAACGGGCAACTTAAAAGTAGATTTCGACTTTCTAGAAAACATCTCGGAAAAGAAAGAGAGAAAAAAAAAAAACTATACACACAATTATATACAAATAATATACAAACGAAACCACGCACGCGCCGAAAGCAAACACGATACAACCACAACGCACACAGGTTTCGTAAACGGTTCGTGACGCCAAATGTTCTGCTTCGGTTTTCGGATCAGATAGAACCCGCTCATCAGAGCCTCACTAACCCAACCAGAACGTTACCCTCTCCCTAGGGCCTATCTACAATAGTGCAATCACATATATCTACCACCTAAGGACAGGGAATTCCTACTATACATACCAAGACCTCTTATAATCGGCGGCCTCGCGATCCCATACGGATCCAGACCTCTCTGCCCATACGACAGTATCACAAGTGGCGGCCTCGCGATCCCATACGAATCCAGACCTCTCTGCCCATACGACAGTATCACAAATGGCGGCCTCGCGATCCCATACGAATCCAGACCTCTCTGCCCATACGACAGTATCACAAGCGGCGGCCTCGCGATCCCATACGAATCCAGACCTCTCTACCCAGACGGCAGTCTCAGCACAAGTGGCGGCCTCGCGATCCCATACGAATCCAGACCTCTCTGCCCATACGACAGTATCACAAGTGGCGGCCTCGCGATCCCATACGAATCCAGGCCTCTCTACCCAGACGGCAGTCTCAGCACAATCGGCGGCCTCGCGATCCCATACGAATCCAGACCTCTCTGCCCATACAACAGTATCACAAGTGGCGGCCTCGCGATCCCATACGAATCCAGACCTCTCTGCCCATACGACAGTATCACAAATGGCGGCCTCGCGATCCCATACGAATCCAGACCTCTCTGCCCATACGACAGTATCACAAGCGGCGGCCTCGCGATCCCATACGAATCCAGACCTCTCTACCCAGACGGCAGTCTCAGCACAAGTGGCGGCCTCGCGATCCCATACGAATCCAGACCTCTCTGCCCATACGACAGTATCACAAGTGGCGGCCTCGCGATCCCATACGAATCCAGGCCTCTCTACCCAGATGGCAGTCTCAGCACAATCGGCGGCCTCGCGATCCCATACGAATCCAGACCTCTCTGCCCATACGACAGTATCACAAGTGGCGGCCTCGCGATCCCATACGGATCCAGACCTCTCTACCCCGACGGCAGTCTCATACAACAGTTCATCCTATGATCACCATAACATACAAAAAGGGAATCAGTCTCACTATTCATCAGATCACACAAGCATAGCCTGTTCTCTGGTTCGAGGGGCTCCTCTTTCCCCTATTCAGTTACCACTTACCTGATCAGGGTTAACATCTGTTCATGTAGCCGCAGCTGACTAGAAGAATAGGCTACCCTCTCATACAAGAACACGCAGCACATGTTGGTTCACTACAAACTGGGTACTTTATTACTCATTACATACGCAATCACATAACATTACAATATGACACATAACCTGCAAAGCAAAGTGAAAGATTAAGTTGTACACTCTAATAAGAAAGGGTCGACATCACCTTAGTAGTGTGTAGCCTGCACTCAGTGGTCATCTAGGTTCCCTTCTCGTCTGTGCCTTGGCTCGCCTGGAAGTCACACCTCCGCAGTCACGGATACATATCTGCACCACTATGCGCTGTTCTCTTCACCCTTCTCCGAGTCACTGGGACCTCTTCCTTATCGGCTACTCTCTCCTCTCTGGCTACTCTGCTAAGAGAGTATCTGTCTCTCGGTTCTTCTCCGCCTTCAAGATGGCGTCTGTCTTCCCTGGAATAAGTAGTAGATTTACTGCTAACGGCTAGATGCCGCCTACGGACTGAACATGTAACTGCCTCAGACTTTCACTAATATAGAGGTGCGTTTCCTCATGGAAAATTCCGGCCCGTAACCTGCCGCCCACCAAATTCTTGTACCTCCCCGTACCAAGGACACGTTCCCAGCCGGCCGGCCTGATGTAGTGTCTTCGGCATGAAGAAAAATACAATCCTTCGATAAGGGCCGGCCTGAACCGGTTCTCTCCAAGCGAATAACACCTCATAACTAAAACATTACATTTGACCTAGAAGCATCCCAAGCTGCCGGAGCAGAAAGAAAGATGGAGTCTCTCCCGTTTGAGGCCTACCAGGCCTGAATTCAGCACGGCTCCATGAAATACCCTCACTAGAGGACAGGTTATCCCTAATACTAACGAATCTATCCCCTAGGCTATGTGTGCAAGCCCTGATCTATGGGGAAGAGCACAGAATCATGTCGAAGTGCCTAGTAAATAGGCTCCATTCACTACTCTAACCCTTAGACTTGAACGATAAGAGACTGAAGTCACATTCCATCATTGTTCCTCACAAGAAGGCCGGGAAAATCGAGCAGAACACCTACCTAGTAGGTGACATGCTTCATAATAGCGTTCCCACCCTGGTCACGGAACCCAATCTTTGTGTTTTGACATTTTAACTTGGGAAGAGGAACGGGCCCTTCTCCTGACTTCTCATTCTCACATTTTGTTGAGTACTACACAGGGCAGGTAACCTGGCCTTAGGCCTGAGACATTAGGCTCAAGCCATAACCTAGTAAAGATCAGCAAGAGCTCTGGCTCTTGCGACAGTCATTATCACTCGGGGACCCAAATCTTAACTAAGCTTACACCTGGCAAATACATTTCCCGACCCCAATAGCCAACGTTGGCATGACACATTGGTTGAAAGTTTGGACGGTTGCACGTTGTAATTTTGCCCTTCTGGTATTTTACACCTTAGCACATATTTGTTTAGTTTGTTATGACACATCAGCACGATCACGCACACACAAGATACCAACAATACTATATCCCTTGACCCACTTGTCATGTCTTCGCCCACATGCGACGGACTCTCTCCGGCGATTTGATACCTACCCGATCCTGCTTTGCCACTGTTATGGCAGTCACTAAGGTTTGCACTTGGAATGTCGGGGGAATGCACACACCCTCGCGTAGATATTCTATATACTCCTATCTTAAAAGACATCCGGCCCAAATAGTTTTCCTATAGGAGACACAGCTTACTACCCCTGAAATAGCGAACCTGCAGAGGAGATGGAGAGGTCAACTTTATGCTACCGGATATTCAGCCTTTGTTCGTGGAGCGCTGGTCTGGATCAGACCAGGCACCTCCTTTCAAATAGAAGAATCAATGATAGACACAGAGGGGTGGTACATTCTTGTAAAGGGCTGTCTGGATGGCAAGCACATAGTTCTAGGGTCCATATATGCACCCAACACAGTTCAGTCAACTTACCTGGACAAATTGACTAGCAAACTATCTGACTAGCATGATATACCCTGGCTGCTAGGTGGGGACTTTGACAGTGTATTAGACATATCCCTTGACTGGTCCCCTCCTTCCTGGCACACCCACAACATTAGCCATGAGGGCTGTAAAAGCCTGGGTGGCACAATGGCAGTTCGTGGATGTCTGGAGTCATCAAAACCTCACGGACAGGGTATATTCTTATTACTCAGGCTCCCACAGGCTGTATGCGAGGCTGGACAGGCTGCTCTGCATGAAGGAGATTGTGACGCAATGACCAAGATTGAATATCTTGGTAGGACCCACTCTGACCATAATCCCCAAACTCTTCACATGTCATGGTATAACTGCCCTGCAGTCATCCCCAGGTGCCCCTTACAGCCCGAGATGTTAAAGTATAAAGCATTCCGTGAAGCTTTTAGCACAGAAATCATTAATTACTTTAATGATAACAGAGGCACTGCATCCTCGCCCCTAATCGAGTGGGACACTTTCAAAGGGGTAATACTGGGTTACTGCATAAACATGCAAATAGGTCTGCGTAAAGTCATAGAGTCAGACACTAGGAAGGTGGAGGATAGACTACTCCACCTTGAAACACAAGTGACCACAACTTAATGAGGAAAGAACAGAACATCTCAAGTTACTAGAGAGACTGAGATGTCTCAATTATATGGCACACTCAGCACGCACTCACAGCGCCGCAGACGAAGCAGGACTCCTGCTTGCATGGCTCTCAGACAAGAGGATGCCCAGGCACCCATAACAATGATCCGAGCCTCAGATGGTACATCTATATACACACAACTAGAAATACACTCTGAATTTACGAAATACTACAGGGAGTTGTACAGATCCACCACCACGGCACGCTAACTGCCTAAAGTGAGATTATCGCTGGAAACCCAGCGATAATCTCACGTAGTGTGGCGCTAGCTTGATGATAGGGCAAGGCAAACTTAGCCAAGATATCCACCTTCCATAGGATATCATGGCTAAGTCAGTCCTGAAGCAGGCGTAAGGAAAATAGTGATAACAGGGGTTATCGCTACTTTTCCTGCCACCTATGCTTCATAGCGTGGGGCTTGATGATAGGAGAAATGTCGCTTTGCGACATTTCTCCTGTCATGTTAGGTCAGGAACGCCCACTTTGCATATCATTAGAGATGCAAAGCTGGGCGTTAGGAAACCCACGCTAAAGCAAGGTTTCACGCGTTAGCTTGGCCTTGCTAATTAAGCGATAAAATTAGCAAAAGCGGCGATAATTTTTTATCGCCAGCTTGTAAATATGCCCCATAGTGCATTGGCTAACAGAAGCACTATTGACACACACCATACGACCTCTAGAGTCATTACGCACTGCCTGGAGGAGGACAAAGGGGGGCCCTGGGAGGACAAGAAACGGGACAGGATATTAGCGAGTGCCACGCAAATCCAGCGAAATGCAAAATTTCGCTGAATTCAGTTTTCTATCATACACAGAGCATATCTATTTCCGGAAAAAATAAACAGAATTTTTAAAGTAACATCGGCAGCGTACCCCTGCTGTGACCAGGTTGGAGCAGACCTTCTGCATATATTGTGGTCCTGCCCTCTATTGCGCCGATACTGGCTAGAGGTCGGGTCCTGCCTGTCTGAATGCACGGACCGCCCACGACTACAAACATGGGATGAGTGCATATGTATGTTTCCCAGGTCAAAAAAACACAAGGCCACATCCAGATTTATATAGATCTAGGCCTTAGAGTAGCAAAAAGGCAGGCCACCCGAAGATGGAAGACCAAACAGCCTCCCTACTAGAATGCTGGAAACGTTCGCTCAGGGTGTGGGCTCGGGCGAAAAGTGAAGCTCTATATAAAGAAGATGCTGCTGGTCCGCGAAAATATCCAATTGCACAGAACTGGGACACTATAATGGTGACACTACAACATGCGGGGCCGGAGCAAAACGGGGACACACTATAAGATAGGGTCCTCAGATGTGACAAACACTGACTGTAAACAGATCACATGAAGGATGGCACCTAGTACGGGTCCAATGCTCTCATATCACGAACATAAACAGGGAGAGATCCGTCGCATAAGTAAAAACAAATCACTGACTCAAAGTTATGATCGAAGGAGCTGGCGATGGGAAGGAGGGGGACTAGCATACCGGGAGATGCCTGATTGGTAATGAGTTGTTTTATTGTGCTGAGTAGTTGTTCGAAACCTTGCGTTAGAATTGCATTGTAAATAATCAAGTAACAAAATATATGATTGCTTGCAATACACTTGAAAAGCAATCGCAATCTGGCACTGCTCTGTCAGGAGCTATATATGTGTATTATGTGGCTGATATGTCATCGTTTTCCGTTAAAGGAAACACAAGGAGATGATGGACGGAGCGCTGGAACTTTTCAGACACTCACCCCGGGTCACAGATCTGGGTTGAATCCATCATCGTTCTTTAGCTCTCTTCGCCACCTCAGTTCAGACCCGGCTATATGCAAATCAGTCTTGACCCTGTGCCTCATGGGAACAGTCCAGCCCCAACTGCTAAGCCAGGTCTGCCCTGAACAGGAAACAAGCATCCTGGGACCGGTTTCGGGTTACACACCTCTTCAGCCAGGCTAGCTTGAATCCAGTGGCAAAGTGTTTTTTTTTTTTTTAGTTTTCCGTTAACCATAAATTACCAAATAAGTAACATGCACATTATAACTATGGAATTATTAGCTGCCATGCGTTGAAACTGATATATGTAATACATTCTGTAAACACTGTAACTCAAAAGTAAAATACAAAGTGCAAATAAGGATTTTTTTTTTAAAGGAGGGGGGTGAGTTTGTCAAGGTCACGAAAGACTCAAAATGCTTATTGCAGGATTATGGTTTGTTTGTTGCACAGCAAACAAGAGAAGGTTTAAGCAGGGGCTATGCCTTTTACCGTAAAAAGTCTACCAGAGTGATTCTAGAATAGATCTGTTTCTTGTTGATAACATCAGGGGCAGCTCCTCCATGTCGGAGGAGGAGTGTCGCCCCACTGCTTTCTCGCAGTGCGAGAAGCAGAAACATAAAATGGTATTATAAATATCATTTTATGTTTCTGCTCCTCGCACTGCGAGAAAGTAGAAGTGTTTGTTTGGGGGCAGGCGGGTGGGCAGTCCTGCTGTTGGGCAGGGAAGGAGTGGCTTCCCACTGCTGAGGGCGCTGACTGGTCGGCCCTCTGGGGCCAACCAAACCATTCATGCACACTCTGCCTTTTCTCCATGTAGGCTGCATGCTGGCCGCGACTGTATAACATCTTGAAAAACAAGGTTAAAGAGGTCTCAAACATCCCTGCTCAATGTTCTGACCATGTGGCCATTTTGTTAAAATTGCAATTGTCAGAAGAGGTAATGGAGAGTAGGTGGACTGTGGGTAGCACACATTTAACCAATCCTGTAATACTACAAGAAGAGTGCAGAGGCGAAGGTACTTTGAGATCAGTGTTGGGACCTGTTTCCCTGTGGTGGTGTGGGAGGCCTTTAAGGCGTGCATGCATGGGATCCTCCGTAAAATGAGCTTTAACATTGCCAGGGAATTTCGGGAGAGAGTTAGGGAAAATGAAAGAGAGATTGCTGAGTTAGAGAAGTAGATACTAGACACCAACTCCCTGGGTGAAGAGCAGAGTAAGGGAAGTAAACTCAATGAGAAACAAGAGGCTTTTAAGGAGTTAGTGGAGTGCAAGGCAAGGGTGAGGTGGGAGGTATCCCAATTAGCATGTTATGAGTATGGAGAAAAGAGCGGTTGTTTGTTAGCGTGGAAATCAAGAGCAGACAGGGCGAAGACCCACATAGACAAGCTAATAATTCATGGGGCAAGTAATACTTCCGAAGATCCAGAAGAAATTGAGACAAGCATCTTAAAAGTATTTAATCTGTTATACACAGAGGAAACTAAGCCAGATATGCCTATTTTGAGGGAATGGTTAAGAGATAAATGTCTTCCAGGTTTAGAAGAGGAAGATAGAGAATTTTTAATGGGGAGGAACAACTACAAGAGAAGTGCTTGAGCAACATCATAAATCAAGAAATAAGAATGCAGTTGGACCTGATGTTCTGCAGTGGAAGTTTTTTATGTCTTTGGAATAAGTAATAATCCTAGTATGGGTTAAATTGTTCAATTTAAAATACAGGAATTAAGCAGAAATACCCCCTAGTTGGAATAAGGCAACAATCGTCTTTATTCTAAAACCTAACAAGGACTCAAAAGGCTCAGAATCCTATTGTCCAATATCATTGCTTGGTTTCAATTATAACATTTATTCTGGGATAATCACTGATTTACTCATCTAGTAAACCTGGGGCTGTGCCAAAACCTTGTGCTTCCCTAGAGCAGACATAAGGAGGAGAAATGTTTATATTTATTCTCATTTTGCATTCTGCAGCACACATAGAGCGAGGAAAACGCCTCTTATGATTGAGACAATCATGCCAACAACGCAGACACCCTTGCACCATGGTACAAGGGTGCCTATGTTGGCGTACGGCTGCCAATTGTGTGCTGGCACATCATGTAAATACGGTGCATTACTGCCCTTTCAAATTGGTGTATGGCAGCGCAGCAATAAGCCTTGCCAATTTCTCGTAAACATGCCCCATGGAATACCTCTTTCATGCAGAGTAATGCAAGACAGCGACTTGCACTGCGTTGCCTCACTTCAGATCTACAAAGTCATGAAAAGCCACGCAGGTTGGCTTTACTTGGCCTTAGATATGGCTAGGCCCTGTGCACCACCAAAATGTAACAAGAAGTGATGTTTCGGTGGCGCGCAGGGCTTGTTAATATGCTTCACGGTCTCAAAGTTGTGTGTTTAATATGATAAAGTGAACAGGTTAAACTCTTCTGATTTATACCATCCCAGTACTGCCTGAATAAGGTGCATTCTTGTATTTGTAATTCTCTTTGCAAGTTTCCTCCAATAAACTATTGGAAACGGTTTCAACCACCTTCCACTTGAGGCAGCTTGCATCACATTGTGCTGTCAAGTAAAGTTCATCCAGTGGTACATTTTGGGTACAGCAGCAGATTTTCCTTTTATTTTGAAGGAGACTTGATTTCCCTTTCCACATAGTTTGGCTAATATAGATTTTGAAAATACTTTGGCTTTACGTGTATTTTTACATCCGCTACAAAACGGTACTCATTGATGGTATGTGTTCGGCTAATAGAATGACCCTGGGTCTTTACCCCATTACCTCTGATTCCCTTACCCCTTATTAAAGGTAAACAGGCTTTTGGAGAGAGGGTTCAAGGGAGCTGAGAATGCCCAATGCTTGTGAGTGGGCATCTTACGTTTGTTACTTGAAATATTGATTTTGATCACAAGCATAAATTTGTCCAACGTCTTAATGCTCTGGAATGGCCATAAAAAATCGTCATGAGAACAGAACCACACATGTCTGAAGGTTTTAATCCACAGACACTTGAAATAATCCCTGTCAACTCACCTCTGAATTGCAATTTCTGATTCTTGAAAATGTAGCTATCTTTTTTGTCCTATAAGATCTCAAAAAGTGGCCAGAAGGGAGGTTGTCCTGAAGGCTATGTCGCTGATAACTACAGTAAATTATACCGCTGTTTCTATCAGTTGATCTCCTGAACAGTGCAGTTTGTTGTTTGTCAATGTCACGTTTGACACATAGATCAAAAACTATTACTTTGTTTGTCATAGGACATAGTGAATTGAATCTCCGGGATGCACTGATTTAACCGCATGTGGGGGCATATTATCAAGCACGGCGTTAAAATTATCGCCGCTTCAGCAGCAGAAAACTGCCGCTAAAGCGGCGATAATGGGCTTGATAATATGCCAGTGAGAATTCCCATAAAAGCCCATGTTGATATCAGAACATGGGCTTCTATTGGAATTCTCACGGGCATATTATCAAGCCCATTATCGCCGCTTTAGCGGCAGTTTCCTGACGGCAAAGCGGCGATAATTTTAATGCTGTTTCTTGATAATATGCCCCAAGGAAAGTTGTAAATTAGTCAGTGTGCCTGTCCAGATCATGAATACATTGTCAATGCATAGCCTCCTTAGAATAAGCAGACAGAAAAGGAGTGCAATTCAGTGACAGGGCTGGTATGTGTGCCTGTACTACTCTTTTATCACAAGACTTTTATTTTACGTTACTGTGTAATACCCGGAAACATAAGCAATCCAAACTAGTATTCAAATCTCATGTTCTAGGCAAAGATGTGAAACAGCACAATAAAGATTTCCATTCCGAAAGTATGTCTGTGAGGTAATGCATGCAGTGTCTGATGCCACTGACCACACACTTATGGACAATGCACACAATTAGCACAGTCTAGATTAGAGAAGACTCGTGCAGGCTCAAATGCAAACTGGTCACATTTCTTTCATTGCTTGCCTCACCCATGCAAAATGACTACACATACTACCCCATGCATACTCCATGGCTCGAAACGTCTTTGAATGTCTCTGCGCCTACTTACAGTTAAAAGGTAGGGAGACAACGGCCTCCAAATGTTGATCTGCTTCTGTTATCAATTCTGTTGCCTGCACTAAAGCAGAGACCAGCTACAGGTTTTTTGTGGCAGATGCTACTCAACTGCTACATGGTATCACAATGAAATGCTGCATGGTTTTGGCGTAGCCAATGATAAAATGACTCCAGAGAAAATATGTTTCCATCAAGTTTAATATCCATCAAGTTTAATATAGCCCTAGAGCCCACCGTGTGGGCTCTACTGGCCATTAAAGGTCCGCTCCAGCGTTAAATGTCCAAGCCGAATCAAGGGCCTTTAACAAGGGAGCAGGCCTTTAATGGCCGGCACAGCCCGCTTTGGAGGGCTCTAAGGCTATTAGAATATTCTACCCTTAGAGGGTAAATATACTAATTTGTAAAACAGATGCCTCAGGGAGGCCGAGGGAGTTGAAATTCCCTCGAGCTACGTGAGGCCTTTGTTCACAGCTGTTGTTGTGAATAAACATTGGAAAGTTGATGCTCCAGGCTTCTATCGGCAATTTGAGGCCCAGGGCACCCAATTGTCTTCAGTGGGGCACTCAACATTCCAATGGTCTAATAGGAATTAAACCCCAGCAGGTGAGTTGTGTCTTCTATGGAAACCGTACACTCCAACTACCTCAACTGACACTTGGATTGTGTGTCTGGTGTTCCTGGGAATCCATAAAAGATTCTTCTGAGCATGCAGAGTATATGGAAGCAGGAGGAGCTGACAGCATTTACCTGTGCTGCCATGTTGAGTTTGTCATTTAGTATGCTTCACGGGTTTCTTCGTTGTTGGTAGGAGTTGGTGTGGGACCAAGATCTGAAGGCCACAGGGAAGTGTGGGTTGCCGAAGATTAGCCCTTCCATCTTGTCGGAATTGAGTTTTAGGCAGTTGGTTTTCATCCAGTCTGCTATGCAGATCATGCATTCGTAGAAGTTGGTTCTGGTGGTGGAGGAATTGTCAGACATTGATAAGTTGAGTTGCGTGTCATTGGCGTAGGAGATGATGGAGATGCTGTGTGCTCTAATGATGTCCGCAAGTGGTGTCATGTGAATGTTGAACATGGTTGGGCTGAGTAATGAGCCCTGTGGAACTCTGCAGATCACATTCTTGAGCTCCGATGTGAAGGGATTGATTAGGCCATGCTTCAGACCCATCTGGGTGTGTCTAGGCCTCCGCTAAGTACAAATGCAGGTTTGGCAGCCAGCGAATATACAAAATGGCTCAATGAAGCTTTTAAGGTCACAGTGCCTATTTATAAAATTTCAGGTAATCATAAACTACCCTCTGCACCTTGGTTCACAGAGGCACTGCGACAGGAAAAAATAAATGCTGCAGATTAGAAAGACGTTGGAGAGCACAATACGATAAGCTAGAAAAATTTACTATAAGTCTGCACTAGCTAATTATAAGACCATGCTGGTCGTGGAAAAAGGAATCATTTTTACCAGGCAGATTGAGAGTGCTAAGAATTCGACAAAAGAATTGTTGGGGTAGTAAAGAAGCTCACCTCCCTGCCTAGTAAAAAGGCGACAGAAAGCAATCAATGCTTCTGTGATGATATTGCCAACACTTTCAGGAACAAAGTTAATAATATTTATGATTATTTTGGGGCCCCCCTTACACACGAGCTAACTGAGGAAACCCCTAACACTGATCCCGGCTAAAAGATACGCTTCAGGGATTCTTCTGGGTAACGAGTGAAGTAGTGGAAACACTTATTAAGGAAATTAAATCTGGGTCCACTTTAGACCCTTATCCCCCCGCAGTACTGAGAGATAGAGCTAATGAGGTCAGTCCTCTTCTTACGGAAATTTTTTATACCATGTTTACTTCGGGAATTTTCCCTGCACTTTGAAAGGACGCGTCGATCCTTCGTTCACAGAACATGGATACATCTGACCCATGCAAATATCGTCCTATCGCCAGGCTGCCTTTTCCAGCTAAGATAGTGGAGAAAATCATGAATAAACAACGAGCTCAATTTTCCCAAGAAAATGACTTACTTGCCTCCTCCCAATTCAGGTATCGTCTGGAACACAGTATGGAGACTGCCTTGATTAAGGCTACTGAGGAGATTAGGACAGTGATGGATAGAGGTGGTGCCGCTGCCCTGATCTTTTTGGATCTGTCGGCAGCGTTTGACACTGTTGATCATAATCTGCTGCGGCTACGTTTGGTAAAAATAGGGGTAAAGGGTCGGGCACTGTCCTTGCTATCGTCTTTTTTGATGGAATGAAGACAAACAGTGACCCTGGATCACTTCAAATCGGCCCCCTATGTTCTGTCTTGTGGGGTTCCACAGGGCTCGTCGCTTAGCCCATCACGTTTCAATATCTATGTGTTGAACTAGCTCAGTTGATCCAGCATTTCGGCTTCAGTTTAACATCATATGCCAACAACACACAGATTGTGGTAGCTGCGTATAAAGATCAAGCCTCCCCTGCACTGCAATTTCAAAATTGTATGTTGGAAATTAACAGCTGGATGGGCAAGCACTGTCTTAAACTTAATTCGGAGAAAACCAAAATAGTTATTTTTGGCAATCTCTAACCTCGATGGAATGGTTTTTGGTGGCCTGCAGAGATGGGAGAATTGCTAAAAGCAGTAGAAAAAGCAGAAAATCTTGGGATATTGATTGATAATAAACTATTATATTCTCAGCAAACTAATGCTACTGTCTGTGCCACTTTTTATTTGCTCAAGAAACTGAAGAAGGTCCTTCCTTACATTCTTATTGATTGTAGGAGGACGGTGTTGACTGCATTGGTCCTATCAATATTAGATTATTGTAACAGACTGTATTTGAACATGCAGAAACAACATTAAAAAATCTGCATATGGCACAAAATGCAGCTGCTAGACTCCTATTAAATATGCCTTAGTACGAATCAGTTCGGAAGGAAATCCATAGACTTCACTGGCTTCCTATAGCAAGTTGCGTCAAGTTTAAGACGCTATATCTAGCCTACAAAGCCTTGAATAATATGGGACCTGTGTTCCTGAAAAATATATTTTCTTGGTATTATCCTGGCAGACTGTTATGCTCTACTGGTACCAAGCTTATGATGGCCCCCAGGATTCGTACCTCTAGCTAGGGAGGACGAAGCATTGGTAATGGCACGGCCAAACTATGGAATTTTTTTCCAATGCATATCTGGCTATTCCAGAATTCGTTCCTGATCTTTTTGGCTTACTTCAGTTCCTTAGCGCCAAGACACCTACGAGTATTTGTGAGCTCAATAAGTTACATTAACATAACATAATATACGGTACGAGTCTCACTCTCTGTGTTCTTCATGTTACATTCAAGGTGATACTACACTACTAATCCAAGATCTGTCAGCTTGGACACTGCAGTAAAGATGGCCTTTTTGCCACATGACACATTTCCTTCTATCACCTGGTGACTTGCAATTGGGGCAACAGTTTCTGCTTAATCTTTAAGTGGCATTGCTAGGTGCGGCAGACAAAATTCTTGACTGAAATATAACGAATCCTTAGCATGGAAAAGGGGATCTGAGATGAAGAAGAAACTACTGACTCTACACTGAAGGAGTGCAGCCAAACTCCAGAGAGAGAGAGAAGTGGAGAAAAGGTTTTGGAAAATGGAATGGAATGAAGCAGTTTTCAGCAGACATAAGAAATAGAGAAGGGCAGTCATTTGCCAGCTTCAAGGAAATTACCTCTGCTTGGACAGAGAAACCACAGGGAGACCTGACAGCAAATGATTACAGAGACCCAGCAGGTGTGAGCGCTTCTTTCCTTTGCCCATTTTCATGGAAGGTCAGGGCAGGGGGGGCTGATGGAAGAGGGCTAGCCCATTTTAAATCGAAATTTGTGAGTTTTCCTGGAAAAACACATTATTCCATTGAGATTTAGGGATTTTATAGACAAGAGGAAAGGGGTTAATCAGGTTTTGGGGATTTATTTTAATAGATAGCAGTGGCCTTAATGAGGGGAGGTAATACTTCTTGATATTTATAGGTACCATGCAACCGCTACCTGAGCTTTGATGCGAGAAGGTCAGGCATACATAGTGTAGCATCTTCCCTAGCCAGGGTACCCGTCAATGACTATGCTACACACGGAACTTAGTTTTACACGTCTTTATTTTTCTGTGTTTAACTGCGAACTCAACATTCCAAACCAGCCTTCAATGCATTCTGCTCTAACACTTATGTTACAGTTCTACAGAGTCCCTCAAGAGCCAAAAGGGTTCCATCATTTCTATCTCGCAAGACACTATATCTCCCCTTCTGTTAAATAAAAAAAACATTATTTTTTGCAAACTATGAAGACAGAAAGACCTATACAATTAAATCTTTTCAATCTATCTTTTGGTGCTTGAATTGTTCGACCTGATCTTGTTCTGGGAAGTGTCATCACCAGTGTCCAGGATCTGCATCAGAAGGGTAGAGTTAACAGCAGTCACTGATGGTTCAGACCCAGTCTCTCCCTCAACAGTTAGATCTGATGAATGATTAGTTAAATACCTAAAGTGAGAAGAATCTCTGGTAATAGACTTCCCAGGGTGCTGGGCAGTCACCACGGGTCCTTTTGAAGACATCCCTTGAAAAGGTTCTGCTTTGAATGGAGAATCAGATTTTCTTTTCTGCAAATGTGTAAGCACTCGATCTCCTTCCTAAAGATAATGTTCTTGGCACGTTGTCTTTGGTCAGCATATGTTTTCATCTTTTGTTTGTTCACCAAGTCTTTCTCATGACTTGCTTTCTCATCTCTCTTTCTCTAATTGGTCCATTGAGGCAACTTGGTGTTCATTGCTCTCCCAAACATCAATGTCGCAGGACTTTCATTTGTGATCGAGTGTGGCGTCGAATGAGAAGCTCTCATGGTAGAACATAACACAGTTTTCAAATCGAGCTTCTCAAGATTAGCACCCTGTACAACTTTCTTTTGGTGTACTCATAAGCCACTCAACAACTCTGTTGGCCTGCGGCAAAAGAAGATGTGCTCTTCTGATTCTTCATTTTCAAATGCTCCACGAAATCTTTAAACTCTTTACTATTGAAAGGCGGGCCATTGACAGACTTCACTGTGGCTGGAACACCCCATGTTGCAAAGATACCATCTAGCCATTTAATGACTCGCTCTTGTTTAGTAGATGAAAGATCTTCAATTAACGGAAATCGTGAATACTCACCCATAATTACCAGCAGGTGATGTCCATTATCAAGTGGACCAAAAAGTCAATGGCTTTTCTCTTCCAGGCATGGTTTGGGAGTTCTGACATGCTCAAAGTGTGGTGAGTAGTTTTTGTTGAAAGGCAGGTGCATTGATGATAGGCCTTTAATTCCTTTTCACCCCTGTCATCACGATAAGGAAACCGGACATGGTCTCGGAATGGTTGTTTTGTGGCAACAATTTTACAATGTCCTTCATGGGCCACTTCAATAATTTTCTGTCTCAGACTCTCCGGAATCAGAATTCTTGACTCTTGTACAATAACTCCTGCCTCAGTTATAGACAGTACATCCTTGTCATTTTGGTATTTTTGATATTCACCATCACTGGTGAGCGGTGAAGGGTGTTAGTTCCACGACTGATGTGTAGTTCTATCCTTCAATTTTAACATGTCACTATCATTGCTCATGGCAGTGATAATCTGGGCTAATGAAGCAGCAGCTGTTGTGTTTGATTTTCCAATGAAATTGATATAGGCCTCAGCTATCTTGGAGGGAGTACAGAGTTCTTGTATTGGCACTCTGGACATATAGTCAGCTTCTGATCTTTCCCTGTACTATGCACAATGGTGTAATTATACCTTGTACCCATAGTCCCCATTGTTCAATGCAAGGAGACATGTTTGACTTTGCATTGCCAAATATGGTCAGTATAGTTTGATGATCCGTTACTAGAGTAAAAGACCCTCCTTACAGGAAGACATTGAAATGCTCACAAGCCCATACCACAGCTAAGCTTTCTATTGCAGGTTGTGAGCATGTTCTGTTTGAGACAAACTTCTATTGCATATGCCACAATATGTTTTCGAGCATTTGAGTGTCCGCTATGCTGTGCAAGGATAGCTCCTAACATAATAGGGCTATCGTCAACAACAACCGTTGTATGAAGTTTAGGATTAAAGTATGCCATTTCTGTACCATTCCATATGGCTTGTTAAATTCTTTGAAAGCTTTTCTCACATTTATGTGACCAATGAAATGGAGCATTCTTTTTCGTCAAGTCCCTCAATGGAGCACTTACAGTAGCTGTTAGATTTGGGGGTCTCTAGTTGGCACAGGTAGGTACTTGTGTCAAATAGGGACTCTTGCCTCTAGTCAGGGTAAGGGGGTACACTCCTAAAATAACTCCTGCTCACCCCCTTGGTAGCTTGGCACGAGCAGACAGGCTTATCTCAGAGGCAGTGTGTAAAGCATTTATGACCACATACAGTAATCCAGTGACAACACTACAAATGGACACCACACAGGTTTTATATAAAAAATAAGTATACTTTATATAGATTTACCACAAGACCATAAACGACAAAAATACACTATACTATTACTTTAAGATGGTAGTTTTTAGCTTAGTTCAGTTCAGTTCTTAAGATGCGACACTTTGCATCAATGTACCTTACGATGCGTTGCGCTTCCACGACAAGCAATGTCGCAGCGATGGAAATGCGGCAAAGTTCTGGTGCAAAGAAATAAAGACGTGAAAATCTTCCAGATGCGGCACGCTTCTCCGGGGATGCGAGAAGTTCTTGGTTCGATGCGTGGACTGCAGCAGCGACACCCTTGTTCAGAAGTGCGACGGCAACAGCTCCAACTGCGACACTCTTCTCCCACGAACGCTGAAGCTTCCGCACGATGCGACAACTACAGCGGCGACATCCTTGTTCAGAAATGCGACGGCAGCAGCTCCGACGGCGGCGCGCTTCTCGGGGATGCGAGGCGCTTTCTTCGATGCAGTGCAATGCGACAGTTCCAGCGGTGACACCCATGTCCATAAGTGCGGCGGCAGCAACAGCGACGGCGACACGCTTCTTCCTCGTTGCGAGACTCTTCTCTCGATGCGGTGCAGTGCGACAACTCCAGCGGCGACACCCTTGTTCAGAAGTGCGACGGCAGGCAGCAGCGATGGCGACACGCTTCCTCTTCATTGCGAGACCCTTGTCTCGATGCGGTGCAGTGCGACAACTCCAGCGGTGACACCCTTGTTTAGAAGTGCGACGGCAGGCAGCAGCGACGGCGACACGCTTCCTCTTCGTTGCGAGACGCTTCTCTCGATGCGGTGCAGTGCGACAACTCCAGCGGCGACACCCTTTTTCAGAAGTGCGACGGCAGCAGCAGCGACAGCGACACGCTTCGGCTTCGTTGAGTCGCGCTTCTAGCTCCTTGCGACACGCAGTCCCTCAGAAGGCCCAAAACAGCAGCAGGCACTTCCAAAGAACTCTAGGGAGCTGGGGGTTGAAGTCTGTTGTCCCTGAGACTTCACCAGGAGGCAAGCTCTGTTCCAAGCCCTTGGAGATCCTTACAAGTTGAAATAAGCACACAAAGTCTCTTCTCCTTCCTTTGGCAGTCAGGCAAACAACTGCAGGCCAATCCCCCAAGCAGCACTTCAGCTTAGGGATAGTCTCTCCTCAGTTTCTTCAGGTTCCGCTCCTCAGTAAAGGTTTCTTCTTGTTCCAAAAGTGATCTAATTTCTTGGGATCAGGGTCCCAATATTTATACCCCAAAATCCTTGGTCCTCTGAGGGGCCTTTGCCCAGTCCAAACCAGTTCTGGAGCACTCTGTTTACATGACTCCTTTCACAGTGCAGGGCAGAAACATCAGACGCGCCACAGGAGGTGGAGCCAGCATTGTGGAGGGAAAGCACAGACCTGGAGCACTTTGTTGACATGATTCCTTCTCTCCTTTCACAGTGCAGGGCAGAGACATCAGACGCACCACAGGGGGTGGAGCTAGCACTGTGGGGGGCAGGCACTGTCCTATTCAGGTCCCAGGTGCAACTCCTCCCTCCCATCTAGATGCAGATCTCTCTATTCACCACTGGGCACACTCATCCTGTCTCTTGGAATCACCCAGCCCTGTCACTCACAGAAACCAGACAAAGGAATACACAACCTAGCAGAGGCAGGCTTGAAAGGTTTAGGCAAGAAAATACTTACTTTCTAAAAGTGGTATTTTCAAACACAGAATGTTAAAATCACCTTCACTAAAAGATGTATTTTATCATACTAAACTCGAATTTCTACCATGTTCTCTGAGTCAGTTAAGATTATAAACATGTAATAATCTAACAGCCCATTCTGGCCTATGGAGAACAGGTAGCCTTGCAATAGTGAAAAACGAATATGGCTGTGATTCACTATTAGGGCATGCCACACACATCAGGGAATGTCCTACCTTATACTTACAATGCACCCTGCCCTTGGGCCTACCATAGGGGTGTCTGATATGAAGAAAAGGGAAGGTTTAGGAACTGGCAAGTGGGTTCACTTGCCCAGTCACCATGACAGTACCAGACTGCACACAGGCTCTGCAATGGCAGACATTAGACACATTTTACCAGGCTGCTTCTGTGGGTGGCACAACCAGTGCTGCAAGCCGACTAGCAGCATTTTGTTTACAAGCCCTGGGCACTCCTGGTGCACTGTACTAGGGTCTGACAGATAAACCAAACCAACCAATCATGGAATCACAATAAATACAGCAATTTACAATAGGGAGAGCATATGCACTTTAGCACTGATCAGCAGTGGTAAAGTGCCCAGAGTCATAAAACAGCCAACAACAGGTCAGATAAAAATATAGGAGGAAGGCAAAAAGTTCAGGGATGACCCTGCAAAAAGGGCCAAGTCCAACACAACCCCCTTCCAGCCAAAACGCAGGGTAGATCAATCACTACCTTGATGGGCTTCCCTGCTTTGGGCGATAGAAAAAGGACCTAGCCCGCAACTGCAGGGGCAGACTCCAGTTCTACGCCAATCTGAACCTATTGTAATCCCTCTGTCCATACTCTCAGGGCCCACCAAGCCAATCCATGGGGAACCTTTCTCCTCACCTGTGGACACCACCTGTGCAGCATCTAACCTTAACTTGCTCACAGGTGTGTCCCAACAGACAGACAGCAAGCCACTGTGGCCACGGACAGTGGTCAGGGATGAGACCCAGGCCTCATGCCTCTCAAACGTCTGTGGCGTCAGAGAGCGGGGGGCAGTAGCCCCAGATGTTTGGCACCCTCTGTCCATTCTCCCTCCTATCAGGTCAGGTATGACATCCTGGCACTAACCCACCAGCCCCAGGCCTGCACCCGGCGGCTGGACCAAAAGACTGGGGTGGCCTCTCCCACACCCGGTCCTCCTAGCTCTGTACCCTCCCACCTGGAGTGGTACCCCCTTCCAGAATTGCCAGGGCACCTGTGGCATGTGTCCTGCGCAATTCGCCCATCAGTTCAGGGGTCCTATCCTGCAACTGGGTGTCCAGGTCAGGGGGGACACCCTGAACCTGGCCCTCCAACCTAGGGTCTAAACCCTTCAGTTGAACCGGGGTCAGAGGCGAGGACTCCCTCCCTCTGCACCCCCTTCCAGATGGCTGTACCCTCCCACCTGGAGTGGTACACCAAGAAGACAGGCTGGAAGGGACACTGATTACAGACGTCCCTCACTCCAGGTCAGACAACACCTGAACCTGGCTTCCCAACCCTGGGACCAACCCATGCGGTTAAACGCTCGCCTGGCGCACCAGGACTTCCCAGGGAGCATGCATGCCCCCCTGAGGGTGACACATAACTCATGTGTCGTGTGACAGTCTGCCTGGCGCAGATCTCCCGACCACTGTCCATCTGACAGTGCGCGAAGATCCCCAGGACAGAAGTGGTGTAACCATGGTCATTTACTGGTGACACAGCCCTTCTGGCTGGCCCCTGACCCACTGGTTCTTCCACTGGGGACTCTTTCCCCCTCTCACCCCTCACTCTGGACTTTTTCACCCTCCCAACTGGAGTGGCACTGCCAGACACCAGAACTGATGGGGGCCTGCTTACAGACCCTCCCAGTTCACCGGACACCAGGGGATCCCCCTCAACGGGCGGCCCATCAGGACAGCCTAGGCTCCCCGCCTGGTGTTCCCTTAAGGAACCATCCAGGCTCTGAGACTGGGTTTCGGGCACCTGGGGACATGCAGCCCCGCACTCACTCCTTATCCACTGAGACAGGACGAGAGCCCCTACAACCCTCCCACTACAATGGGACCTAGCTGGGCTACTCTGCACCACTTCCACCACTCTGGGTTGGAAGATACCTGAGCCACTCATCTTGGGATCACTCCCCAATGCCTCTTCAGACCCTCTGGAATCCACCAAAAGGTCTGCCTCCAATGTGAGCTCCCTGGAGTCAGAGAACTCACTCTTCAACAGGTGTTAGCATAGCTCTGAAAAACAGGGACTTACAATATGCTCTCCCACAATTGGATCACACAGCCCCCTAGCAGGGTTCACCAAACTATCTTTCACCTCACCATCCAGTGCCTCACACACGTACTCCACACCACTCTCCTGAGACTGGCAAGACAGTATCTGACTGTCTCTGTCACACAAACTACACTCTTCTGGGCGGTCTTCACACTCACATACCAGGACTTGAACTTTGGGGGAACCCCTCTCCCTGCACCTCTCATCTAGAGTTAGTAGAGTGTCCTTCCCACCACAGATAAAAATATAGGAGGAAGGCAAAAAGTTCAGGGATGACCCTGCAAAAAGGGCCAAGTCCAACAGTGTCAAAGTCTTGTAGGTATCTGGTACCGTATCTGGTCATGCCAATAAATGAACGCACCATAGAAACATCTTGTGGGGGATCAGCATTTGATAGCGCATGTACTTTAGCAGGATCTGGTGTCATACCCCCATCAGAAAAGATATGGCCAAATAATGTTAGCTTTGTCTTATGGAACTCACACTTGTCTGCATTCAAAGTCAAACCTGCTTCTGCAAACAAACAACATACCTGTATAAGAGCTTTATCATGTTCTTTTTGTGAAGCTCTGAAAATCAATATGTCATCCCTCTAATTTGACACTTATGACAGACTGTTTGATATGTCGAATGACGTCTTGAATCAGTTTGCAGCGGATGACACACCAAAAGTTAGGGGCAGATTTACCATTTGTTCATGCAGCGCAGTGCAGCAGCAGCCGCAAATGCATGAGAAGGAGAGATTAGGAGAGTGCCAAATTTACTAAAATATGGCACTCTCTTCCCCTTTCCCTAGCGACGCTGAAATCGGCTGAGCCACGGAGACACCTTTGCGCCATGGTGCAATGGTTTCTCTATGAGTCTAGCATACGTTTTGTACTAGAAGGGTAGCCTTCCAGTACAAAATACCATGCTTAGACTAACTAGAGCCAATTTCCCTCTTTGTATGTGTGCTGTAAAGTGCAGCACACGTACAAAGGCAGAAAAGGGTGCAGTTTTCTGAGGCTAAACACTGTCTTCTTTATTTAGAAACTAGGGTGTAGCATCAGAAACCTTGGGTGGTTGCATGGGACTGCCCATGCTCCACCCATGATATGCCCCCTTGGTGCTAAGTAATGCAAAGCAGCGCTATGCAGTACTTTGTGTTACTTTCACGTGAAAGTAAATCGGAAAAAAAGATTTTGCACCGATTTGTGTCACTTTTGTGATGTAAACCCTGCGTAAAATCTTAGTAAATCCCCACCCCCCCCCAGTGTGTGATTGAACGCCAAAATCGATATTGAATACCAGATCCAAAAGGTCTGGTCCTCATAAGTCTTGATTTTACTCATGCTGATGAAAATTCTCCCATTTCTTCCTCTTGACCAACATGCACAGGTAGTTGGCACCCACGTTAGACTGAAAGGCCATCGACCTGGGTCTGCCAGAGTCAATGTTCAATAAGCTGTGAAGCATTCAATACATTTTAGGCAAGGTCACTGCTCAAAAAACTGTAACAAATGTGTCCGCTATCTGATTGCCAAACGTGGCACTGCACCATCAGAAACATCACCCTCTTCTGTCACTTATGCAAGCCACATCTTTTCATACAAATACCTTATTTGAAAGTACATCTTTCTTTTTCTTTTTTCTCAGAATTCTAATTTTGGGGAGCTGGGATGTGTTGTGAAGTGGATTTCAGCTTGCAAGCTGAATTTTGACAGCGAGACAGGCATAAATGTGTTTTATGTACTCATTTAAGTAAATTATCCGAGGTACGGAAGTGCAGCGGCAACAGGTGCGCAGTTGCAGGCTCGCGCCGCAGCTGCTTCAGCCGCCAGTCATTCCACGGAGTGCTCTCTGGAGGGAGAACCAGTCTGGTGAGAAGTCTGAGGAAGAAGCTCTTTCGAGCAGCGGTGTAATTACTTCCCAAACCTCCGAGGAACCCTCAGCAAATTATCTCAGCGATACAATTTTATATGTGACTCAAGTTTCCAATGTGTTTAAGGCACCCACTGTGAACGAATAGTAACCCTTCTGCTGGAACATCTGAGACAAGCATGCGTGGTTTCTACAAAATTCAAGAGAGCTCTAAGGAAGTAAATAAAACATATCCTGAGATAAAGTTCATGCCGCAGAATATGAGGAATTACATTGTGCACACCTTTCCGAATTACATTGAAACAAAGGGAAGTAAAAAACTATTTTCAACCCCAAGAGTGGTAGCCATTATTTTTAAATTACCAGTGCTACATTCAGCTTCATGGAATTCCTTAGCATTTTGTAGCTGAGTAACATGATTTAAAGGTTGAGAAGTGGCACATGGAACAAAAGATATATATTTTTTAAATATCCTTGAATACCTTTTCCGTTCGAAAATAAATAAGGCAATGCTATAATCACCCCTTTGTTTCTGGGGGGCATATTTATCAGAGTGTTGTGTCACCCATGCACCATGTACGGGTGTGTAAGGTGTAGAAATCTGACTCTATAAATACTACACCAAAATGAGGTATAGTGTGTATAGAGTCCAGGTGACCCACAGAGGTAGGCAGAGGTTGAAGTTAGATAGAACCTTACTCTCTAATTGTGGTAGAGTGGTTGAGCAGTAAGGCAGTATCAGAGAACAGTGTTAAGCATTTGTTGTACACACTCAGTCAGCAAATGAATTCACACACTCAAGAACTGAACTCTAGGCCAATTGTTTTTGTATTACAAAATATACTGTTGTTTTATTTTTAGAACCAAGCAAGCCTGGCACAGGTAAGCATTACATACGTTACTGTAATAAGTTGCTGAATGTAGAACAGTTTGAAAATGCAATAGAACTTGTACTTTGTTTGATTTACAGGGGATGCAGTAGGTTGCAACACTTAGCAAATACAGTACATTGAAATGAATTGGCTTTTTCAGTAAATTACAGGTAAGTTACTTTTCTAAATCAGTGCTGGATACCTAGATTCAGCACTGGGACATTTCCTGCAAACAGGTAAGTAAATACATTTTGGTTATTTGTGCGATTTTTAAAGAATATTTTTAGATTTAAAAACTCCACACATAAACTTTTTGTAAGAAAATTGTCAATGTTATCCTATGGAGGAAAAACAGGTTATCGGTTCACAGGTAAGTTATCGACTGTGGGAGTTAAGGCTCTGCGGTTAGACTCAGGGGTCCCCCAAGGTCAGTGATGTCTTCTTGTTACACCGGGTGCAGAGTGTTGAGGCCCAATGTTATCCAATATGCTGGCAAGCAGGCCACTGGGTTGTGGGGGCAAAGCTCCTAGGATTTAGGTCAGGGCAAATGCAGAAACCAAGTAGTACAAAAGGTGCACCCTCAGCGGCACTAGGGCGGCCGGGTGCATAGTGCGGTTTTGAGGTCAGGTGCCCTGTTGTTTTCAATGGAGAACCTCCGGTTTGCAAAAGCACTGCAGGCAGGGAGACGAAGGACTTCTGGGTGCGACCACCACTTCGAGAGGTAAGTTGGGAAGTTAAGGGTTTGTTAGGCACCATCGGTTTGGGCACACAAGGCTGTGAGGTGTCGGGTGCAGGGGTGCCTTTTGGGGTCGGATCTTCTTACCAGCTCTGGGCTGGTAAGAAGGTCCCCCTGACCAAGGTCCCCCTGACCAAGGTCCCCCTTGGTCAGGGGGACCTTCTGGATTTAGGCTGCAGGCGTCGGCTTGAGGCAGGTCAGGGGTCGCCCGATCTCAGGTCAGGATTGCCAGGGTGACCACCTCGTGGTGTTTTTCCACTCAAGCTTGGGCCGGGTACGGTGGGTACAGAGTGGGCTATATTCGCGGTCTCCGGCTACTGCCAGAGGTTGCAGTTGAACAAATCCGGTGTTCACAGGAGAAGCAGGCTTTGGAAGTGAAGGCAGTCAGGTCCTCTGGGGTTTTTGAGGTTGCTGGCTGCAGGACACACCTGGATTTCGCAGGAGCGTGTTCAAGGGGAGACAGGCCGGTAGGACTGGGGTCAAGTCAGTGGGCGTCTTCCTCTTGTTAGCTGGCTGCACGGCTGTTCGGTCCTTCTTCTTCTTTTCTTCCTGTTGTTTCTGGATCTGAGGAAGCAAGGTTCTGGGAGCCCCCTAAATGCTAGATGTATGGGCTTCACAGGTATGTAAAGGGCAGGGACCAATGGGTCCCTTCCCTGGGGTGGGTACCCCCTATCGTGCCACATTCCAGTGGAAGGGGGGCAGGCACCTGTCCCTGGTTGGTTGGGTCCCCCCATCCTCAAGATAGCAGGGACTCAGAGTTGTGCTTCACCTCGCCTCCCCCACCTGAGGGGTGGAGTTGGCAGAGGTGGGTACACCTCTTTCCCTCACTTGTTTATCCCGCTGGCTCTCCCGCCCAAAGTGGGGGGTAGAACCAGTCGGGACCAGCTGCTGAAAGCAGCAAATGGTCTGGGGAGGCTCACAAAGGAGGCATGTCTTTGAAGCTTCTCCTTTCGTGAACCCTGCCCATCCTGGGGGAGGAGGCTTGGCACCTTGTCCCAGGATATGCATTGTTTCAGGCCCGTGAGAGCAGCAGGCTCTTGACCCAGGGGTCCAGAAACATGTCTGTTGGTGGCAGCCTAAGCAGCCACTCAGTTGAGTCACAAGAAGTTGGTCGAATTTCAGTGGGCTTCTCTAAGATGCCCTCTGTTGTCCATTTTACATGAAATCCCACACTGGCATCAGTGTGGGTTTAATGTGCTGAGAAGTTTGATACCAAACTTCCTAGTTATCAGTGGAGCCATTATGGTGTTGTGTAATTCGTAATGACAAACTTCCAGTACCATATACTCTTAATGGCAGCATTGCACTTACAATGCCCAGGAATGGACTTGGGCACTGTAGGGGTACACGGGTGATGCACCTGTACCCTCACCACTGGCATAGTGCACCCTGCTAGAGGGGTGACTGATCTATGCCAGGGCAGTGGTTTTGTGGGCATGGCACACAGGGATGTGTGCCATGTCGACTCTTCACTTTGTTCTGCACCAAGACATGCAGCCTGCAAAGGCAGTGTGTGAGTGTCAGGGTACAGGACCTCTAATGGTGGCACAATAAGTGCTGCAGCCCTTAGAGGCCTTCTCTAGTCACAGTGCCCTGGGTACCTGTGGTACCATTTACCAGGGGCTGACATGTGGCCAGAGATGCCAATTGGGTTAGTTTTGGGGAAAGAACACAGGCCCTGGGAACCTGATTGGCAGGGACCCAGGGCACACCAAGAAAAAGTGCATCAGTAGTGTGGCAAAAAGTGGGAGGGTTACTGTAACAGAAACCCACTTTCCTACACAAAGGCAACACTAAAGTCACATTTATCAAGACACACAAGGCCATCTTGAAAGGCCCTGCATGGCTTGATAAATCTGGAGTAACGCAATGCAGTGCAAATCGCTGTGTTGCGTTACTCTGTCCCAGCGAGAGGTTCCATGGGTGGAACGTGGGTGCCCCCATGCATCCACCCTTCTATTTTGGCACATTCCCAGATTTAGCATTAGTGGTAGACTTGGGAATGCGTCAAAATGCTGTGCCTCCCTAGGGGAGGCGTAACGAAGAAAAATATCTTTATTTCTCCTTGTTTTTCCTCTTTTTACATTCTGCAGCACACATAGAAAGAGGAAAATGCCTCTCAGGATTCTGTTTGTGCCAGAAGGTGTCCCTTCCTGCACAAAAACAATCCTGCTTACAACGCATGCACCCTTGCACCATAATGCAAGGGTGCCTGCATTGTCGCTAGGCAGCCAAAAGTCTGCCAGTGCAAGGAAGGGACAGGAACGTACTGTATGATGTCAAATACACTGCATTCTTGCCCTTTCCTTTCATGCAACGCAGCGCAGCTAGGTGGCTTGCTGCATTGCTTGAAGTATGATAAATATGACCATGGAACTATATTGTCAAATCTTTTCTCCCAGATGCTGCCTTAAAATAGGGAAGCCAATTTTAGTTTCTGAATGATATTTCTTGGAGGTTTTCGAAGTACTCCATCAGCATGTCCTTAGCCCGGGCAATTTCCATGTAGGAGAAGACTTGAGTTCGTCCCCTTTTAATCCATGGGGGTTGGGACCTACCTGGAAAATATTCCTGAAACGCAAAACAACCACATTTCTAACACACTTGATATTATATTTTAAACCGAAAATTGATGCACCTAAGCCTGCTCCGGTATCTGGAGTGGAACATAACAGTATGAGAAATGGAAAAGTGATGTTTAAAGTATGTTTGTGCTAAACAAGTAAAAAACACACAGGTTGAATGGATTGACAGTAGAGTTGCTAATTTCTTTTAAATATAGCAGAAACGTTGGTACAGTATGCTAAGCATAATGTTGACATGAATTGACACAGGTCAATGCTGGAAACACCAGAAAACCCTGTGACTGGAGAAGCACAACGGGGCATATCATCAAGGGCCGGCGATAATTATCGCTAAGCGCACTTAGCGCTAGGATAATTATCGCTGGGTAACGTGGAATTTTATTGCTGAGATAGCGTGCTATTAGCAACGCTTATCTCAAAAGCGATAAAATTCCAAGCGCTAACTGCCAAATGTGAGATTATCGCTGGAGATCCAGCGATAATCTCACAAAATTTGGTGATAGCTTGATGATAGGGCAAGGCATACTTAGCCATGATATCCACCTTACATAGGATATCATGGCTAAGTCAGTCTTGAAGCAGGCATAAGGAAAGTAGTGAAAACAGAGGTTATCGCTACTTTGCTTTTCGCTCTGCAGGTTAGCGTGCCCATTGATAATTGGAGAAATGTCGCTTAGCGACATTTCTCCAGTTATGTCAGGGCAGGAACGCCCACTTTGCATCTATAGCGTGACCTTGCTGATTAGGCGATAAAATTATCGCCGCTTTTCATCCGAAAACGGGCGCAAAAGCGGCGATAATTTTTTATCGCCTCGTTGATGATATGCCCCAACGTTCTTACCACAAGCCAGATTTCACCACGGTATTCCATCATTTTGACCAATTTGTAAAATGAAGAAAGTCCGACTGCAGTACACAAGCAGATGAAGCTTCATTTTAGAGAAAAGATAAAATAAGGAAATACCTTCTCTTTGACAATATAATGTTTTTGTGGATAAGGTAAATGTCGATTTTAAACAACAGCATGACAAAGAGGTAAGAAGGGTATAGGACAGTGGCATACAGGATGCAAAGAGGCGTGAATGGGTAATGGAAGATAGTAGGAGGTTTGTTAAAGATAGGGGCAGCAAAGTGGGACGGGGAATTAGGGTTTTTTAAGAAATGGGGAGTAAAGCAAGACGGTAGGATAGTTTTAAAAAAGAAATCAGACTAAAGATGGAGCTGAAGCAGTACAGTTGGTTAAAAAAGTAGTAAAGTGCAAGGGGAATAAGGAGTTTGTCAACAAATAGGAGTAAAGCAGGAGGGAGAGTAAAAGGTTAGAAAAAGGGAGTAAAGTGGATGGGAGAGTGAGGGAATTGTAAAAAAATGTAAAGTGGGAGAGGGCTAAAAGTTTTGAAAAAAAGAGTAAAGCAGGAAGGGGAGTATCACCAGTGTGATGGAAGGCAGAGGATCTTAAAACATAGCGAAAAAAGGAACAGGGTTAAGGGGTGGACGCACCCTTTAAAAGAGGGAATATACAATGTTAAGAACAGTATTTTTCATCAAAAAAGGATTTCGCCAGTTTCGTTTCATCAACATGGTAAAATACATTCTAAAAAAAATATAAATCCTCAACATTGGTTCGACAAACACATTTCATCAAGACCTCTTTCTTTGACTTGGTTTTCAGGCCAACTGTAACCACAAGTCAAAACCAGAACTTAGGGGCTGATTACGATGGTGAGACCACTACTGACGGGCTGTCGTGGCGGTCTCACCGCCATAGTAGAAAGGTTTCCTGCCTGCCATATTACAATGGCGGGTGGTGTGACGGCAGTCCGAAACACTGACTGCCACGCATCCGACGGGCTCCTGCAGCAGAGGGCCTACAATGGTGGGGTGCCTACCAGGCACCGCCATAGGGATTACAATGTCCCTCCGCGCCAGCCTTTCTATGGTGGTTTACCTGCCATGGAAAGGCTGGCGGAAAGGGACATTGGGGGCCCATAGCGGGCCCCACTTCCTCCTGGCCCTTGATTTGGTGCTAAGGGTGTACCGAGGGTGTCCCCCTACATATCCCTGCACCATGTGGCAGGCACCACATGGTGTCTGTCACGTAGTGCATGGATATGTTCCCTGTCTATTTCTTGAACTGCGGCATGTGCTGCAGCACGCAACACCTGCCGCAATACAAGAGATAATGAAAGTACAATGGTTCTGTCGGGTATAACCACAATATTCCTTACAATTACAATTAAATTTCAAGGACAAATTATTTGCTGCACAGGTTGAATGTGAAAACCTTAGCAGGGAACACACATTAAAGGCAAAGTGACCACAAAGAAATCAGTTTTTTGGGTAATTTATATAAATGACATCATTTATATTTACCCACGTTTAAAGAATCATATTACATACAAAGCTGCCAACAACGTGTGAATTAAAGTGAATTGTGATCAAGTGACATGGTGTGATCAGTGACACAGTGAGTGCGTGGTATGTACAGAGTAGTTCAAAATATATACTTGTTTAGGAGAGGCCAGGATAAACACAATGACCCTGCAGCGCTATACAATTTCAGTGTTTTGCGAGCGGGGCCTTGAACTGGACCAGGAGGTAGCGTCGACGTTTCAACCCTATGAGCGTGATATTAAATCATCACGGCGGGTCTTAATCAGGACTGGAATGGGGGAGAGGGATGGCAGCCTAATGTTAACCAGAGATTCCTGGTGTTATGCGGTCAAGTGTGTACTTGAAATCTCCCGGAATCGTGTTCATCATTAAACCCTACAAACGCTCATATTCTCCTGCGTCCTTCGAAGCCATATTTGACTCACCACAGGATCCACTTTGATAATATCCGGATGGACCCTCGATCATCTCTGACCTGAGCCACACCAGGAATCTCTGGTTAACATTAGGCTGCCATCCCGCTCCCCCATTCCAGTCCTGATGAAGACCCGCCGTGATGATTTAATATCGATCTCATAGGGTTAATACGTCGACGCTACCACCTGGTCCAGTTCAAGGCCCGCTCGCAAAACACTGAAATTGTATAGAGCTTCAGGGTCATTGTGTTTATCCTGGCCTCTCCTAAACATGTATATATTTTGAACTACTCTGTACATACCACGCACTCACTGTGTCACTGATCACACCATGTCACTTGATCACAATTCACTTTATTTCACACGTTGTTGGCAGCTTTGTATGTAATATGATTATTTATATGTGGGTAACTATAAATGATGTAATTTATAAAAATTACCCAAAAAACCTGCTTTCTTTGTGGTCACTTTGCCTTTAATGTGTGTTCCCTGCTAACGTTTTCACATTCAACCTGTGCAACAAATAATTTGTCCTTGAAATTTAATAGTAATTATAAGGAATATTGTGGTTATAGCCGACAGAACCATTGTACTTTCATAATCTTATACCCAGGTTCTGAGGGACACAGGGTCACCCCATTGTCTATTGAGCAATACAAGAAATAGGCATGGCGACCGCCTTGGAAGCGTCGTATTGTAATAAGGTTGACGGGACCGCCGACGGCAAGTTGTGCGGTCCCGTTGTCCGATTGGGTGCCATCCTGATCACTGCCCTAGGGCCTGAATTAGTGTTTGGTAGAGAGCGTACTTCATTGCAACAGAGTCAGAGTGCCAACTCTTCCGAACTTAAATTTCTCCCCCTCCTTTAGAAAAGGGCACAAATTTTAAATTTCAGCAATGGAGTCTACTTCGTTTCCACCACTGACATACTCCTCCGAATGTCCAGATGGTGTAAGGGCAATTGGAAGTTTTGCCATTTATCCATTAGCCCTATTTAAATAGGCCCAGCTTTTTATTTTAACACACTGTAATCCAAAGCATGGCGGTAAGTGAAAGTAAAAACATTTTAATGCCCCCCCCCCAGACCAAGGGAGAAAACTCCCATGGCAAGGGAGTCATTGCTTTTCATTTTTAAAAAGAAAATCACTCTTTGAATTTATGTTTTGGAAGATAAAAAAATACATTGATAGTGTGGCATACAGAAGCATCATGTTGACAGTGCCACACAGCACCCTTTCAATGCATTGGCAGGAACCCCTCCCAATGTAAGAAATTTTCGCTGGGGTGGCCAATTTTCTAAATCCGGAATATAGTTACTCCGTCAGGGTGATGGAGCATTTTAGTCTGTCACACTGGCAGGGTAACTACCATACTCCACTATCTAAATTGAGTATTTGAGTATGTGCGTGCATATGGTAGCACTTATTCTTCACCAAAAATCTAACTCATGGAAAATAGTATTGAAAGGGGCCATGAAATGATAAACTGCACCAACAAAGTAAATAAAGAAGACAACCATGGAATAAGTAGAACCAGACATATGGAATTTTAAAGGTTTAAGTGAAAATAGTGCCTAAAAAACATGAAGTACCAACTGTGATTATCTGGTTGTGCCGGACTGGCACAAAGTCACAAGTTCAGGCCGACTGCGATGGAGTGTGAGCTGGATAAAGAGACCAAGTGAGGCCTGCTGGACAAAGCACCTTAAATCCAGGTTGTAGGGCGTTGTTCATGTGTCTAGGATGCGATGCACAACTGCAGTTCAGAGGAGTTGCGGGGGGCAATGCGAGGCCCTACATCAAGGAGGCATCACGCAGCAGCTGTTGCAAAGATCTGTAGAGTCCTGCGTTGGGGAGGCGTCGCCCAGCAGCGGTTCCGATGCAGAGCTGCAATGTGTCACGCCACGTCTGTTCTGTTCTGTTTGGACCACAGCTGGGCTGGTAGAGCACCTTCAGGCCCAATTCCAAGGGTTCAGGACTGGGGTGATACCACTTGGCGGGGGGGCAAGACTCACATCATGAAGAATCCAGGTGCTCAGCCTTGACTGCGGCTATCAGGAAGCACTGGCGGAAGGGGCTGGTGGAGCCGGACACCTCTCTTGCCTGTCAGTATGTAGTGATGGCGGTGGGTACCTTTAAGGCGGTGACTTGTCTCTACAGGCGGATTACTGGGGATATGCGGCAACCCCTGGCTGCACTGCGCGTCAAGTGGGAGGCGGACCTGGGGGCGCCTATTGCGGACAAAAACTGGGAAGAAATCACGGCGCGCCCTTGGAAGTGTACACGAAATGCAAGTTTCCAGCTCATTCAGTTTTATGTTTTCCATAGGGCATATCTACACCTAGCAAAATAGCTGAGTACTTTGGGGGACCGGATGCTTGCCCCCGATGTGGCCATGTTGGGGCGACTTTTCTTCACATGTTCTGGGACTGTTCACAGGTGTCAGGATTTTGGCAGGAAGTGGCGACGGTACTCCTGACGGTGACAGAGAGGGATTTGGAGGTGGGCCCGGGGGTCTGCTTACTGCATGGGTTTCGGCACACTGCAAAAACTAAGGTCACCAGTAGGTTTACTGACCTGGGGCTGGTCCTGGCCAAGCGGGAGATTACTTCCCATTGGAAGGCGAGGCAGGGACCTAGTTTCTTGCGTTGGACTAGGGAAATGGAGAAATGGGCGGGAAGTGAGGGGATTTATAGCTTATGTCTGGCTAGACGTAGTGGAAATGAGAGATCGCAAGAATGGGCCCGGGCATGGTTGGCACTCCTGGAATTGTTCAAGCACTCGGCTGTGGGGGACGGGGGGATCCCTTGGAGGATGATGAGACCCCGGTCCCTTGAGAACCCTGTAACAGGCTTCCCCCTATGCTCGTGAGGCAATTTCTGCTGTGGTATGTGGGAGGCGGATCCGACAAGTGGCAGGGGAGGCTTTGATACGCATGTAATTATGATAGATACTGGCGACATGCTTGGGTGGGTGATTAGGGTGGGGGGGTATGTTGGGGGGGTTGCTGGGGGATGGGGCGGGGGGTATATTGGTTATATCGCACACTCGCTGCGGATTAATCCTGTGGATGGACTACCTCGTAGCATAGCTGTTGATGGGGTGAATGCTGTACAGTTATGATCAGTTTGGTGGACTGGTCACTGCTCTACGCTCTGAATTGGCTGGAGGGCGGAGTAATGGGGAAGGGGATTGACTGTATTCTGTTTTGTGACCCAATAAAGTCTGTATAAAAAAAAAAAAGGAAGAATCCAGGTGCTGGGTTCAAGATAGTCAAAGCCTTTTCTGTGGCTGAGACTCTGATTCGGAGGCCAGCCAACTAGCCCTTGGAGTCAGCCTGGTGGTCCTGAGATCAAGATGTAGGTCCAGTCTTTTTCATTCAGGTAACAGGGCAGCAGGACTGCACAGCAGTCCTTCTGAGTCTTCCACAGGTTCAGAGGTCTACTGAGGAGTTGGTTATGAGGGTCCAATATTTATACTTGATGCCGGCTATGCAGTAGGAGAATGTTCTGGAGAGTTTCGTCCACAGAGGTGTTTGGCATTCATGCCTCCCTGTCCTGGTCCCTGATTATCTAGGGGCACAAGAAACTGGGGTCAAACCCTATGTGATTGTGCTCAGTCAGAGCCTTTGTGTTGTGCAAGTGTGGTGGGTGACAGCTCTCCCCTCATCAAGTCAGAGATGGTCCATCCTGCAAACACCTATTACCCTTTTGTTTCACTGTCTGCTAGCAAAATACAAAGATTACCTCCCTGCCACACCTAGTTATGTGACCCAGGATAGAGGCATCAAATGGTTGGGACACAAAAATGCTAACTTTCTAAAAGTGGCGTTTTCAGAATTGTGACTTAAAATCCAACTTTACCATTAAAGAGGGCTTTAAATAAAAAAATTTTAGCCACCGAACCAGATTTTCCTACCTGCCCCCAATTGAAAGTTAGCACTTATCAAAGGTAATAAGCTAACCCAATTTTATCCTATAAGAGACGTAGGCCTTGCAGTAGTGAAAAACAAATATAAGTGTTGTTCTCTACCAGGAAATCTAAAACTTAAAAGTGTATGTCCCACTTTTAAATGCACTGCACAGTGCCTTATGGGCTGTTTAGTGCCCACTCTAGGGGTGACTTCTATGTATTAAAAAGCAAGGTTTAGGTCTGGCAAAAGATTTTTTTTTGCCAGGTTGAAATGGCAGTTTAAAACTGCACACACAGGAAGCAAAGGCAGGCCTGAGACATGTTTAAAAGGCTACTTAAGTCGGTGGCACAATCAGTGCTGCAGGCCCACTAATGGTGGTAGGGCTGGCTTTAGCCCTGGTGGCGCCCTGTGCGATAATGTTTGTTAGCGTCCCCCACGACTCCCTCACTACCACCCTTTAACAGTGCCCCCTCAAGTCTCCATAACCACTCTCTCTCTATCAGAGGTATTTGATTAGTTATATAGCAGCACCTATACCAGTTAAGGGTGTCAGAGCACTTTACATCACACACACGTTACACAGAGACAATCAGTCACATGTGTGTAAATCAGTGTATGGGAAATGTTACATAATCCAGAAGACTACAAGGTGAGTCACATGTCATCCATGCTGATAGGCAGAATACATTGAGTGCTTGGTCTGGAGAAGCACAGACATAACCCCATGTTTGGGTGTTACATTTTATAATAAGGACTTTTTTCTTTTTACTGAAATGAACCCTTTTTGAAACATTAGAATAATGAAAGGCGGAGGGAAAAAATCATAATGCTTTAATCTATACCTTGCAGTTTGCATGCAGCTCTTTGATGACAGTTATTAGTTCACTATTCCATGTTAGGATCTTAACATCTATACTGCTAGTAACAAAAGGATCTCGTTGCCAAAAGCACTGATCTATTTAAACTATATGCACTTTAATCTGCATGGTACACATTCTTTGCAGCAGGGATATTAACACTCTGTGCTACAATAAAATGAGTTAAAACTTCCACTTGATAATACTCCATCTCTCTCCAGCAAGAACATTAATCACAGGAGTTATTTTTACGTTTTTATTACTGTGTGAAAATTGCCGGAGGCCAGCAATGCAGCAGCACGCACTTTTAAAACCATAGAATACTTTCAAATACGGCGCCCCCTCGAAGAGTCAGCACCCTGTGCAGTGGCACCGGTCGCACCGCCCTAGAGCCGGCCCTGAATGGTGGTGAAGTGAGCTAAAGAATGATTATGGATTCAACCCAGATCTGTGACTGGGGTGAGTGTCTGAAAAGTTTCAGCATCCGTCCATCATCTCCATGTATTTGCTGGGCCACTAACAGCATGTTAATTTACAGGCCCTGGGTACATATACTACCATTTTACTATGGATTTTCGATTAAACAAATTGTGCCATTTGGGTGTAAGCGAATGTCACTATGTTTTGGGGAGTGAGCACATGCGTTTGGGTTCAGTGAGAAAATATCGCCACCCAAAATATCTACAATATTGTGACTAAAATATCGATGTCACAAATATCGTCATCCTATACTTATAACAGTAAGGACAAAAATATTGAAAATAAAATATCAATGTAATTCATTTTGTTGTATTAATCATCATTATTTAAATATTATAACATTAAAAAATAAATTACATTTACTAAATATTAACATTGATTCAAAAATAATAATATAACAGGGGTCGAGGCTAGCAGCCGGCAAGAATGGCGGCCGCCTAAGCGAGCTCCGAGCCCCGCATGTGTAACTGACCGATCCTGTGCCATCCAAGCTCCCCGAATCGCGTTGTTTGGGGGGAGCTACGACGCACAACGGACCCGCGGGCAGCCTCGCCCCTGTTGGTGCCAGACATTTGAACCCGGGAACCCCCGAGGAATCGCCTGAGGCGGCGGCGGCGCTGGCCCGGGGAGCGAAAGCGGGCGCCAGGGAGGAAAGAAGATCTGGGCGGCGCTGGTGGGCCCCGAGGCAGGCGCGGGACCCAGCGATTGCCTGAAGCAGTGGTGGAGATTCAGCAGCGGAGTGCGCGACGGCCGCGCAGGCAGCATCGGCGGCGGTGAGGTGAGCGCCGGGTGGCCTGTGCCCCAAATCGAGGCCCCGGCTTCTGGGCCTGGTCAGTGGGGCCTGCCCCTGGCCTGCCTCCAATCAGAGCCCACAGTGTAGGGCACTACAGCGCCCCTCTGCTCCCTGGTTACCAGCTACAAGAGGCGATAAGTACCGGGAGCCCCCACAGCAAGGACACTAAATACCGGGAATAATAGAGGGGCGAACTGCGCCACATCAGCGGTCCCGGCCTAAGGCGGCTCCGGTCGCCGAGAGGCAGAGTGGAAGACTCGGCGGTGGTGTGGAGGACAACGCGAAGGGTGGAGGGTGAGCGCCGGGTGGCCTGCGCTGTTCATCGGAGCTCAGCTGTTGGGCCTGTGAGTGGAGGCCTGCTCCTGACCTGCCCTCAATTGTTGTGGCTAGACCTCACGGAGCTGCCGGACACGTATGCTTCCCTGGACAAGGGACGGAGAAGTGATTGAGCCCGGGACAGACCCATGGAATGAGGACACACACGTTGGCAGTAGTAGACCTGAGGTGAGGAGGAAGACCTGCGGCACGCCGGAGATCCTGACCGGCAGCAGCGCGTGAACCGGGGTGCTCGGCCACCGGTGAGAGATACAGGCTGCGAGTGTGCCGGAAAGATATGTATGCTTGGAGCTGCTGTGGGCTCGAGGGCTGAGTTTGGGGCATTGTGACTAATGTGGGCCACGCACCACTTACCTTGAAAGCAGGTCGGAGAGTGAAACTGCGAAGGTTCACCCAAACATCTCGGAACCTGAGGCCAACAGATCTGCGAGTGGGTGATGGCCCTGAATCGCAGGGTACGCCACTGAGGGCTAAACGGACGACCTACCATCCAGGCGCGAAGCCCTACCAGCGTCGAGACGACATCACCAGCCTGGGCTGCGGAGGCGGAGGGACCGACGGGGGTCCCGAAGGCCCGGGGGCCAAGAAACAGGAAGAGGAGTACTGGGCGAAGCGGGCGGGCGAGAGCGGCCATCGCAGACGAGTCTTTACTGCGATCACCTCGGTTCATGTGCGGAGACCTGGACTCCCTGGATGTGATGGGACTGAGAGTAATAAGAAATCGATAACACGGAAGGAGACAGCAGGGCCCCATCGGGGGGACCCCAGGTTCGCGAATTGGGTGCCACTAAACGTAGGAACCGGACTCTTGATTTGCCCTGGCGGAGGTGCCCCGCATCAATGGCGACGGGAGGCAGAGGGACCAAAGCTAACGCACAGAAGCAACTGGCGAAGTTCGCTTGGTCCAAAACAGGCGACATGACTGAACCACCGCCAACGGAGAAAGACCTGTCACAAGCCAGTCCCAAACAGGGGACAGAGCCGACGCTGCATGATGTTATGGTGGCGATAAATGGAATGCGTGCCTCATTGGACTCTGCAACAGTGGAGGTGTCCCTGATAAGGGCGGATCTTCGGAAAATGGATGAGAAGGTCCGAGAACTCAAGACGGTGACTGGCGCTTTACAGACGGACACATCGCAGCTGCAGGCTCAAATGGCCGATATGCAACAGAAACAAGACCGAATGGCGCAGCAGCTTGATGATTATGAAGGCCGCGCGCCGCAACAATGTGCGAATTTTGGGAGTTCCGGAACGGGAAGAGGGGCCGGCGGCGGACCTCTATGTGGAGGAACTAATCACCCAGAAACTTAAACCTAAGGCCTTATCCAGTTACTTCTCAATCGAGAGAGCACACAGAGTACCCGGGGGCTGGCCTAAACCTGGGGCTCCCCCGCGGCCGATTAACGCCAGAGTATTCAATTATCGAGATAGAGACATCATCCTACAGGCGGCCAGGACTGGTCCCCCACTGAAAGTTGGCAACAGCGAAGTGGCCTTTTTCCCGGATCTCACTGCCAAGGTGCAGGCCCAACGACGCAGCTTTCAGGCAGTGAAGCGGGAACTGCGAGACCGGGAGATCAAATATGCGATGTTGTTCCCGGCAAAACTGAGGGTGGAAACGGGCGTTACAACTTGGTTCTTTGAGTCCCCGGAGGAGACATGGGACTGGATGGAGGGTAAGGCCAGACCTGGAAGCCAGAGACGAGATTGCACTAGTAATTCAAACCGACCAACTGGGGGCTGCCAGAAACCGTCCACATCCAGGCCCCCGGAGGGGGGGGCCAGCTGACGGACCAGTAGAGACTACACGAGGAGAGACATGCAAAGGAAGACTCCCCGCCGACCCGCACGTGAGATGGGGGGAAGGTAACAAGTAGAACAATACCCGCCACGAGACATTGTATGAAGTCATAGACACTGGGGGTTGAGGGCGGAGCCGTACGAAAGGGGACCATCTAGAGTCTCGATAGTTATTATTAACGGATGGCAAAGCTAACTATTGTGATATGAGCATGCAAGGGTTGGAACTGCTGACCCCGCGAATTTTTTGCAACCTAGGGGGGGTGAGAGGCACTCTGCCATGTTGGGGAGTGGGTAGTTTTAAATCCACGGGCAGGGGGGCAGGGAGGGGGAGGGTAGGGGGGAGAGGGAACAAGGAGGGAGTTTGCAAGGTTTTGGATTTGTTGATTTGCAAAAGAAAACGTTTTTGAGTATAGATAGTTCTGGGCAGGGGAATTGGCAGCTATGGGCTACCTACCAGCTAGACCCCTGCAGCAAAGGGGGTAACATACCTACACATGGGCAGCCGCTGTGGTTGGAGGGCTGTCGCTGGCTTGACCTTCCACCGCACAGAGTCGAGAATGAGCGCAGAAGTATGGCAGTGTCAAGGCACCCGATACCAATCATGTTACATGCACTGCTGATGATCCGCAATATACTGCTTATACATCTTTTCGATGATTGGGGGTGACAGGGATGTGTCATTTTCCATTCTTACCTGGAACGTAAATAGGATGGGGGACAAAATAAAGCGAGGAATAGTGCAGCAATACCTAAAACGCCAATCTCCAGACGTGGTGTTATTACAAGAGACACACTTAGTTGGGAATAAAAGCAAAGCTCTTACGCGATGGGGATATAAACTCTTAGTGCACGCAGAATACACCACGGGCTCCCAAGAAACGGGTGTTCTAATCAAGAAAAACTTGGCCCTGATTGTACACAGGATATGGGCTGAACCTCGAGGTAGATTTGCTGTGGTGAAGGGTCAGTGGGAGGGGAGAGCATTGAATATAATCTAATTATACCTACCACCGGCACTAGGTAGAGAAGCCCTAACAGACTTGGGAAAGATATTGACCGACCTCCCAGCGGGCACCCTGATCTTGGGCGGGGATTACAACCTCACACTCGACGACACAACCGACAGACACCCACAGAGACCCGGGGTCAAACCAAATGGGCTCATGACAGAATTTGCAAATGCTATGGGCCTCATAGATATTGGACGCGAGACACACCTAGCAACACCGCAGTTTACCTATTACTCAAATTCACGCAAGAGTTCATCTCAAATTGATTACTTCTTGACCTATGCAGCTACACTAGGGGGTTTCACACAGCCTAGGGTTCTGCCGAGAGGCATCTCAGATCACTACCCGGTGTGGATCGAATACACACACTGGGAACGACAGCCTCGTACAACGATTGTAATAGACCCTTGGTTGCTAAAAATACCTGATGCACACATACCAAAAACTACTTCGACGATAACGTAGGGTCGGTAGACTCGGCCCTTACCATTTCTGAGGCATTCAAGGTGGTATTGAAAGGGCGGGCCTTGGCACTAAAAACGGGCTATATACGCAATAAACACAAAACGATACTCCAGTTAGAGGCCGAGCTTCAACACTGAGAAGCTGAATATGCCACCAATCCCGTAGACGATACACTGCATCGCCTCACACTCAAACGCGAGGAGTACAAACTAAAGACGAGGGAGCATATGATGACCAAACACCTAAATATGCAGCACAGATTATACGAGTTGGGGGACAAGGCGGGAAAGACATTAGCGTGGTTGGAGAAAAGTGATCAGGGGGATAGGTGTGTGCAGAGTCTAGTAGTGCCTAGCGGCGAGACGGTTACACACCCCAAAGACATAGCAGAAGCGTTTGTAAAATATTTCGAGAAGGTCTATTCTCCATCTACCACATACACGGCAGAGGACTCCCGTCGGCTCCTCGCCGATAGCGACCTGCCCACCCTTTCTCAACAAGAGAGAGACACCCTTGATAGAGACCTCACTGATGCAGAACTCCAGAAGGCCATCGCCCAAATCCGTTCAGGCAAAGCGACTGGACCTAACGGCACCCCTATTGAGTTTCTAAAAGTGACAAGCACTCAGATAGCCCCACACCTTCGGGCCATGTACAACGAAAGTTATGTCACTGGTCGGCTTCCACCTGATCAACGTCTAGCTACCATAGTAGTAATCCGCAAACCCGGAAAGCCGGGTGACCAATGTGGGTCGTATAGACCAATTTCCCTGATTAGTGTGGAAGCTAAGATATTGGCTAAAGCACTGGCCACAAGGTTGGGTACGGTCATCTCTTCCCTGGTCCACCCGGACCAGTCCGGCTTTATGCCAGGAAGGAACACAACACTAAATATCCGTCGTCTCCATAACGTGCTGGCTCGACGAAACTACTTAGAGGAAGACGCGGTGATCCCATCATTGGACGCCTCCATGGCTTTTGACTCTATAGAATGTCCATATCTATTTGAGGTGCTAGCGCGATTCGGATTTGGTCCTAAGTTTTTGAAGTGGGTGCAGCTACTCTATGAGGATATACAGGGTCAAATACGGGTCAATAATCACACATCCTGGACCTTTGGGCTATGAAGGGATACCCGGCAGGGTTGCCCACTGTCGCCACTGATATTCTCCCTTATGCTTGAGCCATTGGCGGCGTGGATACGGCGGGATGTAATGGTAAGGGGGTTGAAATGGACACTGGACCAAGAGGATAAAATATCACTGTATGCAGATGATATCCTACTCTATCTTGCCTCCCCCTATAGGTCCATCCGGGCTGTGTTGGATATCTTCACAAACTTTGGAAAATACTCTGGTTATGCCATTAACCCCTTCGATGCTCATGACGGAATGGTTCCGTCATGAGCATCGGTGCCCCTGTGCTCATGACGGAACCATTCCGTCATGAGGCCAGGGGCACGAAATCCTTCTGCTGCAGACAGCAGAGGGATTTCTATTTAATGCCTTTGACCTTGGGAGCTGGGGAAGAGCTTCCCCAGCTCCCGAGGCCCCCTCCCTGGTTTCTGTGCAATGAAGATCAGCGCGCACGTCGCGCTGTCTTCATTGCATAGAAACCGAAACTGAAATGAGCCTTTAGGCTCATTTCAGTTTCACTTTGTATGTGCTCAGGGGGCTATCTCAGCCCCCCGGGCACATAGAAAGACGGGAGAGGTATCATTGGAAAGGGGAGAATCTCCCCTTTCCAATGGTACCCCTCCCCAGTGGATCCCTGCTGGGGATCGCCCCAGGAGGGCGATCCCCAAGCAGGGATCCACCCACTAGACACCAGGAAGGGGGGAACGGCCCCTTAGGCAAGGGCTTTTGCTCTCCCAAAATATTTTTAGTGCCATTTAGTCTTTTTGCCCCCCCTGGGAGGCAGATGGGGGCAGTAGCCCCCAATCTGCCCCCCAGGGGTCAAAAAGCCCACTAGACACCAGGGATTTTTTTTTCTTGTAAATTGTGGTGGGGGCTGCCCAATATGGGCATGCCCATGCCCCACCCACTCTCCGCAAAAATGACAGCCTTTCTGCCCCCCCTGGGGGGCAGATGGGGGCTTTACACCCAAATCTGCCCCCCCCGGTGGCAGAAAGCCCACTATACGCCAGGGATTTATTCTTTCTTGTAAATTGGGGTGGGGGCTGCCCAATATGGGCATGCCCATGCCCCCACCCACCCTCCGCAAAAATGACAGCCTTTCTGCCCCCCTGGGGGGCAGATGGGGGCATTAGCCCCAAATCTGCCCCCCGGGGGGGCAAAAAGCCCAGTAGACACCAGAGATTTTTTAGGCAAATTTTAATTAGGGTGGGAGCATTGGCCTGCCTGTTTTGGGCAGCCCCCACCCTAATTAAAATTTGCCCAAAAACTCCTTGGCGTCTAGTGGACTTTCTGCCCCCCCTGCGGGCAGATGGGGGCATTAGCCCCCAATCTGCCATGCCAGGGGGGCAAAGGGCCCAATAGACGCCAGGGAGTTTTTTTGGGGCAAATTTGAATTAGGGTGGGGGCTCCCAAAACGGGCATGCCCATGCCCCCACCCCCAACCCCCGCAAAAATAACAGCATTCCTGCTCCCCTGGGGGGCAGATGGGGCAGTAGCCCCCAATCTCCCACTAGATGCCAGGGATTTTGTTTGGCAAATTTTAATTAGGGTGGGGACATTGGCATGCCCGCTTTGGGCAGCCCCCAACCTAATAAAAATTTGCCCAAAAACCTCCCTGGCATCTAATGGACTTTTTACCCCCCCCCCCCCCTTCCCGGGGCAGAAGTGGGCTTTAGCCGCCAATCTGCCCCACCTGGGTGGGCAAAAAGCCCACTAGATGCCAGGGATTTTTTTGGGGCAAATTTGTATTAGGGTGGAGGGTCCCAAAAAGGGCATGCCCATGCCCCTACCAAAATTTACAGCCTTCCTGCCCCCCTGGGGAGCAGATGGGACAGTAGCCCCCAGTCTACCACCCCGGGGCGCAAAACACCCACTAGACGCCAGGGATTTTTTGGGGCAAATTTTAATTAGGGTGGGGGCATTGGCATACCCGTTTCGGGCAGCCCCCACCCTAATTAAAATTTGCCCCAAAAACTCCCTGGCGTCTAGTGGACTTTCTGTCTCCCCTGGGGGGCAGATGGGGGCGTAAGCCCCCAATCTGCCCTGCCAGTGGGGCAAAAAGCCCACTAGATGCAAGGGATTATTTTAGGGCAAATTTGAATTAGGGTGGGGGTTGCCTAAAACGGACATGCTCAGGCCCCCACCCCCTCCCTACAAAAATTACAGCCTTTCTGCCCCCCGTGGGGGACAGATGGGGCAGTAGCCCCCAATCTGCCCCCCCGGGTGGCAAAAAGCCCATTAGATGCCAGGGATTTTTTTGGGCAAAATTTAATTAGGGTGGGGGCATTGGCATGCCCGTTTTGGGCAGCTCCCACCCTAATTAAAATTTGCCCCAAAAACTCCCTGGCGTCTAGTGGATTTTCTACCTCCCCTGGGGGGCAGATTGGGGCATCAGCCCCCAACCTGCCCTGTTGGGGGGGTAAAAAGCCCACTAGACGCCAGGGATTATTTTGGGACAAATTTTAATTAGGTTGGGGGTTGCCCAAAACTGACATGCCCATGCCCCCACCCCCTCCCTGCAAAAGTTACAGCCTTCCTGCCCCCGTGGGGGACAGATGGGGCAGTATTCTCCAATCTGCCCCTCCTGGGGGGCAAAAGCCCACTAGACGCCAGGGATTTTTTGGGGCAAATTTTAATTAGGGTGGGGGCATTGGCATGCCCGTTTTGGGCAACCCCCACCCTAATTAAAATTTACCCAAAAAACTCTTTGGCGCCTAGTGGACTTTCTGCCTCCCCTGGGGGGCAGATGGGGGCAACCCCCTCCCCCCCCCGATGCCCCCCCGGGTGGCAGAAAGCCAACTGGGCACAGAGTTGTTTTTAGCAAAATGCCTACCTGTGGATTTTGGGCCCTAGAGCAGCCGGCACATAGGGAAACCTACCAAACCCACACATTTCTGAAAACTAGACACCCGGGGGCTTCCAGGGAGGTATGGCTTGCGTGGTTCCCCCAACGTTTCCTTACCCAGAATCCCCTGCAAACCTCAATTTTAGCTGAAAAAATCACTTTTTTCACACATTTTGGTGTGGGAAAGTTGTGGCATCACTGGGCTCACACAAATTTACCACCACCCAGCGTTCCCCCAGGTCTACCGGTAAAAATGGTGCCTCACTTGTGTGGGAGGCCCAAGTACCCGCGGCAGGCAAGGGCCCAAAACGTTGTGAGGCGACATCAAAATGGCCTATCGCAAAACCACCTGGTTTTGCAAGGGGGGTCACTTGGGTTTTTGGCCCGGTGCTCGGCGGCCATCTAGGGAAACCTACCAAACCCATACATTTCTGAAAACTAGACACACAACGGCTTCCAGGGAGGTATGGCTTGCGTGGATCCCCCAACGTTTCCTTACCCAGAATCCCCTGCAAACCTCAATTTTAGCTGTAAAAATCACTTTTTTTCACACATTTTTGTGTGGGAAAGTTGTGGCATCACCGGGCTTACACAAATTTTCCACCACCCAGCGTTCCCCCAGGTCTCCCGGTAAAAATGGTGCCTCACTTGTGTGGGAGGCCCAAGTACCCGCGGCAGGCAAGGGCCCAAAACGTAGTGAGGCGACATCAAAATGGCCTATCGCAAAAACAACTGGTTTTGCAAGGGGGGTCACTTGGGTTTTTGGCCCCGTGCTTGGTAGGTTTCCCTATGTGCCGGCAGAACTAGGGTTCAAAAACTACAGCTAGTCACTTTGCCAAAAAAGGGTCATTTTTCACTGCAAGATTGAGGTGTGGCCATGTTGCGTTTTGCGCTGTTTCCTGTCGCGGGCACTAGGCCGACCCGCACAAGTGAGGTACCATTTTTCTCGTAGGACTTTGGGGAACGCGGGGTGGGTGGAAATTTGTGGATCCACGCAGATTCCAGAACTTTCCATCACAGAAATGTGGGGAAATTTGTTTTTTTGTCAATTTTTTATGTTTGCAAGGGATTCTGGGTAACAGACCATGGTGGGAGGCACTCAAGTCACCCCATCCTGGATTTCCCTGGGTGTTTAGTTTTCAAAAATGTATAGGTTTGCTAGGTTTCCCTAGGTGCCGGCAGGGCTAGGGTTCAAAAACTACAGCTAGTCACTTTGCCAAAAAAGGGTCATTTTTCACTAAAAAATTGAGGTGTGACCACGTTGCGTTTTGCGCCGTTTCCTGTCGCGGGCAGTAGGCCGACCCGCACAAGTGAGGTACCATTTTTCTCTTAGGACTTTGGGGAACAGGGGGTGGGTGGAAATTTGTGGAACCATGCAGATTCCGGAACTTTCCATCACAGAAATGTTGGGAAAATTTGTTTTTTTTGTCAATTTTTAACGTTTGCAAGGGATTCTGGGTAACAGACCATGGCGGGAGGCACTCAAGTCACCCCATCCTGGATTCCCCTGGGTGTCTAGTTTTCAAAAATGTATACATTTGCTAGGTTTCCCTAGGTGCCGGCAGGGCTAGGGTTCAAAAACTACAGCTAGTCACTTTGCCAAAAAAGGGTCATTTTTCACAGCAAAATTGAGGTGTGACCACGTTGCATTTTGCGCCGTTTCCTGTCGCGGGCACTAGGCCGACCCGCACAAGGGAAGTACCATTTTTCTCGTAGGACATTGGGGAACGCGGGGTGGGTGGAAATTTGTGGATCCACGCAGATTCCAGAACTTTCCATCACAGAAATGTGGGGAAAATGTGTTTTTTTTGTCAATTTTTTATGTTTGCAAGGGATTCTGGGTAACAGACCATGGTGGGAGGCACTCAAGACACCCCATCCTGGATTCCCCTGGGTGTCTAGTTTTCAAAAATGTATAGGTTTGCTAGGTTTCCCTAGGTGCCGGCAGGGCTAGGGTTAAAAAACTACTGCTAGTCACTTTGCCAAAAAAGGGTCATTTTTCACTGCAAAATTGAGGTGTGACCACGTTGCATTTTGCGCCGTTTCCTGTCGCTGGCACTAGGCCGACCCGCACAAGGGAAGTACCATTTTTCTCGTAGGACATTGGGGAACGCGGGGTGGGTGGAAATTTGTGGATCTACGCAGATTCCAGAACTTTCCATCACAGAAATGTGGGGAAAATGTGTTTTTTTTGTCAATTTTTTACGTTTGCAAGGGATTCTGGGTAACAGACCATGGTGGGAGGCACTCAAGACACCCCATCCTGGATTCCCCTGGGTGTCTAGTTTTCAAAAATGTATAGGTTTGCTAGGTTTCCCTAGGTGCCGGCAGGGCTAGGGTTCAAAAACTACAGCTAGTCACTTTGCCAAAAAAGGGTCATTTTTCACTGCAAAATTGAGGTGTGACCACGTTGCGTTTTGCGCCATTTCCTGTCACGGGCACTAGGCCGACCCGCACAAGTGAGGTACCATTTGTCTCGTAGGACTTTGGGGAACACGGGGTGGGTGGAAATTTGTGGATCTACGCAGATTCCGGAACTTTCCATCACAGAAATGTGGGGACAATGTGTTTTTTTTGGAAATTTTTAACGTTTGCAAGGGATTCTGGGTAACAGACTATGGTGGGAGGCACTCAAGTCACCCCATCCTGGATTCCCCTGGGTGTCTAGTTTTCAAAAATGTATAGGTTTGCTAGGTTTCCCTAGGTGCCGGCAGGGCTAGGGTTCAAAAACTACAGCTAGTCACTTTGCCAAAAAAGGGTCCTTTTTCACTGCAAAATTGAGGTGTGACCACGTTGCGTTTTGTGCCGTTTCCTGTCGCGGGCACTAGGCCGACCCGCACAAGTGAGGTACCATTTTTTTAGTAGGACTTTGGGGAACGCGGGGTGGGTGGAAATTTGTGCATCCACGCAGATTCCAGAACTTTCCATCACAGAAATGTGGGGAATTTTTTTTTTTTTTGTCAATTTTTTACGTTTGCAAGGGATACTGGGTAACAGACCATGGTGGGAGGCACTCAAGTCACCCCATCCTGGATTCCCCTGGGTGTCTAGTTTTCAAAAATGTATAGGTTTGCTAGGTTTCCCTAGGTGCCGGCAGGGCTAGGGTTCAAAAACTACAGCTAGTAACTTTGCCAAAAAAGGGTCATTTTTCACTGCAAAATTGAGGTGTGACCACGTTGCGTTTTGCGCCGTTTCCTGTGGCGGGCACTAGGCCAACCCGCACAAGTGAGGTACCATTTTTCTCGTAGGACTTTGGGGAACGCGGGGTGGGTGGAAATTTGTGGATCCACGCAGATTCCGGAACTTTCTATCACAGAAATGTGGGGAAAATGTGTTTTTTTGTCAATTTTTAATGTTTGCAAGGGATTCTGGGTAACAGATCATGGTGGGAGGCACTCAAGTCACCCCATCCTGGATTCCCCTGCGTGTGTAGTTTTCAAAAATGTATAGGTTTGCTAGGTTTCCCTAGGTGCCGGCAGGGCTAGGGTTAAAAAACTACAGCTAGTCACTTTGCCAAAAAAGGGTCATTTTTCAATGCAAAATTGAGGTGTGACCACGTTGCGTTTTGTGCCGTTTCCTATCGCGGGCACTAGGCCGACCCGCACAAGTGAGGTACCATTTTTCTCGTAGGACTTTGGGGAACGCGGGGTGGGTGGAAATTTGTGGATCCACGCAGATTCCAGAACTTTCCATCACAGAAATGTGGGGAAAATGTGTTTGTTTTGTCAATTTTTACGTTTGCAAGGGATTCTGGGTAACAGACCATGGTGGGAGGCACTCAAGTCACCCCATCCTGGATTCCCCTGGGTGTCTTGTTTTAAAAAATGTATAGGTTTGCTAGGTTTCCCTAGGTGCCGGCAGGGCTAGGGTTAAAAAACTACAGCTAGTCACTTTGCCAAAAAAGGGTCATTTTTCACTGCAAAATTGAGGTGTGACCATGTTGCGTTTTGCGCCGTTTCCTGTCGCGGGCACTAGACCGACCCGCACAAGTGAGGTACCATTTTTCTCGTAGGACTTTGGGGAACGCGGGGTGGGTGGAAATTTGTGGATCCACGCAGATTCCGGAACTTTCCATCACAGAAATGTGGGGAAAATGTGTTTTTTTTGTAAATTTTTAATGTTTGCAAGGGATTCTGGGTAACAGACCATGGTGGGAGGCACTCAAGTCACCCCATCCTGGATTCCCCTGGGTGTCTAGTTTTCAAAAATGTATAGGTTTGCTAGGTTTCCCTAGGTGCCGGCAGGGCTAGGGTTCAAAAACTACAGCTAGTCACTTTGCCAAAAAAGGGTCATTTTTCACTGCAAAATTGAGGTGTGACCACGTTGCGTTTTGTGCCGTTTCCTGTCGCGGGCACTAGGCCGACCCGCACAAGTGAGGTACCATTTTTCTTGTAGGACTTTGGGGAATGCGGGGTGGGTGGAAATTTGTGGATCCACGCAGATTCCAGAACTTTCCATCACAGAAATGTGGGGAATTTTTTTTTTTTTTTGTCAATTTTTTACGTTTGCAAGGGATTCTGGGTAACAGACCATGGTGGGAGGCACTCAAGTCACCCCAACCTGGATTCCCCTGGGTGTCTAGTTTTCAAAAATTTATAGGTTTGCTAGGTTTCCCTAGGTGCCGGCAGGGCTAGGGTTAAAAAACTACAGCTAGTCACTTTGCCAAAAAAGGGTCATTTTTCACTGCAAAATTGAGGTGTGACCACGTTGCGTTTTGCGCCGTTTCCTGTCGCGGGCACTAGGCCAACCCGCACAAGTGAGGTACCATTTTTCTCGTAGGACTTTGGGGAACGCGGGGTGGGTGGAAATTTGTGGATCCACGCAGATTCCGGAACTTTCCATCACAGAAATGTGGGGAAAATTAGTTTTTTGTCAATTTTTAATGTTTGCAAGGGATTCTGGGTAACAGACCATGGTGGGAGGCACTCAAGTCACCCCATCCTGGATTCCCCTGGGTGTCTAGTTTTCAAAAATGTATAGGTTTGCTAGGTTTCCCTAGGTGCCGGCAGGGCTAGGGTTAAAAAACTACAGCTAGTCACTTTGCCAAAAAAGGGTCATTTTTCACTGCAAAATTGAGGTGTGACCACGTTGCGTTTTGTGCCGTTTCCTGTCGCGGGCACTAGGCCGACCCGCACAAGTGAGGTACCATTTTTCTCGTAGGACTTTGGGGAGTGCGGGGTGGGTGGAAATTTGTGGATCCAGGCAGATTCCAGAACTTTCCATCACAGAAATGTGGGGAAAATGTGTTTGTTTTGTCAATTTTTTACGTTTGCAAGGGATTCTGGGTAACAGACCATGGTGGGAGGCACTCAAGTCACCCCATCCTGAATTCCCCTGGGTGTCTAGTTTCCAAAAATGTATAGGTTTGCTAGGTTTCCCTAGGTGCCGGCAGAGCTAGGGTTCAAAAACTACAGCTAGACTCTTCGCAAAAAATGTGTAAATTTTCAGTGTGAAAATGTGGTGTGTTCACCTTAGGTTTTGAGCCACTTTCTGTCGTGGGCACTATGCCTACCCACACAAGTGAGGTACCATTTTTATCGGGAGACTTAGGGTAGTTCAGATTTGTAAAGCAACTGTTATTACCGATTGATTTTTGATGCATTTCTCCCTTCCAAATGAAAGACATTGTGTAAAAAAAAGTCATTTTGAAAAATGACCAATAATTGTCATGCAAGTATGAGTATTCCCAATTTCGAAAATGTGCAAATATGCACTGTTTCTAAACTCTGTAATTTGTTCCCATTTCAGAAATACATAGGTGTCTTTCATACCAATTTTTTCATGTATACATTTTCACACTATAATTGCTATATACCCGGAACTAAAAAAAAAACATTACAAAATGCTGCTCAGTTTTTTACTCTGGGTTCGTTGGGCTCTTGGTGAACCTACAAGTCCTATATATCCCCTTAACTAGGAAGGTCCAGCGGATGTAACGGTACATTGCTTTCTAAGAGATGTCATAATTAGAAGAAGTTACAGGTGAAAACGTTGACACAAAAGGCTGCATTTTTCAACTAATTTTTAATTTTTCCTATATTTAACTGTTAGTTTCTATAAAGAAACCTTGATGGATCTACACAAATGACCCCTTGCTGAATTCAGAATTTTGTCTACTTTTCAAAAATGTATAGCTGTACAAGATTCATTATTGCTTTTCTACCCATTTCTACTATTATCTGGAAGGAGGTTGAAAGCACAAAAAATTGCAAAAATAGGGTATGTCCCAGAAAATGTCAAAACTGTGTAAACAAAGTTGGATTTCTGACAAAAATCTGTAATTCCCTAAAAGCTGGAGAAATGGTGATTTCAGCCCCACAAACCCTTTTTTGATATCATTTGCAGAGAAAAACCCAGACGCTTTCATTTGCAGCCACTTTTCCCCATTTTTCACACAAAAAACAACATTTTGCTGTATTTTGACTAAATTCTGGGAACCCTCTAGGAGAATCCACAAACCCTGGGTACCTTTAGAATCCGCATGATGTTGGAAGAAAAGGACGTAAATTTGGCGTGGATACCTAATGTGGTCAAAAGGTTACAGGGGCCTAAGCGCGCACTACCCCAAATAGCCCAAAAAAGGCTTAGCACAGGAGGGGAAAAGGCCTAGCAGCGAAGGGGTTAACTTGGACAAGTCAATACTGTATATGCTCCGTGGGCAGATCCCCCCCCTCCCGGATGACTGCAGGCTGGAGGTGGCCGGAGATGGTTTTCGTTGTCTGGGGGTGTACGTTACGGCTAATCCGGTCCTGTTCTAAAGTCATAATCTGGCCCCCCACTGACTCGACTGCGATCCAATGTTGAGCACTGGAGGACCCTGCCGCTCTCCCTGGTTGGCAGGGCCGCCCTCTTTAAGATGATGCTTGCTCTCCCGCGGTTTCTATACATACTCCAGAACTGCCCGAACAGAGTTCCAGATGCCTATTTTGCAGCGGTGGAGAGCGAGGTTCGCACGTTGCTGTGGGATGGCGGGGCCCCCCGGGTATCGCTGAAAAAGCTTACCAAGGGATGGTATGATGGAGGCATAGCCTTGCCGGATCTGAAACTATATTATTGGGCCTCGCAGCTTGTGGTGGTAAATCACTGGGTGTATCAATCACCTGGTGACCCGGCATTTGTGCTAGACAAATATCAAATGGGTCGAGCAGGGTACTTAGGTGCGCTTTACTCTAAAGCCAAAAAGCACAAATTTATCGGCCCCATGTCTCATACAATTGACATCTGGCACCGAGTGAACTCCCAATTAGGGTGGGCAAACATCCTCACAAAGGCGACACCACTATGGCAGACTCAGAGACTTGGTACCCTATGTTTTCAACCGGGATTTGACAAATGGGACCTGATCGGAATCTCAAAGGTCGGAGACTTGATCAAAAAAGGTTCCATTCTTAGCTTTGAGGAACTGGCGGGAACGTACCACATGGCACAAGGAGAGATATTTCGCTAACTCCAGATTCGGCATGCCCTTCTGACGGCATTTACTAACCTGCAGGACATACCGGATTCGTCGCCTCTAGAGGATAGACTATTAGATGGACCACTACACACGAGGGCCCTCTCCCTTACGTATAAAAAGCTATGCAACAATCTCCCCGATACATTTGAGACACTTCGAGAGAAGTGGCAACGAGACATAGGACCCATAGAGGAAGAGGACTGGAGGGAGGCACTGATGTCTCCTAGGAGGGCGGCGATCACCCTTCGATACCGGCTGATCCAACTCAGGATCCTTCATAGGTCCTATATGACGGGGGTCGTCCTCGCAAAGATAGGGGCTAGGGGAGATGCACTTTGTCTTAGGCGTTGCCAGCATGAGGCGACTTTCTATCATATGATATGGGACTGCCCTGCGATCAAATCGACATGGGAGGGGACCACGACTAAGCTCCAAAGCGCGCTGGGGAAAACGCTGGCCCTCACGCCTCAGATGGGCCTACTCAACATATGGGAGGCTACGGACTTCACGGAGATCGAGCAGCAGACAGCAACACTGGGCTTCACCTTGGTCAAACGGGAAATAGCACGCCACTGGGGGATCACAGATGCACCCTCTATACAAGTATGGGTACAGGAGTTAGACAGATGTATGATTGCTGAAAAGGAAGTGTTCATAATTCGAGGGTGCCCCAAGAAGTGGGATAAGAAATGGAAGTCATGGAACAGGTATCAGGGGAATTTATGTACATCCCCAATGGTGCATCTAACACTACGACAGAACGAACTTAGAGAAGTGTTAAAATTGTGAATGTAACTCAATGTACTTTATCTTTGAAAAAGTGTAATATGGTGCTGTTGGCACATCTGCTACTCTATATGTGTATTTGGCAAAATCAATAAAAAATTTATTAAAAAAATAAATAAAAAAATAATATAGATTGAATATATTTTAACAAATAAATGTAATTAAAAAAAGTTAAACACACATATAATAATTAATATATATATATATATATTTACATATATCTATTTAAAACTAAAAAATGTAATTTATATTATTTTTTCAAAATTGTGTAAATAATGTAAAAATAGAACAAATAAATATACAAATATACATATACATATACCAATAAAATACAATCTATAAAAAACAAACTGTTCTAATTAAATAAAAATAATAAACAACTTGAAATTCTTAAAATTTTGTATTAATCATTTTACACATTAAAAACATTAATAAATAATAAATAGTATAACAAAAAAACTACAACATAATAATGTATATGACGCCAATATAAAATAAATTATAATATATAACATTTTATGCATATAGTATGCCCACTACAATTGATTAAAAACTACTCAAACTATTATAGTAAATATATTTAAAAAAGTACTACTCCCACTACACAGAAAGCAAAAACAAGAAAACTAGATAAAATTCACAAATCTCCCTCAAGTAAATGCGAAAGTGTTGGATAGCCGAGGGGTAAAATTTACTATTTCCACTCCAATCAGTACACCAGTAGGGAAACTTTTGGAATGCAGAGGGGGGAAATTCACTATTCCCACTCCAGTCAGTGCAACAGTGGGGAAAGTTTTGGATAGAGAGGAGTAACATTTTCAATTCCCACTCCAGTCAGTACAACAGTAGGGAAACTGTTGGAATGCGGAGCGGGAAAATCACTATTCCCACTCCAGTCAGTACAACAGTAGGGAAAGTGTTGGATAGAGGGGAGTAACATTTTAAATTCCCACTTCAATCAGTACAACAGTAGAGAAAATGTTGTATTGCTTAGGGACAACATTTTCTATTCCTACTCCAACCAGTACAACAGTAAGTGAAGTGTTGGATTGCAGAGGGGTAAAATGTACTAGTCCCACTCCAAAAAATGCAAAAGTAGCGAAAGTGTTGGATAGCCGAGGGGTAAAATTTACTATTTCCACTCCAATCAGTACAACAGTAGGGAAAGTGTTGGATGGAGGAGGAGTAAATGTTTCTATTCACACTCCAGTTAGAATAACAGTAGGAAAAGTGTTGGATAGCGGAGGGGTAACATTTACTATTTCCACTCCAATCAGTGCAACAGTAGGGAAAGTGTTGGATGGCAGAGGGGTAAAAGTTTCTATTCACACTCCAGTCAGTATAACAGTACGGAAAATGTTGGATTGCTGAGGGGTAAAATTTGCTATTCCCACTCCAGTCAGTACAACACTACCGAAAGTGTTGGATTGTGAAGGGGTATCATTTACTATTTCCACACCAATAAGTGCAACAGTAGGGAAAGTGTTGGATTGCTGAGGGGTGAAATTTACTATTCCCACTCCAATCAGTACAACAGTAGGGATAGTGTTGGGTTTTGGAGAGGTAAAATGTACTATTCCCATTCCAGTCACTACTACAGTAGAGAAAGTGTTCGATTGCAGAGGGGTAACATTGACTATTTCCACTCCAATGAGTACAACGCTAGGGACTGTGTTGATTAGCGGAGGGGTAAAATGTACTATTCCTACTCCAGTCAGTACAACACTATGGGGCCGATTCCGATAGCCGGTCGGACAGCTGTCCGTAGCCTTACTGTGCGACCGACACGTACCCGGATCCGGTCCGTCCTGTAGAGTAAGTACAATGCGCATAACTGCCAAAAACACGACCGACACGTGGGCTGTGAATCGAGCCCCATTCTCCGTCCGAGCCGTAACTCCTAAAGATGACCCGAATCGCCCGGAAGCAGTATCCATAGCAGTTTCCGGCATGACAAGTACGATGCGTACTTCCTACGCGCTGGACGGGTCGTCACGTACGGCACGTCACAGCATCCGGAAAACAAGCATATCAGCTACGATTCGCGCCACAAATCAATATACGGCTACGAGACGGACCAGCTTGCAGCGGGTACGAGACGGAGCAACAAGCAGCGTGTACGACATGAACACATCATGAATCCCATCGCGCAGGTCATACCAGTACTCTACATCTATGACCGGCTCAGGGACCGACACCGACGGCGCAGGCGGTAAGTCAGACACCTACAACACAAAAAAACGACACGTACCTGCAAAATGGCACACACACACACACAGGGGATCCACATCCTGGCCACTAACAACAGCCCACAATAGGGGTTGCATGGCCAGCACCACTAACACCCCCACCCATAGTGGATCTGTTGCCCATCACTACTGCCACCCACACCCATATGGACTATGTTGCCCATCACCCCTGCCACCCCCAGCCATAGGGCTTATGTTGCCCATCACTACTGACACCCCCAGCCAAAGGATGTGTGATGCGCAACACATCCAGCATACTCCAACATCAGGTATGTCTGCAAAATACATCCCCCTAACATCATGACAATAGTGTGTAGTCTGTGACAAATGCCCACAACAGTGATTATGGCTACGAGCATACAATGTAAGTAACAGCACTCGTGTGACCAACACATGAGTGTGACATACACAAGGCAAGCATCACCATAGCACTGTGGCAATGTAAAAAGAACACCCCCTCACTGTGTAGAACAGATGTTAAGTGGGGGCTCCCAAAATGCAACAGATGTCGAGCATTGTGGTGATGGGGACTAAACCCCCCTCATCACAGTGACCAAAAGGTAAGTGTCATCATGGTCAAAGCTGCAAATAACAAACAGCATGTATGATCCCTGCTTCCAACACATCAAACACTTCTGGGGCAAACTAGTGGTTGTGTCCCATACACACAGAGATGTGGTGAGGCTAACAGTGCTGTGAAAACATAACACATTCTCGGCCATGTGCAGACAAGCACCACACATTGGGGTTGACAATGCATACAGCGTACAATGACACAACAGCAGAAGTGACCATCACCAAGCATGCACACATCTAGAAAATAGACACACCAATCAAAACAACATGTGTAGACTGTAGGTGTCAGATCCCAAACTCACATTCCATGCCAGCAATGGCACCCAACAACCAGGATGAATGTGCACAATGATGTGATATGACTCACAGGGACAGCATGCAAAATCACAGAAACAGCATCCAGACAAAGGCCCACAACAGCAATACCAATGCACTGGCGCAGATGTACAAACACAAACAGGCAAACTCACACTGCACATCGGACACAACATGTGTGTGTATCACAGTATCCCCAGGCAACTACACAACACATGAGGGGGGGCTGTACCACAGTGACACAGATGTGGACACAGTCCCATACAAAAGTACACCATCATTGGGACACCCTCAGTGGGCAATCAGGCATTGGGAGATGAGAGGGAGCACAACAGACACATGTGACACAAGCTTGAATGAACACCAACTAACACAGCAAGAGACTGGCACACAACACCACTACCCCCAGGGAACAGACATTGGGGTGACACAAGCATGCATGACACCTCTACTGTGATGCTAAAGGCAGATGTCGTACAAACTGGGAAACCCAGACATGTGTCCTGTGCCACAAATGTACATCACACATACACAAACACAAATCACTCAGCATGGCCCCTCATCTATGGACAAACGGGAGCTAGGGGACCACCTATGCAAACATTCACATCAGTCCATCCTCAACACCACACACCCTGAACTGCAACAATGTGTATCTGTGAAGCCCACATGGACAGGTGACATTGCACATGCACCCATTACAAACACAGGAATGTTGGCAGGAACTAAGGTGCACACACACATCACACAAGGACAGTTCACAACCCTGGAGAATGACAGACATACTGCACAGTATGCGGTACATGGCCATGACCTCAACGCTCATGTAACCTTCAGAATCCCTGCCACAGTCCCAGGACAATGCAGATGCCAAGGAGAAACACAAGGCACACATGCTGACACCTGCCAGCATTGCAGCCATGAACCCGACAAGTGGGAGCAGTCACACGCACATACACATGTCTCAATCACTGAAAACTACCACCTAGGGACAACTACATGATTTAGCAAAGAAACAGGTGCCTTGAGGAACCCTGACTGTGTCCCATCTGTGTCGGACAACATCATCACCACTCAGAACTGACAAATCCCAAGGATGATACACCAATTAATAGCAGTGTGTCATGCACCCACACATCTGGTAGCCCATTGGAAAAGTAGTGGGATGAACCCAGTACCACTCAGCAAGCATCAACAACAGGAACATATCTAGGGAACACTGTCTGTGTATGAACTGGGATGTGGACACACACACATGCTCATACAACACACACCATGGGCCCAGGCCATGTCACTGGACAACACACTTACTTGAGGGGACCCAACTCCTGTGGAAGCCCAGCTGTGCCAAACATATTCACTGCAAGTCCCACTCATGTCTGCAGAACACTTGGTCAGTCAGCCATCAGTTACCACACAATGAAGACTCTGGTCACAACAGCTTGGGTACGTGAGTCTCCCCTAAGTCATCTGCACATACCCAAAACATATGTCTAGCAAGTTGCACAGAGGACCCAGTTGCTCCTATTACAATGAAGCCCACACCTGTAGGTCCAGTGTTGATGAGCACAAAGTGTGTGGAAGTGACAAATTGGACAATGGGAAGCACATCATATGTACAGGGGTGCAAGCCACAGATGTGACCATGCAAATGAAATGCTCACAGAGAGATGTACACAAATAGTTGATCCTGACACACCCAGGTAGCTGCAAAGGATGACATGGATACCCACCAGAATAGGATACATATCTCATGGACCACAGGGAGTACCTCACATCAACACGTCAGTATTCAACATTGTAAACCAAGCATTACTGTTGCAAGGGCATGTAAAACAACATCAACATAATGTACAGCTAAATCAAGTTTACAGGGATAAAGAAAAAAGCTTTATTCAGCATATTAAAAGTGAAACGCCTGTTCTGACAAAAGGCCAATGGCCAGTCCATGTCCAAATGCCAAGGAGTGAACTAGAGTGACAAATTCAGTATATGAAAATCTAAACGTCTGTGCAAACAAAAAGCCAATGGCCAGTCCATGTCCAAATGCCAAGGAGTGAACTAGAGTGACAAATTCAGTATATGAAAATCTAAACGTCTGTGCAAACAAAAGGCCAATGGCCAGTCCATGTCCAAATGCCAAGGAGTGAACTAGAGTGACAACTGTCACACCTTGCTTGCCTGCACTGCTAAGGACCGGGGTCATCCCCTCGGAGGGGCATACATGGGGGCAGGCCAGACACAGCAGGGACAGGATCAGGGCGCAGCAGAAGGAGGCAGTGAAGAGGTGGTGGATGCAGGCGAGACACTTGCAACTGCAGTGGAGCTGACTGAAGTTGTGGGTGCTGTCACAACTATGGGGCACAAGTCAGATGGGGTGGGTACCGGCACAACTTCAGTGGGCAGGTCAGATGGAGTGAATTGGGTCACCACTGCAGTGCCCAAGTCAGACGGGGTGGTCGTGGACTCCAAAGAAGTGCCTGCATTCATGGGAGCGTAATGGGGGACAGGTGAGGTCGGCAGGGCAGGGGGGGGACACGGTCCCCACATCAGTGGCACCAACTGTCTGACCAGGTGTGGAGGAGCAAGTGCTAGGGAGGATGGCCTTAGCATTTTGGGGATGGTGTATCTGTGTGTGGGGGAACCCGGGGCAGGGAGTGGCGGGGGAACCTCTGGAGTGGTGGCCTGGGGGATGGAGGACGGAGATTTTGCCTTGGAGCTGCGTGGTGGCAGAGGGGTCTTGCTCTTCTGGTGCCGGGGGACTTGCGGGTGGGCTTCTCTGTCTGACTGTGCCTGGGGGAGGGTGTCTGGGTGTGAGGAGCACTCCCTTCTGTGTGTGGGGTCTTCCTCTACCCCTTGTAATCAGGATATGCAGGGTCGGTGGAGAAGAGGCCAAGGTCACAGAGGAAGAGCTTCTGGGGAGATAGGGTTGCAGGTGAGGCAAGGGAAGGGGGCTGGGAGGGAGAGGTCTCGGAGGACTGTGGAGTGGTTGTGGATGACTGTGTGTGTGTCAGCAAACCAGCCCCTGTGAGTGTGGAATCAGTCCCCTGCGCTTGCTTGTGTGCATGTCTAGACCTTGGTTTGGGGGTTTCTGTGCTTGGGAGAGGTAGGGTGCTAGGAATCCTGGGTGGTGCAGGGGTAGGAGGGATGCGGACTGTTGGAGGAAGGACACTGCTGCCATCAGGGAGGAGGCCACGGACTGATTGGTCCTCTGTAGGGCAGACATGCCCGAGGAAATGCCCTCCATGAATGACATCAGTTGTGTCAACAGACCCGTGTGTGCATGGAGGACCTTCAGCATCGATGTCTGCCCTACATGGATCTGTCTTAGTAAGTCCACAGACTCCTCACTCAGGGCAGCAGGGGACACAGGGGCAGGGGGTGCGGTGCCTGGCACAAAGGAGACATGCTCATGAACACGGGAGCCCACAGGGACCTCTGGGATGAGAGCCGATGGGAGGGGTTGGTGGTGGTGGCGGTGGCAGCCTCACTAGCTGGGGTTTGGTGGCGGCTGACACCCGCCTCCACAAGGTAGTCATCCTAAAAGCTGCTGTGGACCTCATCTGGGGGGGATGGTGCTGACAACTCCTCTGTGTGGCTCCATTCACCCTCTGTGCCACTGGGTTCACCTGACTCCTCTCCTTCTGTCCCTGTAAGGCTCTGTGGCTCCTCCTGGTCCGTGGAGCTGTCCCCTCCTGTGGCCGTAGATGTATCTGGATAGGAATAGGAAGTAACAGAACAACATCAGTCACCTGCACCGACTGCACACACCACAGTGAGTACATCACATCACAGGGCAAGCCCTGGCATCATCAGTGCCAACACTGTTTAGGATAAGACAATTGTCATTCTCAACATAAACCATGGCACACATATCCCTCCTTGACTTTCACACATATGTCCATTGCATGTTGGATGCTAACACCCCAATGTGCCAACATGCTCCACCCACACATTCGTTGTGCATGCTAGTGAACATGTAGGAGTATGTCACTATACACACATCACATCTCTTGTTACTGACTTAGTACAGGTGTCCGGATGAAGGGATGGGAAGAGACTCATTCCACATGCTTGTGATGCATGCCAGCAACACACACTATGATGTACTCCTGTCCTGATGGTCAATGCCACAATGTGGTGCATGGTGCACACTTGAACACAATGCAGGCTCACTCATGGCACTGGGATGCCCTGAAAGTCAGTCAACACTGTCTCCTGTCACAGGGGCAGGGCACCCAGACAACAACAATATGCACTGACTCACAATCCTAGTTCTGGGGTAAAGCAAACTCAGCAGATGACCGGCGCACTTGCCCATCCCATGCAAACAACATATCCAGGACCCAGAAGACCCCACATCATGGAAATCAGACATATGAGTCACAGAAAACACTAATCCCTGTACATTAACACATCACAGTCTGCCATGCATGTAACCCAGCTGCATGAAGGACACAGTTGCATACACCATTGTGCGCTGTCAGATGATCACACACCTATATGTCACACAGGTCTTGTCTCTCACAGTCACATTGCAGATGTCATGGTGACCCTCTGAATCATCGACACCCCAGTTGTACGTAGCAACAAGTCACACCCTAATGACACAGAGGCAGACACCTAAGGGCACATGTCACTGAGCACAACCTGAAATTTCATACACAGGAGTGGGATTACAGAGTGTTTCTAAATGCCCTTGAGGGGGCATGACTGGCCAGGACTAAGTGAAATAGTGTTTGGCCCTGGACAGTAGTCAGGTGGCTAAGCAAGTGTGACATACTTGCTATACATACTCCTGAGGCCCAAAAATTGGAGTCCCCTGCTGCATGGGTTTGTTTGGAATACTCCAGCCACATGTTGCGAGTCAGACCAGCAATTGGTACACATCTCAAGGGCACACACAGATCTCAGGCATTGTGTAAACATTTGACCCACCCATGAAACACACAACAGATTCACGGGAACTGATGCTGACCGGTACCTGAAGCATAGCTGACTGCAGGGACACAGTACCCTAGTGACACAAGCAACAGATTGGAGGGGCCACACCTGTGGAACAGATGAGGAGGGTGCATCACACAAATGAGGGACCTGAGTTTGGGACTACAAGAGCTACGTAATGTGGAAGTGTGACCAGGACAAAAGACTGCTATTTGCATGTCAAACATAGTACACAGATCAGGCATGGACTCACCCCCTTCCTGCTGCTGTCTGGCCTTCAGCTGCCTATCCAGGTCCGGGAAGACCACCGCCAGGATACGGAGCATGTGGGGAGTCGGGGTCCGGTGTCCACCCCTCCTGTGTGGAGGTGACAGCTTCAGCTGGACTCTAGCTATCCTCTGGGTCCAGCCCCGAAGGTCCTGCCACCTCTTCTGGCAGTTGCGGATCCGGCGCTTGTTGACCCCCACAGAACGAACAGCCCGGACGATGGTCAGCCAGATCTCCTGCTTCTGGTGGGCATCAACGTGTGAGGAGAACAAAGTGAAAAGTACATTAACACACATGCCCCAGATTGCTGCAGCACACATTTGGATAGACATGTCATCATCACAAAGGGAAATAAATTACACAGGTAGTGCAACCATGGGGATTGCAAAAGCACATGCATGTCTGACATGTTAACAATACCTGGATAGTTTAAGCTTGCAATAATGCACTTTAGCAGCAGGAAAACTATTCATTGCATGTACCTACACACTTTGGGGGATGAAAGTAGTCATTGAGAATGCTAGCCACGGGTGTACACACTGCTAGTACTGCTAGTCAGACAACATGCATAATTAGGAAGGCAGTGGACTGCACACTCACCTGCTCCCCTGGTTTCCCATGGAGCTTTCTGTACTCTGGAAGGAGCCCGTCCAGCAGGGCCTGGTTCTCCTCCTCAGTGAAGGCTGGGGCCCTCTCCAGAGTACGTGCCATAGCAGGAGCCAGAGGATGCATTGACAGCAGCAGTGGTAGCAGGGATGTGGTCCAGCAGCATGTAGTGCAGGCAAGTGAGCTCCCTGGGGGCCAGCCAGCCTTATATCTGTGCTGCAGAGTCAGAATCTGTGCCATGTGTCCCAAGTGATAGGTCCAACACGTTTGCATTCTATGAATCTGGCCAATCCATTTAAAAGTACGACTCGTACACGCCTTCCGCATTGCTCAAATCTTCACCTTCTTGGAACACTTGAAATTGCAACATTGTTGTAGGCATCCAACTGAATATCCAGTACACAACTCGTACAAGTTTTGAATCCGCATCCGTCTCCATGACAGTCCAGAGCCAATGGGTGCGCCCGGCTCGTTCAACTGACTGTACAACGTGTATTTTGAATATACACATGCACCCGTCTACATACGATTCAATGGCCAAGGCGTACGCCTGTCTCGGACCATGCATGTCCGACGCGTATGCATGATGGTCACCCGCGTCGGACCTCATTGTATTCAATGCCAAAGCGTACGCACGGCTCGGACATGACCCGTGCAATGCGTACGCATTGTCACCCGCGTTGGACCTCATTGCATTCAATGCCAAAGTGTACGCACGGCTCAGACATGACCCGTGCAATGCATACGCATTGTCACCCGCGTCAGACCTCATTGTATTCAATGCCAAAGCGTACGCACGTCTCGGACATGACCCGTGCAATGCGTACGCATTGTCACCCGCGTTGGACCTCATTGTATTCAATGCCAAAGCGTACGCACTGCTCAGACATGACCCGTGCAATGTGTACGCATTGTCACCCGTGTCGGACCTCATTGTATTCAATGCCAAAGCATACGCACAGCTCGGACATGACCCGTGCAATGCGTACGCATTGTCACTTGCGTCGGACCTCATTAGTGTGACTATTATATGGATGCAACACACATATACTGGCCATGGACACCTGTGCACATCTGCCACACTACAACATTGGCCACACAGTGTCCCATGGCATGTAAGGCTGCATTCCCTGGGTGTTTGGGGGGGGCACAGCTTTTTTTTTGGCTGGCACTTTGTGCAGCCACTCCCAGGCTGTGCACGTGTACATGGGGGCAGAATCCTTTGTGTGTTGTGCACCTTACCACTGTGATGTGCAATTGGACAGTAATGGGCATGAGTCAAGGCCACTGTGTCAGGTTGGATATGTTTAGGACATGTCACATACAGTCCTGGGGGTGATGGCATGTATGTCACAGTGAGACCTGTAGCCACAATACTGATGTGCACCCACAGTCTGTGTGCATGTTGTGTCTCAGATGTGTCTGATCAAATGTTACCAATGGGTGACAGTCTCCACATCCATGTGGTATATGCATCAACCTTGATGGGGTGTGTGTCTAAGAGACGTACATGTAGGGCCGGCAGGAACAACAGTGGCCACTACCTGTGGGACTTACGCTTGCTTTGTGGTGTGTACGTGCTACGCCATGTCCATTGCTGTGTTGATGTGGCAATACAAGGAGCCTGGGTTTCTGAATGGCAAAGATCTGTGATGCCTGGGTAACATGAGGCCTCAATTGTCACTGTGGTGTGTTTTTTTAACGTTGCAGCAGCACATAGGTTGGGTGACACAGCCAGATGATTGGCCATTGCACTACATGGGACTCATGTGGACATGTGGAATTGAGATGTGAGGTGGTGGTCTTGTAGGTGACATATGTGTCCATGACCAATAGCACACACCTCAGTACATTGTGTAATGTCATGAACTAGCATGTGATAGTGATGGTGGTCATGGCCACATGGGTGGATGAACTCACAATCTTCCTTTGTGCATCTCTGTACTGCAGGGCACCAGCTGTCCATCGTCCGTTTCCAGACCTTGCAACCATGCAGGAACGCGACTCCATCAGACGGTACCGCTTCACCAGGCCACTGATTGCAGAGTTGGCGGAGCAGTTGGTGTCACATCTGCTACCTGGCCGGACATACCCCACAGCACTGACCCCGGAGGTGAAGGTGATGGCAGCCCTGCATTTCTTTGCCACCGGTACCTTCCAGTACACTGTGACTACTGCTGGTGGTATGTCGCAAACGATGTTTAGTTGGGTGCTGTGCGATGTCTTGGAGGGGATGTTGCAATTCCTCGACCTGTATATCAAGTTCCCAAGCCCAGCTGAACTCCCTGAAATAAAGGATGCCTTTTATACACTGGGGAGGATGCCGAACGTCATCGGATCTATTGATGGGACACATGTTGCCCTGATACCACCACAGGCACATGAGCAGGCATACCGGAACAGGAAACACTACCATTCGATCAATGCTCTGGTGGTCTGTCTTGCTGACATGTCAATCACACATGTGTGTGCACGGTTCCCTGGTTCTACGCACAATGCCTACATTATGAGGAGTAGTCGCATTGCAATGCTGATGTCACAGATGCCAGCTCAGCATGCCTGGCTTGTCGGTGTGTACTGACTGTTTCTCATTGTGTGTGTTTGTCACTGTTGTATTCCGCACTCCTACAAAACTCATCTACTTGTTCATTTTTGTGTGTGTAGGTGACTCCGGATACCCCAACATGCCGTGGTTGCTGACACCCCTCAGGAACCCTGTGACACCAGCCGAGCTGCGCTACAATAAGGCCCATGGTCGGAGCAGGAGGGTGATTGAGCGGACATTCGGCCTCCTGAAAAGCCGCTTTCGCTGCCTGGACAAGAACGGAGGGGCCCTCCCATATGAGCCTGCAAAGGTATGCAAAATAATCCTTGTCTGCTGCATGCTACACAACATGGCGGTGCGGAAGGAGGTGCCTCTCATCCAGGATGACGATGACGACGACCAACCTCCGGCACCTGTGGAGGATCCCGGCCTGGGCCATGATGCCAGTGATGATGAAGATGATGGTGACGTCCGCTCCCAGCTCATCAACAACTTCTTCACCTGAATGTGAGTTTCCAGGGTCATTATGTGAATGTATGGAGGTAGCCTGGAATGTGTTGAGCCAGCTCTGTTGCTGTCTGAGTGTGTCTTTGTGCCACTTGACTGGATGCGTGCTGTGATGTGTCCATTCAGGTGGTGTGTACTCCACAATAGGGTAGTACTGCTAACTAGTGTTTGTGTAGGTCTTTTGTAACATGTTTTGTGCATGTCTATTGCATTTCTCTCCTGTTCGTCTGTGCTTTTGACTGTATCTTGTCTGTCCTTCCCAGGGTACTTTGCCTGTTGTGTGGTCAACACTGACCCCCAACACCCTGAAGCCAACACCAGTGTGGAAGTTGACAATTCCCATTAACTGATGTACCACACATCCCTGGACTTCCATTCTCCAACACATTGTGAGCATGTGTCCACTGTTACGTAGAATTACCGTGCAACTAGTGTGGAATAAACGTGTTGCTGATGTGTAATGAACCTGTGCTACGCTTTGTTATGTGCGTTGTCTGTCTTCCCACATCTGAGTGACATCTGCTTACCTCACCTTTGGACTTGTTACCACTGACTTGGCTTGGTGTTGTGTCTGTGCATGCCAATGTGTTTCAGGTCAACAGCATTGTGTGTGATGAGTAACATGGCCATGGTGAGTATGTTTAGTGTTGCCATAGTGGTGTGTGTCCCTAACACGTGTCACATCCCCATTACTCACCTTACGTAGGTCACATTGTTGCAGTATTTGGCATGCACTGTGTTGTGTAGCAGATCGACATCTCCCTGAACATGACAAGTTGGACTCACAACAGAGGCAAGTATGGTGTACTGGTGAGTTTATTTACAAACATGTGTGAGGGAAGTGCACAGGATGGTGGGTGCTGTACAGTGGTTTGGGAATCCAAAGTTCACATTGGAGTTGGAAGTGCTGATAGATGAAATGTCCAGAGTAAAGTCCACAGTCATCTGATACATTGGCCCAACATGAACCCTCCATGTCATGTGGGCGAGTTGTGTGCGATTGGACAAGGTGAATGGGTTGCGCACAAAGAACATTGTCCAGAACAGGTTTGGAGGCCCTGGGGTATGTGCTGGGACATCTGCCTCTCACATGTCCTTCTTCAGACGACCCCTCTTCTTCCGGGGGGCGGATCCTCATGTGCAGGCCTCTGCGGTGCAGGGGACTCTCCGCCAGAGTCCTCCTCCCTCCCTGTGGCGCTGGCACGTGGTGTTGCGACAGATGTTGTGGGCAGTGGGGGTGTGGACAGGTTGGTGTTGATCTGGCGGATGCATTGTAGTATGTCCCGATGCACCGCAGTGATGTCATCCCACTTGGCCTCTATGCGGGCATGGTGGGCGACCTGCTCGTGTTGCATGTCCTTGAGGATCCCCACTACCTAGCCAAATCCTCCGGTGCTATCCTGGTACGCATCTAAGATGAGTGCCAGTTGGGGGTCATCATGCAGTCCAGAACCCTCTGCAAGGCACGCCCTGTGCCTCCCACCCCTCCCAGCACCCCTCTTCACACGGGCAGGACTAGTGGCGGTATGCACAGGTGACACTGGGACCCCTTGGGTGGTGTTGCTGGTGGTGTTGGCTGTAGCTTCCAGGGGGTCCTGTGTCCCTGTGCTTCGGGTGTTGATTGTCCTTGGTCTGTCCATGTTGGTGGGGGTGCCCTGTCAGTGTCCAGATGCTGGAGGCGTGGGTACAGGGGGGGCAGATGTTGATTCTGCTGGTGCTGCCTGATGGCTCACACCAGAGGGGCCAGGTTGGTCATCGTCATCTGAAGAGGACCGTGAGAGAGTCAGACCAGAGAGCTCAGTGTCCACCAGAGTCTGGGACTGGGTATCCTCGTCATTTGGGGCTGGGTGCCCAGTACCACCTGTGTTTGGAAGAGACACACAATGTGATTTATGTTTCTACATGCATCGTTGGTTCACAAACATAACATTTTCTACTTTTCAAACAGATGCCTGCCTGTACACTGCTTTTTCCCAGCTTGTCACAGACAGAGTTTGATATTGTTGTTGGCCATTTCCCAGCATGGCCTTGTGCTCCCCACAACAGAGCCCAGTGTCAGACATCTTGTCAGTCCCTTCCGACTCCCTGTGAGGTGAGTATGGTTCAGTTTGATCTAGCTGGCCCATGTGGGTGGGTGTAGGTTGTCTGTGACTGCGATTCCCATCATACTCTTGGCTACACCCGCCTTCCCAGCATGCCCATACTCTCTCCCTCTTGACTCTGCTTCCCTGTGAGGGTGTGTGACAGCAATGGCAAGATGGCTGACTGTGAAATCCTGGTGTTTGTTTGGCTACAAGTCCCAAGTGAGCCCCTGTGCTTCACACAGCAGCACCCTGTACGGGGTATTTTTTGCTGAAATTTCAATGAGGTGTGTGTCAATGCATCCTGGTGAGTTGTGTGGAGTTTGTGTTGAGGGGCGGTGTCTCCCCATGCTGATTAGTATGGTCAGGGCTGTCAGTCCTCCTTCCCACCATGAAACTTGATTCCAATGTAGGGCGTGCAAGTTGTCTTTCAGGATGTCAGTCAGTGGTGTCCTGCTTCTGATTTGCACACAACCCCTAGCAGGGCCTTGTGCTCCCCGCAGCAGGACCCAGTGTCAGCCATATTCCACTCCCTGTGATGTGGGCATGTTTCAGAGAGGTCTTGATGGGCCAATCAGGAGGGTGTGCATTATCTGTGACTACAGGCCCCATCATGCTTTTTGCTACACTCACTTCACCTGCATCCCCACTATTCCTTCATGACAGTCAGCTGCACTGTGAGGTGGTGTGTTTGTGATGGCAAACTGTCTGGCAGGGTGTATTTGGCTTAGTGCCACTGGCTTGCTATATTTGTTTGTAGGTTGGTGCATGTCATGACACAGTTCCCAGTCACTCTGAGATGGCAGGTATTGTGTTTGTGTGACTGACATGCACATCTTGGGCTGATTATCTATTGGTTAGTGTAGCTTTGCTTGCGGTGCATGGTTTCACTCTCCCCTTGCCACACAATCTTGGGTATGTTGTTTGTGTACTCACCAGGCTCTGGGATGTGTGTTAGGCCATGGACGCTCTCTGGTGGTAGGATGTCCCGCACCTTCTCCTCCCAGGTCCTGAAGTAGACTGGTTTGGCAGGAGGGCCACCGCCGGTGCACTGACTCAGAGCGTGATCTTTTTTGACGAGTTTCTTGACCCTCCTGCACACGTCATACCACCTGTTCTGCATGTCGTCCTTTGTGCACCTTGCTGGTGCTTGTGCGTCCAACTTGTCCACAATCCTCGCCCACATCTTGGTTTTCTGTGAGATGGGGATCCTTTGAACCAATGTACCAAACAAATGTGGCTCTACTCTGATGATCTCATCTACAAGCGCTTCTAACTCACTATCTGTGAACTTTGGATTCTTCTTTGGAGGCATGGTGATGGGTGGTGGTGGTGAGTGATGTGTGTGTGAGGGTGCAAGTGATGGTGGGTTGGTATTGGTTTTGCTGTGTGTATGTGTGTGATTTTGTATGAGGTGCTGATGGTGTGTTAGTTGTGTAATGGGTGAGTTGTGAGTGTGTCTATGGTTGCTGTGTACTGGTATTTGCTGCTGGCTGTGTCTCCTGTTTGCAAAGGATGATGGTAGTGATTGTAGTCCTTTATATAGTTGGAGTTTTGGGTGTGTCTTTGTCCCATGTTTTTTTGGGGGGTATTTATTGGCTTTGTCATTGCTTGTTTGGTCCTTTTTTTGTCTTTTTTCTTTGTATTTTGTAGGCATGAAGGAGACGTTCATGTGATGGAAACGGACGCTGCTGTTGTCTCGTGCGGGTTTCTCCGCCTCGTTCACGCTGCCTGTCTTCTGTGTTTGGTACGCGTCAGTCGCAGAGGTCTCTATTGCTTGTGTGCCGGGTTGTCTGTGCGAGTCGGTCGTGCGGCTTGGTCTCCGTGCGAGTCAGTCTGGTTTTACACGCATTGCATCGTACTGCGCTAATTGTACATCGCGGGCACGGGTCGGTCTGGTTCATTCCGGGTTCGTGTCGGTCGGTGAAAATCGCGTAGGTTTTCCAGCCAGATCACTATTTTTCCTACGGCACGGTCATACAGCTTGAATTCCGTACGTGTCGGTTGTAATTCACTCGCGTTGCATCGTACTGCACGGGTCGTCCGGCGCTGGTCCGTGTCGGTTGTTATTCGGTCCGAGTCCGTGTCGGTCGGTTCGTTTTGCGGCCGGAATCGGCCCCTATATAAAGTGTTGGATTGCTGAGGGGTAAAATGTACTATTCCCACTCCAGTCAGTGCAACATTAAAAACAAATAAAATATCTTGAACCAAAAATAAATGATCTAAGAAATAAAAGTAATTAAATAAAAATATAAATATCTTGAATAAAAAATACAAATATAGCTGATACTAATAATTTAAAAAGACATATTACAATGTTAAATACATATCACAAATACCTACAAATATTATTATAAATAAAATGCAAAAAATACTTTTCATACAAGTAAACATTTTTATTTAGAAATTAGTTATAAAAAATATGTGTTTAACATAGATGTAGTTACTTCCCACCCTATAACCCCACTAAACTCACAACCTGCCCCAAAAACGTAACTTTAGAAAATGATGTATGCTATAAATACAAATATTTATCAACAAAACAATTATTAATTAAATATTAAACATTAATGAATTTTAATTCATGTATTTCCCAGAATATAACACCACAAAATTCACAACACACTCATAAAATATAACAGAAAAGTATTTACTCAATTAACATAATTAATTGTCAAATTAATAATTATTATTAATTAAAAAATAATTACTAATTACATAAGGGTGCCAATTCCGATCCGGGTAAAAAATTTTGCCTACGACTCGTATCCGTATATTTTCACGTACGAATCGTACAAGTACCGTACAAACTGCGAAGTACGATTCGTACGTGAAAAATAGATACAAATTGCGTCGGGAAAATGGTTCGAGAGGGAGAGGTAAATTTTTACGTCCGAATAGCTTCGGGAAAAGTGTCCGATAGGGAGCCGGACATTTTTATGTGCAAATCGTAAAACAGAAGTCCGAGCGTGCAAGTACGATCCGTACCGCCCGTGCGAATACACAACCGCATGTAAAAGGCACCGTACGGAGCGAACGCTGTAGCACACATGTACACGGCTAAACTTGTGCCCGGATACGAGTCGTACAGCCCCCCCTGCACCCCGCACATGTCAGCACCATACCCCCGTATGTCAGCACCGTACCCCCCCTCCGCACCGTACCCCAACACCGTAGCACAGCCCGCACATGTATGTGCCACACCCCAGGCCCGTCTCCCAGCCCCGCACCTGTACGCCCCGTACCCCAGGACCGTACCCCAGCCCCCCACCTGTACGTGTCGCACCCCAGCCCCGTCTCCCAGCCCCATACCTGTACGCACCGTACCCCAACACCGTAGCCCAGCCCCGTACCTGTACGCACCGTACCCCAACACCGTAGCACATCCCCGCACCAGTATGCACCGTACCCCAACACCGTAGCACAGCCCCGCACCTGTACGCACCATACCCCAACACCCTAGCACATCCCCGCACCTGTACGCACCGTACCCCAACACCGTAGCACATCCCCACACCAGTACGCACCGTACCCCAACACCCTAGCACATCCCCGCACCTGTACGCACCGTACCCCAACACCATAGCACAGCCCCCCACCTGTACACGACGCACCCCAGGCTCGTACCCCAGCCCCGTACCTGTACGCACCGTACCCCAACACCGTACCCCAGCACCCTCACCCAGCATCGCGTATGTACGGACCTTACCTACGCGAAAAATACTCGTACAGAACCAGGACACTGTAAAACAGCACAAGGAGGGTCAATTCGACTCGCACAACACCACAAAACACGTCAACATGACAAAATACATCTCCATGACTGACCTGGCACATCCAAACAGGCAAACAGAGGCTCTAAATCACAACCACCTCTTATAACACACCCACCACAAATTCAAACCCAGCCACACCCACACCCACAAATGAACCAATAAAAATGGCCCACAAACACAACCCATGAGCCTTTGCAACAGACCCACTGCTGACAGACCCCACAGACAAACAACTGCACCTTACTTACACCTTAACTACACCTTCACTTACACACCTTCACACAACCTCATTCACAAACACCCCCTCTTCACATTCACACACACACCGTCACATTCACACCCACACACCCACAACCATCCACACCCACACCCCACACCATGCCCACAGACAAGAATCCAAAGTTCACAAGGGCGGAGCTGGACCTCCTCGTCAACGAAGTCATCAGAGTCGAGCCACAGCTGTTTGGAACATTGGTCAGACAGACCAGCATAGCCCAAAAAACAAGCCTGTGGCAGAGGATTGTCGATAAGGTGAATGCTGTTGCGCCCATCCGAAGGACCAGGCATGAATGCCAAGCCAGGTGGTACGATCTGCGCAGGGCAGTCAAGAGGAAAATGAACGAGGAAGACACCCAGAGTAATATCACTGGAGGCGGGCTGCCCCACAGACCCGTACATTACCATCCCTGGGAGGAGAAGGTGATGGCCATGCTTCCGCCGAAGGAGTCGCAGAGCCTGGTGAGTACACAAACAACTCACGTAACATGGGGGGAATGCCATCCACACCACAAATACACAAAATGCACGCAACTTCCCCCAAGCCCTCACCGCACACAACCACACTCAAAAACCACGCTCATGCCACTAACGTCTCCATGCCCCATTCACAAATAAAGGCAATGCCATGTCCCAGGCCACACCAACCACAAACCCAAGACTGGATGTCCGGGATGCTGGGAGGGTGGGGCTCACACAACACATTGTGCAACTCCGAAGCAGACACCAATGCCCTCACCCCATATGGCCAAGGTACATACCCATGCACCATGCCCAATGCACAGGGACTGGCTAAGTACTGACAAGGTAGCTGACACTTGGCCCTGCTGTATGCAGCACAAGGCCCTCCTGTGACCACTGTACACTCAAACACCAACTACACAAGCTCAGATATCTAGCACAGGCACTCAAACTCACTGTCATGCCAGCATGCACCATGAGGGGACAGACACATCACCTGGGAGACCCAATGACAAATCACACTACACCCAACAGCAGGCCCGGTCACACACCCCCCCTCACACAAGCACACACCCCCGGGGCAGGCAACGGATTTACCCACTCTCACAATGGACATGTGACACAACAAGACCAATCCATCGCCAAATATGCATCCGAGCCAAAATTCTACTGGTCAAACACTCAGGAGAACATACCAATCTGTCCCCCGCAACATACCCATCCCCAAGTGTGCATTGAGAGGAAGGCTAGGCACATCCAACTACCTGGAGGATCTGTGACAACTTGAATTTGTATGAAACATGGATGTGGCATGAAACAGCATTTACATTGTCTCTCTCTCACACACAGGGCAACGTCATCGACCTCCCCCCAACAATGGGGGGGAACAATCACAGTCCCAGGCTCAGCGTGAAGATGATCCCACCGGCTGCGATGACTCTCACCACTCCGTGGATGACCCCGACCAACCTGGCCCCTCTGGTGCCCAAGCACCTGCATCAGGTACATCTGTGCCAACCACCACACCCATTCCTGCCACATCCCAGGAGACACCCAGGAGCCCTGCTCGCACTGAACAACACAGCCAGTCTGACCAGGAGGGACAAGGTTCTCCGGGCACCCAGGAGGAGGCAGACAACCCAGATAATGCCATCCCTCAGGGGTCCTGTAGACCCGATGTGCCCACAACGGCAGGCCAGGCTCTTGGGGGCAGGGGTGGTGGGAGTGGAGGCAGGCGGAGGCGAGAACCTGACCAGCCAGCTGAGGGAACCGGTAGGTCACACATACGCCACATCCTGGACAACTACCGGCGTGACACCAGGGGCATCAGCCAGGTAGTGTTGAGCCTCACAGAGATGAAGGGGACCCTTGACGAGATGAAGAACCTGCAGGCCGAGCAACATGCCAGTCAACAACAACACCAAGGACGGATGGAGACAAGACTGGCGGTGCAAACGAACATGAGCCGTTCACTCCGTCGGATCGCCGACAACATGGGCAACCCTCCCTGTGCCACCAGGCGAAGACCAGCACCAGCCACAGGGAGAGAGGAGGATTCATCCGACGGAGCGTCCCAAGCATCGTCAAGGCCTGCATCTGAGGGTCCCGCAAGGAAGGTGGGTCATCCACGGAAAAGACCGTGAGAGTCAGCGGACCATCCACATCTCCCAGGTCACCTGGCCTGGCACCTGGCCCACTGGCGAAACAGCAGCACCTCACCCAATGACATTCTCTGCCACATGGACTTGCTGGTCACAGTCTGACCAATGATGACCAACACTGTGGTCTGGACTCTGATGACTCCAACTGACAAGGATGCCATCTCCCCCTGTGAACTTTGGATTCTATGCACCCGGTAGAGCACCTTAGTACATCTACCAAAAGACTTACCCCACCAAAAATAAAAATTATTTTTTGTCATGAGATGTTCCTGTCATTTGGCATTAAACGTATAAAGAACAATGGTTCCCTTGGGTAGAAACAATGCGTATTGTAGTTAGCCGTAGTTACTTCAGCATAACATATAATACATTTCTGAAAGCAAAAACATTTCTTGAACAAAAGGGGAAAGAGGAACAAGAACACAGAGAAAGGATGTTCATTGATTTATGTATCAGAATTGATAACATTCGATAAACAGAAACACATTGCAGAATTTTATACATCCAAATTCATACAGTGATACAAAATAGTGAGATAGTGGTGCTCAGTGGTGATATAAATACATAGTGCAGTGAGGTGAGGGTGGGAGGATGTGGTTTGTTTTTGAAAGGCCAGATTCAAAATGCAGTAACAAGTAAGTTAAACAAATTAAATAGTTGGTAACAACTATGTCCTGCAATCTGTGCCACAATAGATCGTCGACTGCTTCCTGTGTTTCGTGAGGACTCCGTGTTACCAGCCCAAGAAAACAATCATTCTTTGATCTTCTGTGCAATTCATTTCACAGTTGACATCCTGTTAGAATAACCATACCCCTCCAATCAATTTGCCTTGACCGCCCTTGAAATCCTAGGGCCTCCTCCTCCACAGTCCTGATGAAGACCCGCTTGTGACACTCCACCAAGCGCCCATAGGGTTGAAACGTCGACGATCTACTGAGCAACACTATCTCACTATTTTGTATCACTGTATGAATTTCGAAGTATAAAATTCTGCAATGTGTTATGCTGAAGTAACTACGGCTAACTACAATATGCATTGTTTCTACCCAAGGGAACCATTCTTCTTTATACGTAAAATACCCAGGTTCCTAGGGACACAGGGTCACCCCATTGTGTTAATATGTCATTTGGCATTAGTCCACAACATATGTGTGTGTAAATGTCAAACTATGCCTGAGTGTTGAACTAACTCCAGCCATCCATACCCTGGGATCTGAGTCTGGTACAGGACACACATGGGTCACAATTTATCAGTCAATGCAGACATGGAGCACAATACTCACCTGTGATGGCCTCAAGCTGCTGAGGGGTTGCTTGCAATACTGTGCAGACAGATCTATTTGGAAGAGTATCATTAAGGCGTAGAGGTCATGCCTCATTTGGAGGATCCCGGGGAGGGAGTTCCAGGTATGTGTTCCCAGGTGGGAGAACTATGTCCTGCATGCTGGAGTACGGTGGATCTGAAGAATGGTGGCCCGGTCAAGGTTGGATGCACGGAGATGGCACTACGGGTCCTCGGATGACAGTGGTACAAGGTTGGTGTTGGGTCGGGGTTGTGGCCTGCCTCCTGAGTGTGGGTGGGGAGTCTGAAGGTCATCCTGCAGCACACTGTGATCCATTGCAGCTATCTCTGCTGGACGGTGATGTGGCTGGGGCGCGGGATGTTGCAGCTGAGGTGTGCAGATGCAGCCTGGATGTGGACAAGTGTCCTGGGAGTTTGGATGTGGCTGCCCCGTAGAGGGCAGGGCAGTATTTGACATGGATGTTGTCGTGGACCTGGGGGATGGTCCATCTTTCCTTGGAGTGGATCTATCTGGAGATCATGTGCATAATGCAGAGGGTGTTGCAGTCTGAGGCACAGATGCTGGTGATTACCATGGCAAATGTGAGCAAGCAATACATGATGCACACCATCTTGTGTGCATGGACACTGGATGCTTGTGCGGGGCTTCTTCGTGTGGGACACAAGCAGTTGACCCAGCTGTAAGGGGACAATCCTCAGATGTTGACCTCAGTCCTGTACAAGTCCAGCTTCAGGTGGCTGCTGTTCTGCCATTCATCAATGGATCTCATGCAATCTAGAATATTGGAACTGGCAATGTCTGCATCCTTGGTGAGGAGCACCTGGCTGTCAATGGCATACGAGTTGATGATGAGGTTGTGTGCGCATGTGATGGTGGAGAGGGGGGTCCTGGACACAATGTAGATTGACACGCTGATAGATGATACCTGTGCCATGGGCCTCACAACGACAGCATACTACATGCAGAAGCCTTGAGTCCCATTCCCATGGCCTTGCCGGGGTACAGAGCCGGTGGGGAGTAGGAGGGACATGACCTGGTGGGTGTGACAGGGCCTGGAAGGTGTGGCAGCGCTGTGTAGGCAGTCGGAGTTGCACACTCATCATGCAAAGGTGTTGTGTGTGCGCTTAGTGTATGCCTGAGAGCTGGCGGCAGATGTATGGATGGACATTGCTTGGAGGGTGGCTGCAACATCAGACTGTAGTGTGATGTGGGTCATGCAAGGACATGAGGCTCGTGCAATGTGCACGTTGCATGTGCAGACGGTTCAGCCTTTGGCACCGCGTGGCCGCAACTGTGGCACAGACAAGCTGATGACAGCCAAATGAATGGGTTGATGGAGGAAGGGAGGAGCATCTTTGATGTGTGTGTGTTGCCAAATCAGGAAACTTCGTGTGCCCTTGCTGCAGTGGCTGCAACAGCAGGCGGCATGTCCGGGGAACTATGCCACAATTTCCACACAAAGACCTGGATGTCAGAAAGGACTACTGCAACAGGTGTATGTCAAGGAAGGAGTGACCGGATTTCAATGGCACACCCAGAGACAAAGTATGCACAATCCCCAAAGATGACTGACACCGGATCATGAAACTGAAGGCCAAGCTGGGCACAGGAAACACACACCAGAAGGTGTTGACGGCCCGTTGTGGGGACCAACATACCAAAACACATACACAGCCATGGACTTCATGCACAATAGAGAATCAAATAAATGTAGAACAGCATGCAGGTTGCTAATCTACACATAGACTCATATGCACAATCCTTGAGAACCATGCCAGAGATGGCGCATGCACAGTGGCAAGAGACCTGCATTGACAGAGATGAGGCACCTTGGAGGCTGAGGAACACCTTTATTACTCAGGCTCACACCTATGGAAATGCATCAATATTAACAGACTCACAGGTCTTTTGGATTAACATGTGGGACCTACACTGGACACCCCCTTCGCACCACAGATGCTGTAAATCCATGCGAGTGGCACACAAGTGAAGGGGGTGAGCCAAACATCCCCTGCTGCACATGGAGAGGCTACAATTCCCCATTGAGCCTCTTATGGGGATGTTCCACAATATGTCCACCCGTAGCCTCCCGTATGTTTCCGAGGGAAGTTGTACTCACATTGATGCCTTCATCAAAAACTACAATCCCATAACAGATGACTGTCACAAAGTGTGACTATCAATTCATGTGAGTCATGCTACATGTCATGTGCCCCATGGTGAGTCGACATGTATACATAGTAACAAAACCTGCACAGGAGCAGTGCCCACACATTACAAACAACTACCACACCCAAAATGCCTTGCTGCAATCCTTACCCAAAGGAGAATTTTCACCATGTCCGTGCATGTAACGCTGATTCAGCACACGTTGCATTACTCATGAGGAATAGCAGGAGCACAACGATGCCACGAGCAGACAGCATGCGCAACTACCTGGGGATGAGAGACACACAAGAAGTCAGGAAAAACAAAGTCATCCGCATGCATGGTCATGTACTCTACATGAATAAGGTTGACACCATGCTAGTTGTCAATTGAGTGTGTCAGCTAAAATGTGTGGAATGACATCAGCACTCGAGTGACACATCAGCACACACCTCAAAGTCACTTAGCATACAGTCAGCTGGACACACACATTGCAACACATGCCACACAAGGCTCCAAGCGTGCACAACCAGACCCAGAGACTCACCATTATGAGAAGAAGTTGCGTATGAGCTGACTCCGGATGTCCTCCTCCTCCTCCTCCTCACTTGCCTCGTGACCAAGGCCGTCATCCTCCATGGGTGGATGTTCCTGCTAATCGGGATCCAGGATGAGTGGCACAGCTTTCTCTACTGACATGTTGTGCAGCATGCAGCACACGAGGAAGATTTTGCAGACCTTCACCGGTGCAGATGGGAGGGACCCACCGGTCTTGTGGAGGCAACGGAATCGGCTCTTCAGGAGGCCAAACGTCCTCTCAATCACTTGCCTGGTCTGCCCATGGGCGTTGTTGTAACGGTGATCTGCAGCTGTTCTCGGGTTGCGGAGAGGCGTCACCAGCCATGGCATGTTGGGATAGCCAGAGTCCCCTACATGGAAACATCATGTAAAGAAGTGGGTCAGGAGATGCTGTCACATACTAAGATACCGCTGAATACTGGACAAACAGAGTCTACCCACCAACAAGACATGCTCGTTCGTTGTGCAGCTGCAGCATCATTTCTGGCACCCTGCTACGCCTCATGATGTAGGCATCGTGTGCTGACCCTGGAAAACGTGCACAGACATGGGAAATCACCATGTTAGCAAGACACACCACAAGGGCATTAATGGAGTGTTAATGTTTACGGTTACGAAAGGCTACCTCCTGTGCCTGTGGTGGTACCAAAGCCACATGTGTCCCATCAATGGACCCAATTACATGGGGCATCCCTCCCAGGGCATAGAACTCACCCTTGATACCGGTCAACTGCTCAGGAGTTGGAAAATGGATGAATTCATCCAGGTGCTCCAACATGGCTTCTAAAACATCATGCAGGACACGGCTGAACATGGTCTGGGACATGCCAGCCACATCAGCTATGGTCAATTGAAACGTACCGGTGGCAAACAAATGTAGGGCTGACATCACCTTCATCTTGGGGGTCAGCGCAGTCGGATAACTGTGTCGCGGTTGGAGGTGTGGTGCCAGCCTGTTTGTCAGGTCCACAGTTAACTGTTGGGGGAATCTGTAGCGGCGTATGCAGTCACGTTCCCTCATGGCAGCCAAGTCTGGCATTGGTATGGGGGAGAGGCGGTGCCCTGCAGAAATTTGGAAGGAATAACGAAGATTGAGTACATTACTACACCAATGTCAATGAACTGAGCACATGTTCAACAGCTAATACACATATGCTACATACAGAGTCTGGTCTGTGCAATACATCCTGCACACGTATGCCAGCCAGGTGATACTCCTACCAAGAGCCAGCTACAAACGTGGATTGTCAAGGTCTACATGACATGCCATGAAAGTAGCTGTGGGCCAGTGTGAGTGAACAGCCAGACACATTACAGGAGTGACATACATCCACATATGTGCATTTGAAGGATGCTATCTCATACAGACAGCTGCCGGCAAGCTAGACGCACAGGTCACATGTCATGGAAAAAGGACAGACCACACACTTTGCCATGAAGGGGTACATGTCAAAAATGATCACACAGACATTGAGACTGCGCAGATATGTCCTAAGCTCGCAAGTCCCTGTTCGATGCATACAGACACACGTCACGTGTTATTCCACATGTGTCCTGGTGTGCGTAATAGTGTGACATGGGCATCTACACACAGACACATGTTGGATGCAGCTACAGCAGATGCCGTTGACGGAACACCAACAGCAAGATCATGGGAACACATGACACATACATGACATAGTCACATCGTGGCACGCTGGTAGTGAGATGTCAGGTGTCATCATCCGTGTACCTGGCATCAGGGGACAGTTGCGGGTGTTGGTGACTGTGCCATGCCAGTGATGCAGTGCTTGACAAGTTTGAACTACATGCACACATGTAAAAGGTGTGAAGGGGAAGTGCGCCACATAGTGCCCCATCACACATGACATGTGCACACAGGTCATCACACAACTATTGGGTTAAAACATGAGGAGACATGTGCCAGCTCACTGCCTGACACACCTAGGCCCTACACATGAAGCACTGCACTGACAATGATTTGATGTCCAAACTTGTGCGAGTCAGACACCTCCATTCCTTTCCTGTGCGCCTCCTGTCACCAGTGTAAGCTGTGAAACGCACCGTACACATGCTCTGAGGGCGTGTGTACGGTCGTATCACTATATGGGGTTTGGGTAGGAGTACGCGAGTGTGTACGAACCGTACACACGTACGTGTACACACTGGTCCTATCCCTATGGGAGTGTCGCCATAGGCGTACGCCATGGAGATACGGCTCGTACACGCGTGTGTAGGACCCGTAGCACTATGGTAGTGTTGGCGTACGCCATAGTGCTACGGGCCATACCCGCGTGTGTACAGCCCATAGCACTATGGCGTACGCCTACGCCAACACTACCATAGTGCTACGGGCCGTACACACGCGGGTACGGCCCGTAGCCCTATGGCATATGCCTATGCCAACACTACCATAGTGCTACGGGCCGTACCCGCGTGTGTACGGCCCGTAGCACTATGACGTACGCCTACGCCAACACTACCATAGGGCTACAGGCCGTACACACGCGGGTACGGGCCGTATCACTAGAGTAGTGGTGCCCTAGGGGTACGTGTGAAACGCACTGTACCTGTGTGGGGATTTGAAAATTACAATGGGGACACATAAGGGACAAGTATTAGGGCCTACATGCATGCTGGTTGTCATGGATACCCAGTTTAAAGATCACATTTTTCCATCATGTGGCCTGGAAAAAGCAGTTGGCCACATTATACATTGTTGCAAAGTGGTTGTTGACTTGACATGATTCTGCAATTTAGAAAAAATGCTAATGCTGTCACTGGTGTATGTTTAAAGGGATTGGAGGAAACGTAGGATGCAAATGAGTCTGACCAATCACTCTGTACTCCTGTTACTGAAATAGGCCAGCAAGGCAGATATAAGTCAGCCAGAACCCATGAGAGGGCACTTGCCTGAACAACTTTTGATTCAACACCACTGCTGCTGCTTGTGATTCCTCTGGCACCATGTCGCGGACTGTGGAGAGGGCCCAGCCATTCACACAGGAAGAGAATGATGCGTTGATGGACGTTCCCCAGCCTGTATGGGAGACCAGGGGAGCAGATGAGTGCTGACTCCGCTACCTTTGACTGTGCCCCTTCTTTTTGTGACTGGCACTTCTGGCATTGTGTCCAGGTGTGACAGACATGATATGTTGTTTAGAGTGGGTCCCGGGGGGGGGGAATGGCTCATGTCTGTCATGCAGAGAATGATGTGGTTCATGTGTGCACTCCTCACTTGCATTGTGCTTACTGTGACATTCACTGCATGCTGCATGGCACATTCAGCATTGCTAATCCTCTTGGCCCTTCTTGTTCTATAGTCCTGAGGTGATTCAGTGTTCCCCCCGTGTGACAGGTGACTGTACCCACAGATGTGTGTGAGTTGAGTTGAGCTGTAGTGAGAGTGTCCAAATGATCCGGACATTTATGTGTGTGAATGTTCCTTGTCATGTGGGTGAGTGTCTATGTGGAGTGTTGCACCACAGCTGCATGGAGGAGCTCTACCCATCTGATGTGAGAAGTGATCCGTGCTGTGTGTCTGACTGCTGGGCTAGCCCCACGCCTGTGACACCCCCCCAGGCAAGTGGTACATGTGCAGAGTGAGGTTTATATCGGCTGTTGCCACTGGCAGGTGAATGATCTGTGCCTGTGTGTGTCTGTGTAGTCTGCTGATGTTGGGTCAGTGGCCTGGGGCATGTGACTGCTTGGAGGTGCTGGCCATCAGCTTTGTGTTGCTTGTGATGTACAGTGTGTGCCATGATCAGGGAGTGTGTCGCACCCCTCATGCCACCTGTGTACTTCCAATGACATGTAGTGCATTGGGCCTTACACAGAGGCCAATGTCCCTATGACAAAGGTGCTATTATTTTGCAACAAATCAAATATGTTCTAATGTGTGTCTCTGTCACAGGTAACCGCCTACGAGAAGGGGAAGATATGGAAGCGGGCCGTCAGGGCCGTAATCTCCGTGGAGGGTCGCAGTCGCCGCCTGGCACAGGTGAGGAAACGCTGGCAGGACATCCGGTGCTGGACCAGGAGGATCGCCTGGGTCCTGCTGGGGGACTCACCAGAAGGCAAGAACCGCGGGCGCCGGCGCCTGACCCACCAAATGAAGCGTGTCCTGGCGGTGGTCTTCCCTGACCTGGATAGGCGGTTACAGGCAAAGCAGCAGCAGCAAGGGGGTAGGTACATGTGTGTTTGTTGTGTGTCACCAGCTTTGGGAAGTGCTCAGTCGCATGGATACACTGCCAGGGTTAATATGTGCATTGCATTTTCTGTTCCCCAAAGTCATCCGCTGCTGTTCTTCCTCCTTTCCCCTCCTTGACATGTGTTCCCTGGTCTGTGTGTAATCACTATTGCACATGGTCATCTAGGCTGGCAGTTAATCCAAATGCACATTGCTGTCTGCATCATGTAGGGGTGGGGTCGGAGACATGTGTTGTTACCTTGCCTGTGCCCTGTCCTGTTCAGTCATTTGGGGGTCCATATCAGTTGGCAATGATGCTGAGTCTCAACATAGGAGTGTGAGTGATCAAATGAACAGACTTGCAGCATGCATGACCGATGTTGTGGCCTCAGACATGATGTGCATGAGTGGGAGATATGCATAGTGCCAGGACGGCAGCTCATGTTACAGTCAGATAATTCCAGGACCATGGAGCAGTGTGCCCACTACAGTACCCTAAGACACCCTTGCTTCGGTATAATGTGTGTCATCCAACACTGTGCCCATTCTCAATGTGTTCAGCATAGTTTTGCCTCTGTGGCATTGTTCCCTGGCCTCATTTGTATTTATCTAAAGTGTGCTACATGTGCCCATTGTACAGGCTGACCCCATTTTGCTTCTGCATCCTCACACTGGCCAGTGCCTGTGTGTCTATGTACAACAATCTGTAGAGGTTTTTTGTCACAATATGTGTTGGCAGCCTCACGAGGTGATGTGGAGTACATTTAGGATTTCCTGATGCACTTTTTATTAAACCCAGATTGAGAGGTGTCACTTCTTGAACTGTCTCAATCACATTGTCTCAGGTATGGGGTGTTTTTGCGGGCAAGGACTGCATGCCCAAACCTTATGTCTCCTTGCCAGGTCTGACCAGTGTGTGATGATTGTCTGGACAGGCACTCAAAGTGCAGTGACCCAGGCATGTTGTGCAGGGTGTCATGTTTGTGCTTTGCAGCATGTGTCACAAGTTAAAAAACATGTTTCCTGCTCATCCATTATTGGCACGGGTGTGTGCTCCTGATGCTATGTGGTTTGGTCTGTGTGTGCTGACATCTGTGTGGACATTCTTTGTTCACATCAGGGTGTCTCCTCAGTGCAGGTGCTCCTTATTCCAACACAATTTCAGGGCCATTTGCTAATGCATTGTCCTGTGTCTGGACATGTGTGCCACTCCACATGACAGGTAGTGTGTCAGATGTGTTGCCAACTGTGTCATCATGGTACGGATGGCCATGTGACAGGTGGCATGTTTTAAGGTGTTATTCAAGAAGTCATGTGCCATGGCACTCACTACACTTGTCAACATGTCCCAATAGTTTATATGCTTCACTTTGATTTTTGTGAAGGACAATCATCTGCCTGCATGGCAGATGTCTCCCAAGGGAGTGCACAAGTACCACTTTTACACTTTTGTGGAACACGCTGGCACAATTAGAACATGGGCACATTTCTGTCCAAAATTGTTTTGGGAATTATACATATCCATGTTCCCACAGCATTTGGGTTAGTCCTTGTTTGTTGCTGATGCCAACTTACCGGTGTCAAGTCATCCCGACCACCGTGGTGCCATGTATATGTACTTCCTGATACCACATTTCTTCTTAACATTGGCTTCTTGGCATTAGGCGGCCAGCTCATACAATGACTGTGTAAATGTAGTTTTGTTGCACCTCCTTGTATGACTTCTGATATTCATGCACATGTGTGTTCTGTTCCACAGGTGGGACATTCAAACATTCCAAATATGTCAATTGTGTAATGTTTTGTGCTTCCCAATGGATCAGATAGTTTTACTTGTGCTTTTCTACAGTACTCACAGGTCTATGAGTGTGGGGACCCCTTCAGCATTGGCGTCTGTTATTTGCAATTGGGTGCACCAATACTATTTCGTTCACAGTGACCAGGAGGTGGCATGCCGTCATGATCTGCCTGTGCTCCACTGTTCACAGACACTAGCTTCTCTGTATAATTGGATATCCAGTTATTTGCTGTGGTGTCCTGATTTTCATTATTTCAGGGGGCATGTTGGGTGAACCAACTGGGGAGCGCAGGGCTTACATATGTGCTGGGCATTCTAGATGTTCCTCATGATGCTTTTCATGATATGCACTGTGACCTATTTAGTTTGGACTCATGTGTCAGATGTACACAGGTGACTGATTCTTTCCTGTCTCTTCACCTTGCCCACAGCATCATCGGGGGACATCGAGGGAGACACCTGCACGGACGTGGAGGAGGGATCCAGCACCAGTGCCAACACTCCTGGCGAGTCGGCAGCATCAAGTGGCACGGAGGGCAAGGGGAGTGCGGCGGAGGACCTGGGTAGTACCACCACCGACTACGATGCAGACGGGTCCGAGGCTGAACTCCCTGAGGGGGCGGAGGCTGCTCCAACAGCTGGCAGCAGCACTACAACTGTCACCACCCCCTCCATTCCCATCACCACCCTCCCAGTTGCTCGGGTCCCTTCTGTCCGTGTAGGGCAACAACGTGTCTCCTTCGTGCCAGGCACCGCACCCCCTGCCCCTGTCTCCCCTGCTGCCCTCACTGCCGAGTCTGTGGACATTCAGCGGCAGTTGCAGGTTGGGCAGACATCGATCCTGACTGTCCTCCATGGCCACACCAGACTGCTGACACAGATGGTGTCGTACATGGAGGGCATGTCATCAGCGATGTCTGACCAACGGATGTTGCTGAGGTCCATGGACCCGTCACTGACGGCAGCAGTGAGTCTCCTGCAGCGCTTCGTCCTCCCACCTACCCCTGCGCCATCCACACTTCCCACTCCCATTCCTGTTCCAAGCACACACACACCTTCCCAGGCAGGCACCACACCAGACACACGCAGCACACCAACAGGGAAGGGCAAGCGCACAACTCATGTCACACACACTCGGGGTGAAGAAGGCACACCCACTAGGTCTAGGGCACACAGGCAGACACGCAGCCACAGTGGGAGTCCGCATGCCTCACTCCCCAGTCCCTCCAATGTCACTCCCCTCGGCTCCCCTGCCCCACAGTCTGAGAAGGAGACCTACTTGGCTGTGCTACGATCTGCGCAGGGCAGTCAAGCGCAAAATGAACGAGGAATACGCCCAGAGCAACATCACTGGAGGTGGGCTGCCCCGCAGACCCGTACATTACCATCCCTGGGAGGAGAAGGTGGTGGTCCTGCTTCCGCCGGTGGGAGTACACGAAGTCGAAGGAGTCGCAGAGCCTGGTGAGTACACAAACTACTTACGTAACATGGGGGCAATGGCATCCACATCCCAAATACACCAAATGCATGCAACTACCCCCAAGCCCTCACCGGACACAACCACACTCAAAAAGCACGCTCATGCCACTAACATGTCCATGCCCCATTCACAAAGCAAGGCCATGCCATGTCCCAGGCTACACGAACCACAAACCCAAGACTGGATGTCCGGGATGCTGGGAGGCTGGGCCTCACAAAACACATTGTGACACTCAGAAGCAGACACCAATGCCCTCAGCCCATATGGCCTAGGTACATACCCATGCACCATGCCCAAGGCACAGGGACTGGCAAAGTACTGACAAGGTAGCTGACACTTGGCCCTGCTGTATGCAGCACAAGGCCCTCCTGTGACCACTGTACACTCAAACACCAACTCCACTAGCTCAGATATCTAGCACAGGAACTCACACTCACTGTCATGCCAGCATGCACCATGAGGGGACAGACACATCACCTGGGAGACCCAATGACAAATCACACTACACACAACAGCAGGCCCGGTCACAACCCCCCCTTACACAAGCACACGCCCCTGGGGCAGGCAACGGATTTATCCACTCTCACAATGGACATGTGACACAACAAGATCAATCCATAGCCAAATAAGCATCCTAGCCACAATTCTACAGGTCAAACACTCAGGAGAACATATCAATCTGTCCCCCGCAACATACCCATCCACAAGTGGACATTGAGAGGAATACTAGGCACATCCAACTACCTGGAGGAACTGTGCCAACTTGAATATGTATGAAACATGGATGTCGTATGAAACAGCATTGACATTGTCTCTCTCTCACACACAGGGCAACGTCATGGATCTCGCCCCAACAATGGGGGGGAACAATCACAGTCCCAGGCTCGGCGTGAAGATGATCCCACCGGCAGCGACGACTCTCACCACTCCGTGGATGACACCGACCAACCTGGACCCTCTGGTGCCCAAGCCCCTGCAGCACCTGCTTCAGGTTCATCTGTGCCAACCACCACCCCCATTCCTGCCACATCCCAGGAGACACCCAGGAGCCCTGCTCGCACTGAACAACAGAGCCAGTCTGACCAGGAGGGACAAGGTTCTCTGGGCACCCAGGAGGAGGCAGGCAACCCCGCAAATGCCATCCCTCAGGGGTCCCGTAGACCCGATGTGCCCACAACGGCAGGCCAGGCTCTTGTGGGCAGGGGTGGTGGGAGTGGAGACAGGCGGAGGCGCGAACCTGACCAGCCAGCTGAGGGAACCAGTATGTCACACATACGCCACATCCTGGACACATACCGGCGTGACACCAGGGGCATCAGCCAGGTAGTGGGGAGCCTCACAGAGATGAAGGGGACCCTCGATGAGATGAAGAACCTGCAGGCCGAGCAACATGCCAGTCAACAACAACACCAAGGATGTATGGAGGCAAGACTGGCTGAGCTCCTGGCGGTGCAAAGGGACATAAGCCATTCACTCCGTCGGATCACCGACAACATGGGCAACCCTCCCTGTGACACCAGGCGCAGACCAGCACCAGCCACAGAGAGGGAGGAGGAGGAGGAGGATTCGTCCGACGGAGCGTCCCAAACATCATCAAGGCCTGCATGTGAGGGTCCCCGGAGGAAGGTGGGTCGTCCACGGAAAAGACCGTGAGAGGCAGCGGACCATCCACATCTCCCAGGTCACCTGGCCTGGCACCTGGCCCTCTGGCGCAACAGCAGCACCACATCCAATGACATTCTCTGCCACATGGACTTGCTGGTCACAGTCTGACCAATGATGACCAACACTGTTGTCTGGACTCTGATGACTTCAAATGCCAAGGATACCATCTCCCCCTGTGAACTTTGGATTCCATCTACCCAGTAGAGCACCTTATTTTATCTACCAAAACACGTACCCCACCGCAAATAAAAAGATTTATTTTTTATTATGAGATGTTGCAGTCATTTTGCATTAGTCCACAACATATGTGTGTGCAAATGTCAAACTATGCCTGAGTGTTGAACTAACTCCACCCATCCATACCCTGGGATCTGAGTCTGGTACAGGACACACATGGGTCACAATGTATCATTCAATGCAGACATGGAGCACAATACTCACCTGTGATGGCCTCAAGCTGCTGAGGGGGGGCTTGCAATACTGTGAGGACAGACCTATTTGGAAGAGTATCATTAAGGCGTAGAGGTCATGGCTCATGTGGAGGTTCCCGGGGAGGGAGTCCCATATATGTTTTGCCAGGTGGGAGAACTATGTCCTGCATGCTGGAGTACGGTGGATGTGAAGAATGGTGGCCAGGGCAAGGTTGGATGCATGGAGATGGCCCAACGGGGTCTCGGATGACAGTGGTACAAGGTTGGTTTGGGGTCGGGGTTGTGGCCTGCCTCCTGAGTGTGGGTGGGGAGTCTGAAGGTCATCCTGCAGCAGACAGTGATCCATTGCAGCTATCTCTGCTGGACGGTGATGTGGCTGGGGCGCGGGATGTTGAAGCTGAGGTGTGCAGATGCACCCTGGACGTGTACTAGTTTCCCGGGAGTTTGGATGTACTTGCTCCATAGAGGGCAGGGCAGTATTTGACACGGATGTTGTCGTGGACCTGGGGGATGGTCTGTCTTTCCTTGGAGTGGATCTATCTGTGGATCATGTGCATAATGCAGAGGGTGTTGCAGCCTGAGGTATAGATACTGGTGATTACCATGGCAAATGTGAGCGAGCAATACATGATGCACACCATCTTGTGTGCGTGCCCACTGGGTGCTTGTGCAGGGCTCTTGCGGGTGGGACACAAGCAGTTGACCCAGCTGTAAGGGGACAATCCGCAGATGATTACCTCAGTCCTGTACAAGTCCAGCCTCAGGTGGCTGATGTTCAGCCATTCATCAATGGATCTCATGCATTCTTGAAGTTTGGAACTGGCAATGTCGGCGTCTTTGGTGAGGGTGAGGAGCACCTGGCTGTCAATGGCATTTGAGCTGATGATGAGGTGCTGTGTGCATGTGATGGTGGTGAGGGGGGTCCTGGACACATTGTAGATTGACACGCTGAGAGATGATGCCTGTGCCATGTGCCAGACGACGACACCATACTACATGCAGAAGCCTTGAGTCCCACTCCCATGGCCTTGCTGGGGTACAGAGCCGGTGGAGAGTAGGAGGGACATGACCTGGTTGGTGTGACAGGGCCTGGAAGGCGTGGCAGCGCTGTGTAGGCAGTCGGAATTGCACACTCATCATGCAAAGGTGTTGTGTGTGCGCTTAGTGTATGCCTGAGAGCAGGCGGTAGATATGCGGATGGACATTGCTTGGAGGGTGGCTGCAACATCAGACTGTAGTGTGATGTGGGTCATGCAAGGACATGAGGGTCGTGCAATGTGCACGTTGCATGTGCAGACGGTCCAGCCTTTGGCACCGCGTGGCCGCAACAGTGGCACAGACAAGCTGATGACAGCCAAATGAATGGGTGGAGGGAGGAAGGGAGGAGCATCTTTGAGGCGTGTGTGTTGCCAAATCCGGAAACTCTGTGTGCCCTTGCTGCAGGGGCTGCAGAAGCAGGCGGCATGTCCTGGAAAATATGCCACAAGTTGCACACAAAGACAAGGATGTCAGAAAGGACAACTGCAACAGGCGTATGTAAAGGAAGGAGTGTCCGGTTTTCCATGGCACACCCAGAGACAATGGATGTACAATCACCAAAGATGACTGACACCGGATCAGGAAACTGAAGGCCGAGCTGCGCACAGGAAACACACCCTCAGCAGGTGTTGAGGGCCCGTTGTGGGGACCAACATGCCCAAATACATACACAACCATGGACTTCATGCACAATAGAGATTCTAATCCATGAAGAACAGCATGCATGTTGCTAATCTACACATAGACTCATATGCACAATCTTTGACAACTATGCCAGAGATGCCGCATGCACAGTGGCAAGAGACCTGCATTGACAGAGATGAGGCACCTTGGAGGGTGAGGAACACCTTTATTACTCAGGCTCACACCTAGGGAAATGCATCAATATGAACAGACTCACAGGTCATTTGGCTGAAAATGTGGGACCTACACTGGACACCCCCTTCACACCACAGATGTTGTAAATCCATGTAACTGGCACACAAGTGAAGGGGGTGAGCCAAACAACCCCTGCTGCACACGGAGAGGCTGCAATTCCCCATTGAGCCTCTTATGGGGATGTCCCACACTATGTTCACCCGTAGCCTCCCGTATGTTTCAGAGGTAAGTTTTACACACATTGATGCCTTCATCACAATCCACAATCCCATTATAGATGACTGTCACCTAGGGTGACTATCAATTCATGGAAGTCATGCTACATGTCATGTGCCACATGGTGAGTCAACATGTATGCAAAGTAACAAAACCTGCACAGGAGCAGTGCCCACACATTCCAAACAACTACCACACCCAAAATGCCTTGCTGCAATCCTTACCCAAAGGAGACTTTTCACCATGTCCGTGCATGTAACGCTGATTCAGCACACGTTGCAATACTCATGAGGAATAGCAGGAGCCCAACGATGCCACGAGCAGACAGCATGCGCAACTACCTGGGGATGACAGACACACAAGAAGTCACCGAAAAGATGGTCAACCGCATGCATGGTCATTTACTCTACAGGAATAAGGTTGTCACCATGCTAGTTTTAAATTTACTGTCTCAGCTACAATGTGTGGAATGACATCATCACTCGAGTGACACATCAAAACACACCTCTAAGTCACTTAGCATACAGTCAGCTGGACACACACATTGCAACACATGCCACACAAGGCTCAAAGCGTGCACACTCAGACCCAGGGACTCACCATTATGAGAAAAAGTTGCGTATGAGCTGACTCCGGATGTCCTCCTCCTCCTCCTCCTCCTCCTCACTTGCCTCGTGACCAAGCCCTTCATCCTCCACGGGTGGATGTTGCTGCTCATCCGGATCCAGGATGAGTGGCACAGCTTTCTCCACTGCCATGTTGTGCAGCATGCAGCACACGATGAAGATTTTGCAGACCTTCACCGGTGCATATGGGAGGGATCCGCCTGTCTTGTGAAGGCACCGGAATCGGCTCTTCAGGAGGCCAAACGTCCTCTCAATCACTCGCCTGGTCTGCCCACGGGTGTTGTTGTAACGGTGATCTGCAGCTGTTCTGGGGTTGCGGAGAGGCGTCATCAGCCATGGCATGTTGGGATAGCCAGAGTCCCCTACATGGAAACATCATGTAAAGAAGTGGGTCAGGAGATGCAGTAAGATACAAAGATACCGCTAAATACAGGACAAACAGAGTATACCCACCAACAAGACATGCTCGTTCGTTGTGCAGCCGCAGCATCATTTGTGGCACCCTGCTACGCCTCATGATGTAGGCATCGTGTGCTGACCCTGGAAAACGTGCACAGACATGGGAAATCAGCATGTTAGGTAGACACACCACAAGGGCATTAATGGAGTGATAATGTTTTCGGTTTCGATAGGCTACCTCCTGTGCCTGTGGTGGTACCAAAGCCACATGTGTCCCATCAATGGACCCAATTACATGGGGCATCCCTCCCAGGGCATAAAACTCACCCTTGACACCTGTCAACTGCTCACGAGTCGGAAAATGGATGAATTCATCCAGGTGCTCCAACATGGCTTCTAAAACATCATGCAGGACACGGCTGAACATGGTCTGGGACATGCCACCAACATCAGCTATGGTGAATTGAAACCTACCGGTGGCAAAAAAATGTAGGGCTGCCATCACCTTCATCTTGGGGGTCAGCGCAGTAGGATACCTGTGTAGCGGTTGGAGGTGTGGTTCCAGCCAGGCGGTCAAGTGCTCAATCAACTCTTGCGAGAAGCGGTAGCGTCTTATGCAGTCATGTTCCCTCATTGCACCCAAGTCTGGCATTGGTCGGGGGAGAGGCGGTGCCCTGCAGAAATTTGGAAGGAATAACGAAGAGTGAGTACATTACAACACCAATGTCAATAAACTGAGCACATGTTCAACAGCTAATACAAATCTGCGAAATACAGAGTCTGGTCTGTGCAATACATCCAGGACATGTATGCCAGCCAGATGAGACGCCTACGAAGAGCCAGCTACAACCGTTGATTGTCAAGTTCTACATTACATGCCCTGAAACAAGCTGTGGGCCAGTGTAAGTGAACAGCCAGAGACATCACAGGAGTGACATACATCCACATATCTGCATTTGAAGGATGTCATCTCATACAGACAGCTGGCGGCAAGCTAGACGCACAGGGCACATGTCATTAAAAATTAGCAGCTCACACACATTGCGATGAAGGGGTACACGTGAAAAAAGAAAACACAGACATGGACACGACGCAGATATGTCCTCATGTCAAAAGAACATGTTCGAAGCATCCAGACACACGTAACGTGTGAATCCACATGTGGCATGGTGTGCATATATGTGTGCCATCGCCATCTACGCACAGACACATGTTGGATGCAGCAACAGCAGATGCAGTTGACGGAACACCAACAGCAAGCTCATGGGAACACATGACACACACGACATAGTCACATCGGGCCACGCTGGTAGTGAGATGTCAGGTGTTAGTGTCCCTGTCCCTGGCATCAGGGGACAGTTGCGGGTATTGGTGACTGTGCCATACCAGTGATGCAGTGCTTGACACGTTTGTACTACATGCACACATGTGTAAAATGTGAAGGGGAAGTGTGCCACATAGTGCCCCATCACACATGGCATGTGTACACAGGTCATCACACATCTATTGTGCAAAAACATGAGGAGACGTGCCATATCACTGCCTGACATACATAGGCCCTGCACAAGAAGGACTGCACAGACAATGACTTGATGTACAGCCTTGTGCGAGTCTGAGACCTCCATTCCTTTCCTGTGCACCTCCTATCACCTGTGGAAGATTTGAAACGCACCGTACACACGCTCTGAGGGCGTGTGTATGGTACGTATCACTATATTGGTGTTGGCGTAGGAGTACGCGTGTGTGTACGGACCGTACACACGTACGTGTACGACCAGTGTGTACACGTACGTGTACAACGGTAGTACACAAACGTGTACTACGGTAGTACACGTACGTGTACACACTGGCCGTACACGTACGTGTACGACCAGTGTGTATACGTACGTGTACTATGGTAGTACACGTATGAGTACACACTGGTGGTACACGTACGTGTACGACCAGTGTGTACATGTACGTGTACTACGGTAGTACACGTGCGTGTACACACTGGTTGTACACGTACGTGTACACACTGGTGGTACACGTACGTGTACGACCAGTGTGTACACGTACGTGTCAAACGCACTGTGCAACTGGTGCCGTAGGGGTACGTGTGAAACGCACCGTACCTGTGTGTGGATTGTAAAATTACATAGGGGACACATGAGGGACAAGTATTATGGCCTAAATGCATGCTGGTTGTCATGGAGACCGAGTTTCCAGTTCAAATTTTTCCATCAGGTGGCCAGCAAAAGTCGGTTGGAGACAATATACAATGTTGCAAAGTGGTTGTTGATTTGACATGATGCTCAAATTTTGAACCATGCAAAGGCACTCACTGGTGTATGTTTAAAGGGATTGGAGGAAACGTAGGATGCAAATGAGTCTGACCAATCACTCTGTACTCCTGTAAATGAAACAGCCCAGCAAGGCAGATATAAGGCAGCCAGAACCCATGAGAGGGCACTTGCCTGCACAACACGTCATTGGACACCACTGCTGCTGTCATTGCTTCCTCTGTCACCATGTCCAGGTCTGTGGAGAGGGCCCAGCCATTCACCCAGGAGGAGAATGAGGCGTTGCTGGACGTCATTCTCCCACAGTACCCCAGCCTGTATAGGAGACCAGGGGAGCAGGTGAGTGCTGACTTCACTAGCTTTGACTGTGCACCTTTTTTGTGACTGTCACTTCTGGCATTGTGTCCAGGTGTGACAGACATGCAATGTTGTTTAGAGTGGGTCCCGGGGGGGGGGGGAATGCCTTGTGTCTCTCATGCAGAGCATGATGTAGTTCATGTCTGCACTCCTCACTTGTGTTGTGCTTACTGTGACAATCACTGCATGGTGCATGGCTCATTCAGCCTGGCTAATCCTCTTGGGCATGTTTGTTCTATAGTCCTGATGTGATTCAGTGGTCCCCCCGGTGTGACAGGTGACTGTACCCACAGATGTGTGTGAGTTGAGTGGAGCTGTGGTGAGAGTGTCCAAATGATGTGTACGCCCCCTGGACATTGATGTGTGTGAATGTTCCTTGTCATGTGGGTGAGTGTCTATGTGGAGTGTTCTACCAAAGCTGCATGGAGGAGGCAACTGCTCTACCCATCTAATGTGAGAAGGAAGCCGTGCTATGTGTCTGACGTGCTGAGCTAGCCCCACACCTGTGACACCCCACAGGCAAGTGGCACATGTGCAGAGGGAGGTTTGTATCCGCTGTTGCCAATGGCAGGTGATTGATCTGTGCCTGTGTGTGTCTGTGTACTCTGCTGAGGTTGCGTCAGTGGCCTGAGGCATGTGACTGCTTTGAGGTGCTGTCCATCAGCCTTGTGTTGCTTGTGATGCACAGTGTGAGCCATGATCAGGGAGTGTGTCGCACCCCTCATGCCACCTGTGTACTTTCAATGTCATGTAGTGCATTGGGGCTTTCCCAGAGGCTTATGTCCCTATGACAAAGGTGCTATTATTTGGCAGCATACTATGTCCTGTTCAAAAAAATCAAAGATGATCAAATGTGTGTCTCTGTGACATGGAGCAGGTGTAGTGATGTTGTCTCACTTTGTCATCCTCACAGGTAACCGCCTATGAGAAGGGGAGAATTTGGAAGCGGGCCGTCAGGGCCGTGATGTCGGTGGAGGGTCGCAGTTGGCGCCTACCCCAAGTGAGGAAACGCTGGCAGGACATCCGGTGCTGGACCAGGAGGATCGCCCGGGTCCTGGGGGACTCACCTCCATGCCCCCACGGCGGGCGTCGACGACTGACCCACCAGATGAAGCGTGTCCTGGCGGTGGTCTTCCCTGACACGGATAGGCGGTTACAGGAGGGACAGCAGCAAGGAGGGGGTAGGTACATGTGTGTTTGTTGTGTGTCACCAGCTTTAGGAAGTGCTCAGTCGCATGGATACACTGCCAGGGTTTATATGTGCAGTGCATATCCTGTTGCCCCAAGTCAACCGGGGCTGTTCTTCCTCCCTTCCCCTCCTTGACATGTGTTCCCTGGTCTGTGTGTAATCACTCTTGCACATGGTCATCTAGGATGCCAGTTAATCCAAGTGCACAATGCTTGCTGCATCATGTGTGGGGGTGGTCTGTGACATGTGTTAGTACCTTGCCTGTGCCCTGTCCTGTTCAGTAATTTGGGGGTCCATAATTGTTGGCACTGATGCTGAGTCTCAACATAGGAGTGTGAGGTTTAAAATGAACAGACTTGCAGCATGCATGACCGATGTTGTGGCCTCAGACATGATGTGCATGAGTGGGAGATATGCATAGTGCCGGGACGGTTGCTCCTGTTACAGTCAGATCATTCCAGGACCATGGAGCAGTGTGCCCACTACAGTGCCCTGAGACACCTTTTCCTAGGAATCATGTGTGTCATCCAACACTGTGGCCATTCTCGGTGTGTTCAGCATAGGTTGGCCTCTGTGGCATTGTTCCCTGGCCTCATTTGTATTTACGTAAAGTGTGCTACATGTGTCCACTGTACAGGGTGACCCCATTTGGCTTGTGCATACTCACACTGGCCAGTGCCTGTGTGTCTATGTACAACTGATGATGGTTGTTTGTCACTAATATGTGTGGTCAGCCTCACGAGGTGATGTTGAGTACATTTAGGAGTTCTTGATGCACATTTTAGTAAACCCAGATTAAGAGGTGTAAGTACTTGCTCTGTCTCAATCACATTGTCTCAGGTAGGGGGGGTTTGTGCGGGCAAGGCCTACATGTCCAAAACTTACGTCTCCTTGCCAGGTCTGAACTGTGTGTGATAATTGTCTGGACAGACACTCAACATGCAGTGACCCAGTCATGTTGTGCAGGGTTTAATGTTTGTGCTTTGCAGCATGTGTCAAAAGTTAAAAGACATGATTCCTGCTCATCCATTTTTGGCAACGGTGTGTGGTCCAGATGCTACTTAGTTTGGTCTGTGTGTGCTGACATCTGTGTGGACAATCTTGGTTCCCATGAGGGTGTCTCCTCAGTGCAGGTGCTCCTTATTCCGACACAATTGCAGGGCCATTAGCTAATGCATTGTCCTGTGTTTGGACATGTGTGCCACTCCACATGACAGGTAGTGGGTCAGATGTGTTGCCAAATGTGTCATCATGGTACGGATGGCCATGTGACAGGTGGCATGATTCAAGTTGTTAGTCAAGAAGTCTTATACGTTGGCACTCACTACACTTGTCAACATGTTTCAATAGTTGATATGCATGACTTTGATGTTTTGTGGTGAATGACAATAATGTGCCTGCATGACAGATGTCTCCCAAGGAAGTGCACAAGACACCACCTTTACACTTTTCTGGGACACGCTGGCACATTTAAAACAAAGGCACAGTTAGGAAAACATTTGTTTAGAGATTATACATATACATGTTCCCACAGTGTGGTTGCATTTG